>NW_026777426.1:0-323387 GCF_028023285.1 Balaenoptera ricei | reverse complement strand
CTCCCCCCCGGAACCAGATCAGGGCCTGAAGCCATCTAGTGCTTTTGCGGCCAGCTCCCAAAAAAGCGAGTTGTAAAATGGAGCTTCAGGGCACTGCAATTCACAAACCTGCAGATTTATAAATGATAACTCTCGTCCACAAATATATTGAGGGAAGGCAAAGAAGAGGATTTGAAATCAAGGCAGAATTGCAGGAAACAGATTTCAGGAGGTAGATTCGAATCGCCTTTAAAGCACATGAAAAGCGGCAAAACGTTGACAATGATGCCCTTGGCCAAAAAGGGAGTATGCGTTTTTTCCTGAATATATTCAGGAAAAAACGCATACGCCCTTTTTGGCCAACCAAGCAACCTGGAAAGGCAAATCAGCTCTACGAAGAAGACTCGCTACCCATCGGTCAAAAGGGCCATGCTGAAAAAATTCTCAAAACCAGAAATGCAGGACAGGCCATGGAGAAATGGGAGCCTTGCTACACTGATGGGCAGGATGTAAATTGCCAACAGCCACTCTGGAGAAGTGTACGGTGTGTCCTGAAACATCTAAAAAACACAGCTTAGAGAGCATAGGGCACTTCCACTCATGGGGGTATAAATTGGGAAAATGAAAAATCAGCAAGACACAAGCACCCAAAAGTTTAGGGCTGCTCTGTTGACAAGGACCTCCACTTCATTCCACCTTCAATATCCCAGGAAAGAGAAAAATGGATAAAGAAGTTGTGGTCCTTATGTACAATGGAATATCACTCAGCCATGAAATCAATGTCATAAGGCTAGTAGCAGCATGATGAGTGGATTTAGGTACAACGATTCTAAGTGAAATAAGTCACACAGAAAAGGACACTTCTCATAAGGTATCACTTATAGAGGGAATGTAAAAACCGTTACACTTGAACTGAATTACAAAACAGAACAGAGTCACACATGCAGAAAACACACTATGGCTGCTTAACGGGAAAGGTGAGGTGGGGTGATACATAAAACAAGGGTTTCAAATTAGCTCAGATACCGTTCCATAAACCCAATATGTAATAGACAAGGCCTACTCCTTGCTCAGAGAACTGGTCTCGACACGCCCTATTCACCGCCAAGAATATATCTGACTAGTAATAATCTTAAAACCTATGTATTGATATCTCTCTGTCAGTGTGTCAAGTGGGTGTAAAGCGGCATAAACACAGCAGTGAAAAGCAGCTAAACCCCATTATAAAAATAAATTACTTTGAAAAACCCATGAAACAAAGACAGTGAAAGAGAGCGAAATTCTTACACAATGCGTTCAGGGGCTGTGATGCAACCTGGATTGACCATATCTAGACCCACAGCTGGATGAGACATAAGGGTGGACACTCTTGGGGCTGAGAGGTGTGGTGAGGTTGGGTGAGCAAACGCAGACCCTTTAAAGGAATACTGCGTGGTACCCATCGCATGGGTCCCAAATCTCCAGGTTCAAGGGCATATTCCTACATCGAAAACATGCATGAGAAAACAAAAAGATGGTACACCATGTGATGGGGAAAGGTTTCTAAAACGCACCTCATTTCTCTTCTCTTTGTGCCCGGGGTCGCCATTCCAGCTGCTTTCCTAGCAATCTCCCTACTTTGAGCAACAGCACCTTTAACCTCCTGTTCCGTACAGGTTGCAATTTGTCCTGAGGATGAACGGGAAGACGGGGAACCAGTGAGAGACTAGCTCTTGTTGTTGGAACAGGCACAGGTCACTCTATTTTCCCATCAGGAAGAAGAATTAACCACAGGCTCATCCTCCCCCCCGGAACCAGAACAGGGCCTGAAGCCATCCAGTGCTTTTGCGGCCAGCTCCCAAAAAAGCGAGTTGTAAAATGGAGCTTCAGGGCGCTGCAATTCACAAACCTGCAGAGTTATAAATGATAACTCTCGTCCACAAATATATTGAGGGAAGGCAAAGAAGAGGATTTGAAATCAAGGCAGAATTGCAGGAAACAGATTTCAGGAGGTAGATTTGAATCGCCTTTAAAGCACATGAAAAGCGGCAAAACGTTGACAATGATTCCCTTTTTGGCCAACCAAGCAACCTGGAATGGCAAATCAATGCTACAAAGAAGACTCGCTACCCATCGGTCAAAAGGGCCATGCTGAAAAAAGTCTCAAAACCAGAAATGCAGGACAGGCCATGGAGAAATGGGAGCCTTGCTACACTGATGGGCGGGATGTAAATTGCCAACAGCCACTCTGGAGAAGTGTACGGTGTGTCCTGAAACATCTAAAAAACACAGCTTAGAGAGCATAGGGCACTTCCACTCATGGGGGTATAAATTGGGAAAATGAAAAATCAGCAAGACACAAGCAGCCCAAAGTTTAGAGCTGCTCTGTTGACAAGGACCTCCACTTCATTCCACCTTCAATATCCCAGGAAAGAGAAAAATGGATAAAGAAGTTGTGGTCCTTATGTACAATGGAATATCACTCAGCCATGAAATCAATGTCATAAGGCTAGTAGCAGCATGATGAGTGGATTTAGGTACGACGATTCTAAGTGAAATAAGTCACACAGAAAAGGACACTTCTCATAAGGTATCACTGATAGAGGGAATGTAAAAACCGTTACACTTGAACTGAATTACAAAACAGAACAGAGTCACACATGCAGAAAACACACTATGGCTGCTTAACGGGAAAGGTGAGGTGGGGTGATACATAAAACAAGGGTTTCAAATTAGCTCAGATACCGTTCCATAAACCCAATATGTAATAGACAAGACCTACTCCTTGCTCAGAGAACTGGACTCAACACGCCCTATTCACCGCACAAGAATATATCTGACTAGTAATAATCTTAAAACCTATGTATTGATATCTCTCTCTTAGTGTGTCAAGTGGGTGTAAAGCGGCATAAACACAGCAGTGAAAAGCAGCTAAACCCCATTATAAAAATAAATTACTTTGAAAAACCCATGAAACAAAGACAGTGAAAGAGAGCGAAATTCTTACACAATGCGTTCAGGGGCTGTGATGCAACCTGGATTGTCCATATCTAGACCCACAGCTGGATGAGACATAAGGGTGGACACTCTTGGGGCTGAGAGGTTTGGTGAGGTTGGGTGAGCAAACACAGACCCTTTAAAGGAATACTGCGTGGTACCCATCGCATGGGTCGCAAATCTCCAGGTTCAAGGGCATCTTCCTACATCGAAAACATGCATGAGCAAACAAAAAGATTGTACACCATGTGATGGGGAAAGGTTTCTAAAACGCACCTCATTTCTCTTCTCCTTGTGCCCGGATTCGCCATTCCAGCCGCTTTACTAATAATCTCCCTACTTGGAGCATCAGCACCTTTAACCTCCTGTTCCGTACAGGTTGCAATTTGTCCTGAGGATGAACGGGAAGACGGGGAACCAGTGAGAGACTAGCTCTTGGTGTTGGGACAGGCACAGGTCACTCTATTTTCCCATCAGAAAGAAGAATTATCCACAGGCCCATTCTCCCCCCCGGAACCAGATCAGGGCCTGAAGCCATCTAGTGCTTTTGCGGCCAGCTCCCAAAAAAGCGAGTTGTAAAATGGAGCTTCAGGGCACTGCAATTCACAAACCTGCAGATTTATAAATGATAACTCTCATCCACAAATATATTGAGGGAAGGCAAAGAAGAGGATTTGAAATCAAGGCAGAATTGCAGGAAACAGATTTCAGGAGGTAGATTCGAATCGCCTTTAAAGCACATGAAAAGCGGCAAAACGTTGACAATGATGCCCTTGGCCAAAAAGGGCGTATGCGTTTTTTCCTGAATATATTCAGGAAAAAACGCATACGCCCTTTTTGGTCAACCAAGCAACCTGGAAAGGCAAATCAGGGCTACAAAGAAGACTCGCTACCCATCGGTCAAAAGGGCCATGCTGAAAAAAGTCTCAAAACCAGAAATGCAGGACAGGCCATGGAGAAATGGGAGCCTTGCTACACTGATGGGCGGGATGTAAATTGCCAACAGCCACTCTGGAGAAGTGTACGGTGTGTCCTGAAACATCTAAAAAACACAGCTTAGAGAGCATAGGGCACTTCCACTCATGGGGGTATAAATTGGGAAAATGAAAAATCAGCAAGACACAAGCACCCCAAAGTTTAGGGCTGCTCTGTTGACAAGGACCTCCACTTCATTCCACCTTCAATATCCCAGGAAAGAGAAAAATGGATAAAGAAGTTGTGGTCCTTATGTACAATGGAATATCACTCAGCCATGAAATCAATGTCATAAGGCTAGTAGCAGCATGATGAGTGGATTTAGGTACAACGATTCTAAGTGAAATAAGTCACACAGAAAAGGACACTTCTCATAAGGTATCACTTATAGAGGGAATGTAAAAACCGTTACACTTGAACTGAATTACAAAACAGAACAGAGTCACACATGCAGAAAACACACTATGGCTGCTTAACGGGAAAGGTGAGGTGGGGTGATACATAAAACAAGGGTTTCAAATTAGCTCAGATACCGTTCCATAAACCCAATATGTAATAGACAAGACCTACTCCTTGCTCAGAGAACTGGTCTCGACACGCCCTATTCACCGCCAAGAATATATCTGACTAGTAATAATCTTAAAACCTATGTATTGATATCTCTCTGTCAGTGTGTCAAGTGGGTGTAAAGCGGCATAAACACAGCAGTGAAAAGCAGCTAAACCCCATTATAAAAATAAATTACTTTGAAAAACCCATGAAACAAAGACAGTGAAAGAGAGCGAAATTCTTACACAATGCGTTCAGGGGCTGTGATGCAACCTGGATTGACCATATCTAGACCCACAGCTGGATGAGACATAAGGGTGGACACTCTTGGGGCTGAGAGGTGTGGTGAGGTTGGGTGAGCAAACGCAGACCCTTTAAAGGAATACTGCGTGGTACCCATCGCATGGGTCCCAAATCTCCAGGTTCAAGGGCATATTCCTACATCGAAAACATGCATGAGCAAACAAAAAGATGGTACACCATGTGATGGGGAAAGGTTTCTAAAACGCACCTCATTTCTCTTCTCTTTGTGCCCGGGGTCGCCATTCCAGGTGCTTTCCTAGCAATCTCCCTACTTGGAGCAACAGCACCTTTAACCTCCTGTTCCGTACAGGTTGCAATTTGTCCTGAGGATGAACGGGAAGACGGGGAACCAGTGAGAGACTAGCTCTTGTTGTTGGAACAGGCGCAGGTCACTCTATTTTCCCATCAGGAAGAAGAATTAACCACAGGCTCATCCTCCCCCCCGGAACCAGAACAGGGCCTGAAGCCATCCAGTGCTTTTGTGGCCAGCTCCCAAAAAAGCGAGTTGTAAAATGGAGCTTCAGGGCACTGCAATTCACAAACCTGCAGAGTTATAAATGATAACTCTCGTCCACAAATATATTGAGGGAAGGCAAAGAAGAGGATTTGAAATCAAGGCAGAATTGCAGGAAACAGATTTCAGGAGGTAGATTCGAATCACCTTTAAAGCACATGAAAAGCGGCAAAACGTTGACAATGATTCCCTTTTTGGCCAACCAAGCAACCTGGAAAGGCAAATCAGTGCTACAAAGAAGACTCGCTACCCATCGGTCAAAAGGGCCATGCTGAAAAAAGTCTCAAAACCAGAAATGCAGGACAGGCCATGGAGAAATGGGAGCCTTGCTACACTGATGGGCGGGATGTAAATTGCCAACAGCCACTCTGGAGAAGTGTACGGTGTGTCCTGAAACATCTAAAAAACACAGCTTAGAGAGCATAGGGCACTTCCACTCATGGGGGTATAAATTGGGAAAATGAAAAATCAGCAAGACACAAGCAGCCCAAAGTTTAGAGCTGCTCTGTGGACAAGGACCTCCACTTCATTCCACCTTCAATATCCCAGGAAAGAGAAAAATGGATAAAGAAGTTGTGGTCCTTATGTACAATGGAATATCACTCAGCCATGAAATCAATGTCATAAGGCTAGTAGCAGCATGATGAGTGGATTTAGGTACGACGATTCTAAGTGAAATAAGTCACACAGAAAAGGACACTTCTCATAAGGTATCACTGATAGAGGGAATGTAAAAACCGTTACACTTGAACTGAATTACAAAACAGAACAGAGTCACACATGCAGAAAACACACTATGGCTGCTTAACGGGAAAGGTGAGGTGGGGTGATACATAAAACAAGGGTTTCAAATTAGCTCAGATACCGTTCCATAAACCCAATATGTAATAGACAAGACCTACTCCTTGCTCAGAGAACTGGACTCAACACGCCCTATTCACCGCACAAGAATATATCTGACTAGTAATAATCTTAAAACCTATGTATTGATATCTCTCTGTTAGTGTGTCAAGTGGGTGTAAAGCGGCATAAACACAGCAGTGAAAAGCAGCTAAACCCCATTATAAAAATAAATTACTTTTACAAACCCATGAAACAAAGACAGTGGAAGAGAGAGAAATTCTTACACAATGCGTTCAGGGGCTGTGATGCAACCTGGATTGACCATATCTAGACCCACAGCTGGATGAGACATAAGGGTGGACACTCTTGGGGCTGAGAGGTTTGGTGAGGTTGGGTGAGCAAACGCAGACCCTTTAAAGTAATACTGCGTGGTACCCATTGCACGGGTCCCAAATCTCCAGGTTCAAGGGCATATTCCTACATCGAAAACATGCATGAGCAAACAAAAAGATGGTACACCATGTGATGGGGAAAGGTTTCTAAAACGCACCTCATTTCTCTTCTCCTTGTGCCCGGGTTCGCCATTCCAGCCGCTTTACTAACAATCTCCCTACTTGGAGCATCAGCACCTTTAACCTCCTGTTCCGTACAGGTTGCAATTTGTCCTGAGGATGAACGGGAAGACGGGGAACCAGTGAGAGACTAGCTCTTGGTGTTGGGACAGGCACAGGTCACTCTATTTTCCCATCAGGAAGAAGAATTATCCACATGCTCATCCTCCCCCCCGGAACAAGATCAGGGCCTGAAGCCATCTAGTGCTTTTGCGGCCAGCTCCCAAAAAAGCGAGTTGTAAAATGGAGCTTCAGGGCACTGCAATTCACAAACCTGCAGATTTATAAATGATAACTCTCGTCCACAAATATATTGAGGGAAGGCAAAGAAGAGGATTTGAAATCAAGGCAGAATTGCAGGAAACAGATTTCAGGAGGTAGATTCGAATCGCCTTTAAAGCACATGAAAAGCGGCAAAACGTTGACAATGAGGCCCTTGGCCAAAAAGGGCGTATGCGTTTTTTCCTGAATATATTCAGGAAAAAACGCATACGCCCTTTTTGGCCAACCAAGCAACCTGGAAAGGCAAATCAGCGCTACAAAGAAGGCTCGCTTCCCATCGGTCAAAAGGGCCATGCTGAAAAAAGTGTCAAAACCAGAAATACAGGAAAGGCCATGGAGAAATGGGAGCCGTGCTACACTGATGGGCGGGATGTAAATTGCCAACAGCCACTCTGGAGAAGTGTACGGTGAGTCCTGAAACGTCTAAAAAGCAAAGCTTAGAGAGCATAGGGCACTTCCACTCATGGGGGTATACATTGGGAAAATTAAAAATCAGCAAGACACAAGCACCCCAAAGTTTAGGGCTGCTCTCTTGACAAGGACCTCCACTTCATTCCACCTTCAATATCCCAGGAAAGAGAAAAATGGATAAAGAAGTTGTGGTCCTTATATACAATGGAATATCACTCAGCCATGAAATCAATGTCATAAGGCTAGTAGCAGCATGATGAGTGGATTTAGGTACGACGATTCTAAGTGAAATAAGTCACACAGAAAAGGACACTTCTCATAATGTATCACTGATAGAGGGAATGTAAAAACCGTTACACTTGAACTGAATTACAAAACAGAACAGAGTCACACATGCAGAAAACACACTATGGCTGCTTAACGGGAAAGGTGAGGTGGGGTGATACATAAAACAAGGGTTTCAAATTAGCTCAGATACCGTTCCATAAACCCAATATGTAATAGACAAGACCTACTCCTTGCTCAGAGAACTGGACTCAACACGCCCTATTCACCGCACAAGAATATATCTGACTAGTAATAATCTTAAAACCTATGTATTGATATCTCTCTCTTAGTGTGTCAAGTGGGTGAAAAGCGGCATAAACACAGCAGTGAAAAGCAGCTAAACCCCATTATAAAAATAAATTACTTTTACAAACCCATGAAACAAAGACAGTGGAAGAGAGAGAAATTCTTACACAATGCGTTCAGGGGCTGTGATGCAACCTGGATTGACCATATCTAGACCAACAGCTGGATGAGACATAAGGGTGGACACTCTTGTGGCTGAGAGGTTTGGTGAGGTTGGGTGAGCAAACGCAGACCCTTTAAAGGAATACTGCGTGGTACCCATCGCATGGGTCGCAAATCTCCAGGTTCAAGGGCATCTTCCTACATCGAAAACATGCATGAGCAAACAAAAAGATGGTACACCATGTGATGGGGAAAGGTTTCTAAAACGCACCTCATTTCTCTTCTCCTTGTGCCCGGATTCGCCATTCCAGCTGCTTTACTAATAATCTCCCTACTTGGAGCATCAGCACCTTTAACCTCCTGTTCCGTACAGGTTGCAATTTGTCCTGAGGATGAACGGGAAGACGGGGAACCAGTGAGAGACTAGCTCTTGGTGTTGGGACAGGCACAGGTCACTCTATTTTCCCATCAGGAAGAAGAATTATCCACAGGCTCATCCTCCCCCCCGGAACCAGATCAGGGCCTGAAGCCATCTAGTGCTTTTGCGGCCAGCTCCCAAAAAAGCGAGTTGTAAAATGGAGCTTCAGGGCACTGCAATTCACAAACCTGCAGATTTATAAATGATAACTCTCGTCCACAAATATATTGAGGGAAGGCAAAGAAGAGGATTTGAAATCAAGGCAGAATTGCAGGAAACAGATTTCAGGAGGTAGATTCGAATCGCCTTTAAAGCACATGAAAAGCGGCAAAACGTTGACAATGATGCCCTTGGCCAAAAAGGGAGTATGCGTTTTTTCCTGAATATATTCAGGAAAAAACGCATACGCCCTTTTTGGCCAACCAAGCAACCTGGAAAGGCAAATCAGGGCTACAAAGAAGACTCTCTACCCATCGGTCAAAAGGGCCATGCTGAAAAAAGTCTCAAAACCAGAAATGCAGGACAGGCCATGGAGAAATGGGAGCCTTGCTACACTGATGGGCAGGATGTAAATTGCCAACAGCCACTCTGGAGAAGTGTACGGTGTGTCCTGAAACATCTAAAAAACACAGCTTAGAGAGCATAGGGCACTTCCACTCATGGGGGTATAAATTGGGAAAATGAAAAATCAGCAAGACACAAGCACCCCAAAGTTTAGGGCTGCTCTGTTGACAAGGACCTCCACTTCATTCCACCTTCAATATCCCAGGAAAGAGAAAAATGGATAAAGAAGTTGTGGTCCTTATGTACAATGGAATATCACTCAGCCATGAAATCAATGTCATAAGGCTAGTAGCAGCATGATGAGTGGATTTAGGTACAACGATTCTAAGTGAAATAAGTCACACAGAAAAGGACACTTCTCATAAGGTATCACTTATAGAGGGAATGTAAAAACCGTTACACTTGAACTGAATTACAAAACAGAACAGAGTCACACATGCAGAAAACACACTATGGCTGCTTAACGGGAAAGGTGAGGTGGGGTGATACATAAAACAAGGGTTTCAAATTAGCTCAGATACCGTTCCATAAACCCAATATGTAATAGACAAGACCTACTCCTTGCTCAGAGAACTGGTCTCGACACGCCCTATTCACCGCCAAGAATATATCTGACTAGTAATAATCTTAAAACCTATGTATTGATATCTCTCTGTCAGTGTGTCAAGTGGGTGTAAAGCGGCATAAACACAGCAGTGAAAAGCAGCTAAACCCCATTATAAAAATAAATTACTTTGAAAAACCCATGAAACAAAGACAGTGAAAGAGAGCGAAATTCTTACACAATGCGTTCAGGGGCTGTGATGCAACCTGGATTGACCATATCTAGACCCACAGCTGGATGAGACATAAGGGTGGACACTCTTGGGGCTGAGAGGTGTGGTGAGGTTGGGTGAGCAAACGCAGACCCTTTAAAGGAATACTGCGTGGTACCCATCGCATGGGTCCCAAATCTCCAGGTTCAAGGGCATATTCCTACATCGAAAACATGCATGAGAAAACTAAAAGATGGTACACCATGTGATGGGGAAAGGTTTCTAAAACGCACCTCATTTCTCTTCTCTTTGTGCCCGGGGTCGCCATTCCAGCTGCTTTCCTAGCAATCTCCCTACTTTGAGCAACAGCACCTTTAACCTCCTGTTCCGTACAGGTTGCAATTTGTCCTGAGGATGAACGGGAAGACGGGGAACCAGTGAGAGACTAGCTCTTGTTGTTGGAACAGGCACAGGTCACTCTATTTTCCCATCAGGAAGAAGAATTAACCACAGGCTCATCCTCCCCCCCGGAACCAGAACAGGGCCTGAAGCCATCCAGTGCTTTTGCGGCCAGCTCCCAAAAAAGCGAGTTGTAAAATGGAGCTTCAGGGCACTGCAATTCACAAACCTGCAGAGTTATAAATGATAACTCTCGTCCACAAATATATTGAGGGAAGGCAAAGAAGAGGATTTGAAATCAAGGCAGAATTGCAGGAAACAGATTTCAGGAGGTAGATTCGAATCGCCTTTAAAGCACATGAAAAGCGGCAAAACGTTGACAATGATTCCCTTTTTGGCCAACCAAGCAACCTGGAATGGCAAATCAATGCTACAAAGAAGACTCGCTACCCATCGGTCAAAAGGGCCATGCTGAAAAAAGTCTCAAAACCAGAAATGCAGGACAGGCCATGGAGAAATGGGAGCCTTGCTACACTGATGGGCGGGATGTAAATTGCCAACAGCCACTCTGGAGAAGTGTACGGTGTGTCCTGAAACATCTAAAAAACACAGCTTAGAGAGCATAGGGCACTTCCACTCATGGGGGTATAAATTGGGAAAATGAAAAATCAGCAAGACACAAGCAGCCCAAAGTTTAGAGCTGCTCTGTTGACAAGGACCTCCACTTCATTCCACCTTCAATATCCCAGGAAAGAGAAAAATGGATAAAGAAGTTGTGGTCCTTATGTACAATGGAATATCACTCAGCCATGAAATCAATGTCATAAGGCTAGTAGCAGCATGATGAGTGGATTTAGGTACGACGATTCTAAGTGAAATAAGTCACACAGAAAAGGACACTTCTCATAAGGTATCACTGATAGAGGGAATGTAAAAACCGTTACACTTGAACTGAATTACAAAACAGAACAGAGTCACACATGCAGAAAACACACTATGGCTGCTTAACGGGAAAGGTGAGGTGGGGTGATACATAAAACAAGGGTTTCAAATTAGCTCAGATACCGTTCCATAAACCCAATATGTAATAGACAAGACCTACTCCTTGCTCAGAGAACTGGACTCAACACGCCCTATTCACCGCACAAGAATATATCTGACTAGTAATAATCTTAAAACCTATGTATTGATATCTCTCTCTTA
This sequence comes from Balaenoptera ricei, assembly GCF_028023285.1. Taxonomy (NCBI): domain Eukaryota; kingdom Metazoa; phylum Chordata; class Mammalia; order Artiodactyla; family Balaenopteridae; genus Balaenoptera; species Balaenoptera ricei. Next base: position 311,870 of record NW_026777426.1, on the reverse strand, counting down.
GTGTGTCAAGTGGGTGTAAAGCGGCATAAACACAGCAGTGAAAAGCAGCTAAACCCCATTATAAAAATAAATTACTTTGAAAAACCCATGAAACAAAGACAGTGAAAGAGAGCGAAATTCTTACACAATGCGTTCAGGGGCTGTGATGCAACCTGGATTGTCCATATCTAGACCCACAGCTGGATGAGACATAAGGGTGGACACTCTTGGGGCTGAGAGGTTTGGTGAGGTTGGGTGAGCAAACACAGACCCTTTAAAGGAATACTGCGTGGTACCCATCGCATGGGTCGCAAATCTCCAGGTTCAAGGGCATCTTCCTACATCGAAAACATGCATGAGCAAACAAAAAGATTGTACACCATGTGATGGGGAAAGGTTTCTAAAACGCACCTCATTTCTCTTCTCCTTGTGCCCGGGTTCGCCATTCCAGCCGCTTTACTAACAATCTCCCTACTTGGAGCATCAGCACCTTTAACCTCCTGTTCCGTACAGGTTGCAATTTGTCCTGAGGATGAACGGGAAGACGGGGAACCAGTGAGAGACTAGCTCTTGGTGTTGGGACAGGCACAGGTCACTCTATTTTCCCATCAGAAAGAAGAATTATCCACAGGCCCATCCTCCCCCCCGGAACCAGATCAGGGCCTGAAGCCATCTAGTGCTTTTGCGGCCAGCTCCCAAAAAAGCGAGTTGTAAAATGGAGCTTCAGGGCACTGCAATTCACAAACCTGCAGATTTATAAATGATAACTCTCATCCACAAATATATTGAGGGAAGGCAAAGAAGAGGATTTGAAATCAAGGCAGAATTGCAGGAAACAGATTTCAGGAGGTAGATTCGAATCGCCTTTAAAGCACATGAAAAGCGGCAAAACGTTGACAATGATGCCCTTGGCCAAAAAGGGCGTATGCGTTTTTTCCTGAATATATTCAGGAAAAAACGCATACGCCCTTTTTGGCCAACCAAGCAACCTGGAAAGGCAAATCAGGGCTACAAAGAAGACTCGCTACCCATCGGTCAAAAGGGCCATGCTGAAAAAAGTCTCAAAACCAGAAATGCAGGACAGGCCATGGAGAAATGGGAGCCTTGCTACACTGATGGGCGGGATGTAAATTGCCAACAGCCACTCTGGAGAAGTGTACGGTGTGTCCTGAAACATCTAAAAAACACAGCTTAGAGAGCATAGGGCACTTCCACTCATGGGGGTATAAATTGGGAAAATGAAAAATCAGCAAGACACAAGCACCCCAAAGTTTAGGGCTGCTCTGTTGACAAGGACCTCCACTTCATTCCACCTTCAATATCCCAGGAAAGAGAAAAATGGATAAAGAAGTTGTGGTCCTTATGTACAATGGAATATCACTCAGCCATGAAATCAATGTCATAAGGCTAGTAGCAGCATGATGAGTGGATTTAGGTACAACGATTCTAAGTGAAATAAGTCACACAGAAAAGGACACTTCTCATAAGGTATCACTTATAGAGGGAATGTAAAAACCGTTACACTTGAACTGAATTACAAAACAGAACAGAGTCACACATGCAGAAAACACACTATGGCTGCTTAACGGGAAAGGTGAGGTGGGGTGATACATAAAACAAGGGTTTCAAATTAGCTCAGATACCGTTCCATAAACCCAATATGTAATAGACAAGACCTACTCCTTGCTCAGAGAACTGGTCTCGACACGCCCTATTCACCGCCAAGAATATATCTGACTAGTAATAATCTTAAAACCTATGTATTGATATCTCTCTGTCAGTGTGTCAAGTGGGTGTAAAGCGGCATAAACACAGCAGTGAAAAGCAGCTAAACCCCATTATAAAAATAAATTACTTTGAAAAACCCATGAAACAAAGACAGTGAAAGAGAGCGAAATTCTTACACAATGCGTTCAGGGGCTGTGATGCAACCTGGATTGACCATATCTAGACCCACAGCTGGATGAGACATAAGGGTGGACACTCTTGGGGCTGAGAGGTGTGGTGAGGTTGGGTGAGCAAACGCAGACCCTTTAAAGGAATACTGCGTGGTACCCATCGCATGGGTCCCAAATCTCCAGGTTCAAGGGCATATTCCTACATCGAAAACATGCATGAGCAAACAAAAAGATGGTACACCATGTGATGGGGAAAGGTTTCTAAAACGCACCTCATTTCTCTTCTCTTTGTGCCCGGGGTCGCCATTCCAGGTGCTTTCCTAGCAATCTCCCTACTTGGAGCAACAGCACCTTTAACCTCCTGTTCCGTACAGGTTGCAATTTGTCCTGAGGATGAACGGGAAGACGGGGAACCAGTGAGAGACTAGCTCTTGTTGTTGGAACAGGCGCAGGTCACTCTATTTTCCCATCAGGAAGAAGAATTAACCACAGGCTCATCCTCCCCCCCGGAACCAGAACAGGGCCTGAAGCCATCCAGTGCTTTTGTGGCCAGCTCCCAAAAAAGCGAGTTGTAAAATGGAGCTTCAGGGCACTGCAATTCACAAACCTGCAGAGTTATAAATGATAACTCTCGTCCACAAATATATTGAGGGAAGGCAAAGAAGAGGATTTGAAATCAAGGCAGAATTGCAGGAAACAGATTTCAGGAGGTAGATTCGAATCACCTTTAAAGCACATGAAAAGCGGCAAAACGTTGACAATGATTCCCTTTTTGGCCAACCAAGCAACCTGGAAAGGCAAATCAGTGCTACAAAGAAGACTCGCTACCCATCGGTCAAAAGGGCCATGCTGAAAAAAGTCTCAAAACGAGAAATGCAGGACAGGCCATGGAGAAATGGGAGCCTTGCTACACTGATGGGCGGGATGTAAATTGCCAACAGCCACTCTGGAGAAGTGTACGGTGTGTCCTGAAACATCTAAAAAACACAGCTTAGAGAGCATAGGGCACTTCCACTCATGGGGGTATAAATTGGGAAAATGAAAAATCAGCAAGACACAAGCACCCCAAAGTTTAGAGCTGCTCTGTTGACAAGGACCTCCACTTCATTCCACCTTCAATATCCCAGGAAAGAGAAAAATGGATAAAGAAGTTGTGGTCCTTATGTACAATGGAATATCACTCAGCCATGAAATCAATGTCATAAGGCTAGTAGCAGCATGATGAGTGGATTTAGGTACGACGATTCTAAGTGAAATAAGTCACACAGAAAAGGACACTTCTCATAAGGTATCACTGATAGAGGGAATGTAAAAACCGTTACAGTTGAACTGAATTACAAAACAGAACAGAGTCACACATGCAGAAAACACACTATGGCTGCTTAATGGGAAAGGTGAGGTGGGGTGATACATAAAACAAGGGTTTCAAATTAGCTCAGATACCGTTCCATAAACCCAATATGTAATAGACAAGACCTACTCCTTGCTCAGAGAACTGGACTCAACACGCCCTATTCACCGCACAAGAATATATCTGACTAGTAATAATCTTAAAACCTATGTATTGATATCTATCTGTTAGTGTGTCAAGTGGGTGTAAAGCGGCATAAACACAGCAGTGAAAAGCAGCTAAACCCCATTATAAAAATAAATTACTTTTACAAACCCATGAAACAAAGACAGTGGAAGAGAGAGAAATTCTTACACAATGCGTTCAGGGGCTGTGATGCAACCTGGATTGACCATATCTAGACCCACAGCTGGATGAGACATAAGGGTGGACACTCTTGGGGCTGAGAGGTTTGGTGAGGTTGGGTGAGCAAACGCAGACCCTTTAAAGTAATACTGCGTGGTACCCATTGCATGGGTCCCAAATCTCCAGGTTCAAGGGCATATTCCTACATCGAAAACATGCATGAGCAAACAAAAAGATGGTACACCATGTGATGGGGAAAGGTTTCTAAAACGCACCTCATTTCTCTTCTCCTTGTGCCCGGGTTCGCCATTCCAGCCGCTTTACTAACAATCTCCCTACTTGGAGCATCAGCACCTTTAACCTCCTGTTCCGTACAGGTTGCAATTTGTCCTGAGGATGAACGGGAAGACGGGGAACCAGTGAGAGACTAGCTCTTGGTGTTGGGACAGGCACAGGTCACTCTATTTTCCCATCAGGAAGAAGAATTATCCACATGCTCATCCTCCCCCCCGGAACAAGATCAGGGCCTGAAGCCATCTAGTGCTTTTGCGGCCAGCTCCCAAAAAAGCGAGTTGTAAAATGGAGCTTCAGGGCACTGCAATTCACAAACCTGCAGATTTATAAATGATAACTCTCGTCCACAAATATATTGAGGGAAGGCAAAGAAGAGGATTTGAAATCAAGGCAGAATTGCAGGAAACAGATTTCAGGAGGTAGATTCGAATCGCCTTTAAAGCACATGAAAAGCGGCAAAACGTTGACAATGAGGCCCTTGGCCAAAAAGGGCGTATGTGTTTTTTCCTGAATATATTCAGGAAAAAACGCATACGCCGTTTTTGGCCAACCAAGCAACCTGGAAAGGCAAATCAGGGATACAAAGAAGACTCGCTACCCATCGGTCAAAAGGGCCATGCTGAAAAAAGTCTCAAAACCAGAAATGCAGGACAGGCCATGGAGAAATGGGAGCCTTGCTACACTGATGGGCGGGATGTAAATTGCCAACAGCCACTCTGGAGAAGTGTACGGTGTGTCCTGAAACATCTAAAAAACACAGCTTAGAGAGCATAGGGCACTTCCACTCATGGGGGTATAAATTGGCACAATGAAAAATCAGCAAGACACAAGCACCCCAAAGTTTAGGGCTGCTCTGTTGACAAGGACCTCCACTTCATTCCACCTTCAATATCCCAGGAAAGAGAAAAATGGATAAAGAAGTTGTGGTCCTTATGTACAATGGAATATCACTCAGCCATGAAATCAATGTCATAAGGCTAGTAGCAGCATGATGAATGGATTTAGGTACAACGATTCTAAGTGAAATAAGTCACAGAGAAAAGGACACTTCTCATTAGGTATCACTTACAGAGGGAATGTAAAAACCGTTACACTTGAACTGAATTACAAAACAGAACAGAGTCACACATGCAGAAATCACACTATGGCTGCTTAACGGGAAAGGTGAGGTGGGGTGATACATAAAAGAAGGGTTTCAAATTAGCTCAGATACCGTTCCATAAACCCAATATGTAATAGACAAGACCTACTCCTTGCTCAGAGAACTGGTCTCGACACGCACTATTCACTGCCAAGAATATATCTGACTAGTAATAATCTTAAAACCTATGTATTGATATCTCTCTGTTAGTGTGTCAAGTGGGTGTAAAGCGGCATAAACACAGCAGTGAAAAGCAGCTAAACCCCATTATAAAAATAAATTACTTTGAAAAACCCATGAAACAAAGACAGTGAAAGAGAGCGAAATTCTTACACAATGCGTTCAGGGGCTGTGATGCAACCTGGATTGACCATATCTAGACCCACAGCTGGATGAGACATAAGGGTGGACACTCTTGGGGCTGAGAGGTGTGGTGAGGTTGGGTGAGCAAACGCAGACCCTTTAAAGTAATACTGCGTGGAACCCATCGCATGGGTCCCAAATCTCCAGGTTTAACGGCATCTTCCTACATCGAAAACATGCATGAGAAAACAAAACGATGGTACACCATGTGATGGGGAAAGGTTTCTAAAACGCACCTCATTTCTCTTCTCTTTGTGCCCGGGGTCGCCATTCCAGCTGCTTTCCTAGCAATCTCCCTACCTGGAGCAACAGCACCTTTAACCTCCTGTTCCGTACAGGTTGCAATTTGTCCTGAGGATGAACGGGAAGACGGGGAACCAGTGAGAGACTAGCTCTTGTTGTTGGAACAGGCACAGGTCACTCTATTTTCCCATCAGGAAGAAGAATTTACCACAGGCTCATCCTCCCCCCCGGAACCAGAACAGGGCCTGAAGCCATCCAGTGCTTTTGCGGCCAGCTCCCAAAAAAGCGAGTTGTAAAATCGAGCTTCAGGGCACTGCAATTCACAATCCTGCAGAGTTATAAATGATAACTCTCGTCCACAAATATATTGAGGGAAGGCAAAGAAGAGGATTTGAAATCAAGGCAGAATTGCAGGAAACAGATTTCAGGAGGTAGATTCGAATCGCCTTTAAAGCACATGAAAAGCGGCAAAACGTTGACAATGATTCCCTTTTTGGTCAACCAAGCAACCTGGAAAGGCAAATCAGTGCTACAAAGAAGACTCGCTACCCATCGGTCAAAAGGGCCATGCTGAAAAAAGTCTCAAAACCAGAAATGCAGGACAGGCCATGGAGAAATGGGAGCCTGGCTACACTGATGGGCGGGATGTAAATTGCCAACAGCCACTCTGGAGATGTGTACGGTGAGTCCTGAAACGTCTAAAAAGCAAAGCTTAGAGAGCATATGGCACTTCCACTCATGGGGGTATACATTGGGAAAATTAAAAATCAGCAAGACACAAGCACCCCAAAGTTTAGGGCTGCTCTCTTGACAAGGACCTCCACTTCATTCCACCTTCAATATCCCAGGAAAGAGAAAAATGGATAAAGAAGTTGTGGTCCTTATATACAATGGAATATCACTCAGTCATGAAATCAATGTCATAAGGCTAGTAGCAGCATGATGAGTGGATTTAGGTACGACGATTCTAAGTGAAATAAGTCACACAGAAAAGGACACTTCTCATAAGGTATCACTTATAGAGGGAATGTAAAAACCGTTACACTTGAACTGAATTACAAAACAGAACAGAGTCACACATGCAGAAAACACACTATGGCTGCTTAACGGGAAAGGTGAGGTGGGGTGATACATAAAACAAGGGTTTCAAATTAGCTCAGATACCATTCCATAAACCCAATATGTAATAGACAAGACCTACTCCTTGCTCAGAGAACTGGACTCAACACGCCCTATTCACCGCACAAGAATATATCTGACTAGTAATAATCTTAAAACCTATGTATTGATATCTCTCTGTTAGTGTGTCAAGTGGGTGTAAAGCGGCATAAACACAGCAGTGAAAAGCAGCTAAACCCCATTATAAAAATAAATAACTTTTACAAACCCATGAAACAAAGACAATGAAAGAGAGAGAAATTCTTATACAATGCGTTCAGGGGCTGTGATGCAACCTGGATTGACCATATCTAGACCCACAGCTGGATGAGACATAAGGGTGGACACTCTTGGGGCTGAGAGGTTTGGTGAGGTTGGGTGAGCAAACGCAGACCCTTTAAAGTAATACTGCGTGGTACCCATCGCATGGGTCCCAAATCTCCAGGTTCAAGGGCATCTTCCTACATCGAAAACATGCATGAGAAACCCTGAAGATGGTACACCATGTGATGGGGAAAGGTTTCTAAAACGCACCTCATTTCTCATCTCCTTGTGCTCGGGTTCGCCATTCCAGCCACTTTACTAGCAATCTCCCTGCTTGGAGCATCAGCACCTTTAACCTCCTGTTCCGTACAGGTTGCAATTTGTCCTGAGGATGAACGGGAAGACATGGAACCAATGAGAGACTAGCTCTTGGTGTTGGGACATGCAGAGGTCACTCTATTTTCCCATCAGGAAGAAGAATTAACCACAGGCTCATCCTGCCCCCCGGAACCAGAACAGGGCCTGAAGCCACCCTGCGCTTTTGCGGCCATCTCCCAAAAAGGCGAGTTGTAAAATGGAGGTTCAGGGCACTGCAATTCACAAACCTGCAGAGTTATAAATGATAACTCTCGTCCACAAATATATTGAGGGAAGGCAAAGAAGAGGATTTGAAATCAAGGCAGAATTGCAGGAAACAGATTTCAGGAGGTAGATTCGAATCGCCTTTAAAGCACATGAAAAGTGGCAAAACGTTGACAATGATGCCCTTGGCCAAAAAGGGCGTATGCGTTTTTTCCTGAATATATTCAGGAAAAAACGCATACGCCCTTTTTGGCCAACCAAGCAACCTGGAAATGCAAATCAGCGCTACAAAGAAGACTCACTACCCATCGGTCAAAAGGGCCATGCTGAAAAAAGTCTCAAAACCAGAAATGCAGGACAGGCCATGGAGAAATGGGAGCCTTGCTACACTGATGGGCGGGATGTAAATTGCCAACAGCCACTCTGGAGAAGTGTACGGTGTGTCCTGAAACATCTAAAAAACACAGCTTAGAGAGCATAGGGCACTTCCACTCATGGGGGTATAAATTGGGAAAATGAAAAATCAGCAAGACACAAGCACCCCAAAGTTTAGGGCTGCTCTGTTGACAAGGACCTCCACTTCATTCCACCTTCAATATCCCAGGAAAGAGAAAAATGGATAAAGAAGTTGTGGTCCTTATGTACAATGGAATATCACTCAGCCATGAAATCAATGTCATAAGGCTAGTAGCAGCATGATGAGTGGATTTAGGTACGACGATTCTAAGTGAAATAAGTCACACAGAAAAGGACACTTCTCATAAGGTATCACTTATAGAGGGAATGTCAAAACCGTTACACTTGAACTGAATTACAAAACAGAACAGAGTCACACATGCAGAAAACACACTATGGCTGCTTAACGGGAAAGGTGAGGTGGGGTGATACATAAAACAAGGGTTTCAAATTAGCTCAGATACCGTTCCATAAACCCAATATGTAATAGACAAGACCTACTCCTTGCTCAGAGAACTGGACTCAACACGCCCTATTCACCGCACAAGAATATATCTGACTAGTAATAATCTTAAAACCTATGTATTGATATCTCTCTGTTAGTGTGTCAAGTGGGTGTAAAGCGGCATAAACACAGCAGTGAAAAGCAGCTAAACCCCTTTATAAAAATAAATTACTTTTACAAACCCATGAAACAAAGACAATGAAAGAGAGAGAAATTCTTATACAATGCGTTCAGGGGCTGTGATGCAACCTGGATTGACCATATCTAGACCCACAGCTGGATGAGACATAAGGGTGGACACTCTTGGGGCTGAGAGGTTTGGTGAGGTTGGGTGAGCAAACGCAGACCCTTTAAAGTAATACTGCGTGGTACCCATCGCATGGGTCCCAAATCTCCAGGTTCAAGGGCATCTTCCTACATCGAAAACATGCATGAGAAACCCTGAAGATGGTACACCATGTGATGGGGAAAGGTTTCTAAAACGCACCTCATTTCTCATCTCCTTGTGCTCGGGTTCGCCATTCCAGCCACTTTACTAGCAATCTCCCTGCTTGGAGCATCAGCACCTTTAACCTCCTGTTCCGTACAGGTTGCAATTTGTCCTGAGGATGAACGGGAAGACATGGAACCAATGAGAGACTAGCTCTTGGTGTTGGGACATGCAGAGGTCACTCTATTTTCCCATCAGGAAGAAGAATTAACCACAGGCTCATCCTGCCCCCCGGAACCAGAACAGGGCCTGAAGCCACCCTGCGCTTTTGCGGCCATCTCCCAAAAAGGCGAGTTGTAAAATGGAGGTTCAGGGCACTGCAATTCACAAACCTGCAGAGTTATAAATGATAACTCTCGTCCACAAATATATTGAGGGAAGGCAAAGAAGAGGATTTGAAATCAAGGCAGAATTGCAGGAAACAGATTTCAGGAGGTAGATTCGAATCGCCTTTAAAGCACATGAAAAGTGGCAAAACGTTGACAATGATGCCCTTGGCCAAAAAGGGCGTATGCGTTTTTTCCTGAATATATTCAGGAAAAAACGCATACGCCCTTTTTGGCCAACCAAGCAACCTGGAAATGCAAATCAGCGCTACAAAGAAGACTCACTACCCATCGGTCAAAAGGGCCATGCTGAAAAAAGTCTCAAAACCAGAAATGCAGGACAGGCCATGGAGAAATGGGAGCCTTGCTACACTGATGGGCGGGATGTAAATTGCCAACAGCCACTCTGGAGAAGTGTACGGTGTGTCCTGAAACATCTAAAAAACACAGCTTAGAGAGCATAGGGCACTTCCACTCATGGGGGTATAAATTGGCAAAATGAAAAATCTGCAAGACACAAGCACCCCAAAGTTTAGGGCTGCTCTGTTGACAAGGACCTCCACTTCATTCCACCTTCAATATCCCAGGAAAGAGAAAAATGGATAAAGAAGTTGTGGTCCTTATGTACAATGGAATATCACTCAGCCATGAAATCAATGTCATAAGGCTAGTAGCAGCATGATGAGTGGATTTAGGTACGACGATTCTAAGTGAAATAAGTCACACAGAAAAGGACACTTCTCATAAGGTATCACTTATAGAGGGAATGTCAAAACCGTTACACTTGAACTGAATTACAAAACAGAACAGAGTCACACATGCAGAAAACACACTATGGCTGCTTAACGGGAAAGGTGAGGTGGGGTGATACATAAAACAAGGGTTTCAAATTAGCTCAGATACCGTTCCATAAACCCAATATGTAATAGACAAGACCTACTCCTTGCTCAGAGAACTGGACTCAACACGCCCTATTCACCGCACAAGAATATATCTGACTAGTAATAATCTTAAAACCTATGTATTGATATCTCTCTGTTAGTGTGTCAAGTGGGTGTAAAGCGGCATAAACACAGCAGTGAAAAGCAGCTAAACCCCTTTATAAAAATAAATTACTTTTACAAACCCATGAAACAAAGACAATGAAAGAGAGAGAAATTCTTATACAATGCGTTCATGGGCTGTGATGCAACCTGGATTGACCATATCTAGACCCACAGCTGGATGAGACATAAGGGTGGACACTCTTGGGGCTGAGAGGTTTGGTGAGGTTGGGTGAGCAAACGCAGACCCTTTAAAGTAATACTGCGTGGTACCCATCGCATGGGTCCCAAATCTCCAGGTTCAAGGGCATCTTCCTACATCGAAAACATGCATGAGAAACCCTGAAGATGGTACACCGTGTGATGGGGAAAGGTTTCTAAAACGCACCTCATTTCTCATCTCCTTGTGCTCGGGTTCGCCATTCCAGCCACTTTACTAGCAATCTCCTTACTTGGAGCATCAGCACCTTTAACCTCCTGTTCCGTACAGGTTGCAATTTGTCCTGAGGATGAACGGGAAGACATGGAACCAATGAGAGACTAGCTCTTGGTGTTGGGACATGCAGAGGTCACTCTATTTTCCCATCAGGAAGAAGAATTAACCACAGGCTCATCCTGCCCCCCGGAACCAGAACAGGGCCTGAAGCCACCCTGCGCTTTTGCGGCCATCTCCCAAAAAGGCGAGTTGTAAAATGGAGGTTCAGGGCACTGCAATTCACAAACCTGCAGAGTTATAAATGATAACTCTCGTCCACAAATATATTGAGGGAAGGCAAAGAAGAGGATTTGAAATCAAGGCAGAATTGCAGGAAACAGATTTCAGGAGGTAGATTCGAATCGCCTTTAAAGCACATGAAAAGCGGCAAAACGTTGACAATGATTCCCTTTTTGGCCAACCAAGCAACCTGGAAAGTCAAATCAGTGCTACAAAGAAGACTCGCTACCCATCGGTCAAAAGGGCCATGCTGAAAAAAGTCTCAAAACCAGAAATGCAGGACAGGCCATGGAGAAATGGGAGCCTTGCTACACTGATGGGCGGGATGTAAATTGCCAACAGCCACTCTGGAGAAGTGTACGGTGTGTCCTGAAACATCTAAAAAACACAGCTTAGAGAGCATAGGGCACTTCCACTCATGGGGGTATAAATTGGGAAAATGAAAAATCAGCAAGACACAAGCACCCCAAAGTTTAGGGCTGCTCTGTTGACAAGGACCTCCACTTCATTCCACCTTCAATATCCCAGGAAAGAGAAAAATGGATAAAGAAGTTGTGGTCCTTATGTACAATGGAATATCACTCAGCCATGAAATCAATGTCATAAGGCTAGTAGCAGCATGATGAGTGGATTTAGGTACGACGATTCTAACTGAAATAAGTCACACAGAAAAGGACACTTCTCATAAGGTATCACTTATAGAGGGAATGTAAAAACCGTTACACTTGAACTGAATTACAAAACAGAACAGAGTCACACATGCAGAAAACACACTATGGCTGCTTAACGGGAAAGGTGAGGTGGGGTGATACATAAAACAAGGGTTTCAAATTAGCTCAGATACCGTTCCATAAACCCAATATGTAATAGACAAGACCTACTCCTTGCTCAGAGAACTGGACTCAACACGCCCTATTCACCGCACAAGAATATATCTGACTAGTAATAATCTTAAAACCTATGTATTGATATCTCTCTGTTAGTGTGTCAAGTGGGTGTAAAGCGGCATAAACACAGCAGTGAAAAGCAGCTAAACCCCTTTATAAAAATAAATTACTTTTACAAACCCATGAAACAAATACAATGAAAGAGAGAGAAATTCTTATACAATGCGTTCATGGGCTGTGATGCAACCTGGATTGACCATATCTAGACCCACAGCTGGATGAGACATAAGGGTGGACACTCTTGGGGCTGAGAGGTTTGGTGAGGTTGGGTGAGCAAACGCAGACCCTTTAAAGTAATACTGCGTGGTACCCATCGCATGGGTCCCAAATCTCCAGGTTCAAGGGCATCTTCCTACATCGAAAACATGCATGAGAAACCCTGAAGATGGTACACCGTGTGATGGGGAAAGGTTTCTAAAACGCACCTCATTTCTCATCTCCTTGTGCTCGGGTTCGCCATTCCAGCCACTTTACTAGCAATCTCCTTACTTGGAGCATCAGCACCTTTAACCTCCTGTTCCGTACAGGTTGCAATTTGTCCTGAGGATGAACGGGAAGACATGGAACCAATGAGAGACTAGCTCTTGGTGTTGGGACATGCAGAGGTCACTCTATTTTCCCATCAGGAAGAAGAATTAACCACAGGCTCATCCTGCCCCCCGGAACCAGAACAGGGCCTGAAGCCACCCTGCGCTTTTGCGGCCATCTCCCAAAAAGGCGAGTTGTAAAATGGAGGTTCAGGGCACTGCAATTCACAAACCTGCAGAGTTATAAATGATAACTCTCGTCCACAAATATATTGAGGGAAGGCAAAGAAGAGGATTTGAAATCAAGGCAGAATTGCAGGAAACAGATTTCAGGAGGTAGATTCGAATCGCCTTTAAAGCACATGAAAAGCGGCAAAACGTTGACAATGATTCCCTTTTTGGCCAACCAAGCAACCTGGAAAGTCAAATCAGTGCTACAAAGAAGACTCGCTACCCATCGGTCAAAAGGGCCATGCTGAAAAAAGTCTCAAAACCAGAAATGCAGGACAGGCCATGGAGAAATGGGAGCCTTGCTACACTGATGGGCGGGATGTAAATTGCCAACAGCCACTCTGGAGAAGTGTACGGTGTGTCCTGAAACATCTAAAAAACACAGCTTAGAGAGCATAGGGCACTTCCACTCATGGGGGTATAAATTGGGAAAATGAAAAATCAACAAGACACAAGCACCCCAAAGTTTAGGGCTGCTCTGTTGACAAGGACCTCCACTTCATTCCACCTTCAATATCCCAGGAAAGAGAAAAATGGATAAAGAAGTTGTGGTCCTTATGTACAATGGAATATCACTCAGCCATGAAATCAATGTCATAAGGCTAGTAGCAGCATGATGAGTGGATTTAGGTACGACAATTCTAAGTGAAATAAGTCACACAGAAAAGGACACTTCTCATAAGGTATCACTTATAGAGGGAATGTAAAAACCGTTACACTTGAACTGAATTACAAAACAGAACAGAGTCACACATGCAGAAAACACACTATGGCTGCTTAACGGGAAAGGTGAGGTGGGGTGATACATAAAACAAGGGTTTCAAATTAGCTCAGATACCGTTCCATAAACCCAATATGTAATAGACAAGACCTACTCCTTGCTCAGAGAACTGGACTCAACACGCCCTATTCACCGCACAAGAATATATCTGACTAGTAATAATCTTAAAACCTATGTATTGATATCTCTCTGTTAGTGTGTCAAGTGGGTGTAAAGCGGCATAAACACAGCAGTGAAAAGCAGCTAAACCCCTTTATAAAAATAAATTACTTTTACAAACCCATGAAACAAAGACAGTGAAAGAGAGCGAAATTCTTACACAATGCGTTCAGGGGCTGTGATGCAACCTGGATTGACCATATCTAGACCCACAGCTGGATGAGACATAAGGGTGGACACTCTTGGGGCTGAGAGGTGTGGTGAGGTTGGGTGAGCAAACGCAGACCCTTTAAAGGAATACTGCGTGGTACCCATCGCATGGGTCCCAAATCTCCAGGTTCAAGGGCATATTCCTACATCGAAAACATGCATGAGCAAACAAAAAGATGGTACACCATGTGATGGGGAAAGGTTTCTAAAACGCACCTCATTTCTCTTCTCTTTGTGCCCGGGGTCGCCATTCCAGGTGCTTTCCTAGCAATCTCCCTACTTGGAGCAACAGCACCTTTAACCTCCTGTTCCGTACAGGTTGCAATTTGTCCTGAGGATGAACGGGAAGACGGGGAACCAGTGAGAGACTAGCTCTTGTTGTTGGAACAGGCGCAGGTCACTCTATTTTCCCATCAGGAAGAAGAATTAACCACAGGCTCATCCTCCCCCCCGGAACCAGAACAGGGCCTGAAGCCATCCAGTGCTTTTGTGGCCAGCTCCCAAAAAAGCGAGTTGTAAAATGGAGCTTCAGGGCACTGCAATTCACAAACCTGCAGAGTTATAAATGATAACTCTCGTCCACAAATATATTGAGGGAAGGCAAAGAAGAGGATTTGAAATCAAGGCAGAATTGCAGGAAACAGATTTCAGGAGGTAGATTCGAATCACCTTTAAAGCACATGAAAAGCGGCAAAACGTTGACAATGATTCCCTTTTTGGCCAACCAAGCAACCTGGAAAGGCAAATCAGTGCTACAAAGAAGACTCGCTACCCATCGGTCAAAAGGGCCATGCTGAAAAAAGTCTCAAAACGAGAAATGCAGGACAGGCTATGGAGAAATGGGAGCCTTGCTACACTGATGGGCGGGATGTAAATTGCCAACAGCCACTCTGGAGAAGTGTACGGTGTGTCCTGAAACATCTAAAAAACACAGCTTAGAGAGCATAGGGCACTTCCACTCATGGGGGTATAAATTGGGAAAATGAAAAATCAGCAAGACACAAGCACCCCAAAGTTTAGAGCTGCTCTGTTGACAAGGACCTCCACTTCATTCCACCTTCAATATCCCAGGAAAGAGAAAAATGGATAAAGAAGTTGTGGTCCTTATGTACAATGGAATATCACTCAGCCATGAAATCAATGTCATAAGGCTAGTAGCAGCATGATGAGTGGATTTAGGTACGACGATTCTAAGTGAAATAAGTCACACAGAAAAGGACACTTCTCATAAGGTATCACTGATAGAGGGAATGTAAAAACCGTTACAGTTGAACTGAATTACAAAACAGAACAGAGTCACACATGCAGAAAACACACTATGGCTGCTTAACGGGAAAGGTGAGGTGGGGTGATACATAAAACAAGGGTTTCAAATTAGCTCAGATACCGTTCCATAAACCCAATATGTAATAGACAAGACCTACTCCTTGCTCAGAGAACTGGACTCAACACGCCCTATTCACCGCACAAGAATATATCTGACTAGTAATAATCTTAAAACCTATGTATTGATATCTCTCTGTTAGTGTGTCAAGTGGGTGTAAAGCGGCATAAACACAGCAGTGAAAAGCAGCTAAACCCCATTATAAAAATAAATTACTTTTACAAACCCATGAAACAAAGACAGTGGAAGAGAGAGAAATTCTTACACAATGCGTTCAGGGGCTGTGATGCAACCTGGATTGACCATATCTAGACCCACAGCTGGATGAGACATAAGGGTGGACACTCTTGGGGCTGAGAGGTTTGGTGAGGTTGGGTGAGCAAACGCAGACCCTTTAAAGTAATACTGCGTGGTACCCATTGCATGGGTCGCAAATCTCCAGGTTCAAGGGCATCTTCCTACATCGAAAACATGCATGAGCAAACAAAAAGATGGTACACCATGTGATGGGGAAAGGTTTCTAAAACGCACCTCATTTCTCTTCTCCTTGTGCCCGGGTTCGCCATTCCAGCCGCTTTACTAACAATCTCCCTACTTGGAGCATCAGCACCTTTAACCTCCTGTTCCGTACAGGTTGCAATTTGTCCTGAGGATGAACGGGAAGACGGGGAACCAGTGAGAGACTAGCTCTTGGTGTTGGGACAGGCACAGGTCACTCTATTTTCCCATCAGGAAGAAGAATTATCCACATGCTCATCCTCCCCCCCGGAACAAGATCAGGGCCTGAAGCCATCTAGTGCTTTTGCGGCCAGCTCCCAAAAAAGCGAGTTGTAAAATGGAGCTTCAGGGCACTGCAATTCACAAACCTGCAGATTTATAAATGATAACTCTCGTCCACAAATATATTGAGGGAAGGCAAAGAAGAGGATTTGAAATCAAGGCAGAATTGCAGGAAACAGATTTCAGGAGGTAGATTCGAATCGCCTTTAAAGCACATGAAAAGCGGCAAAACGTTGACAATGAGGCCCTTGGCCAAAAAGGGCGTATGCGTTTTTTCCTGAATATATTCAGGAAAAAACGCATACGCCGTTTTTGGCCAACCAAGCAACCTGGAAAGGCAAATCAGGGATACAAAGAAGACTCGCTACCCATCGGTCAAAAGGGCCATGCTGAAAAAAGTCTCAAAACCAGAAATGCAGGACAGGCCATGGAGAAATGGGAGCCTTGCTACACTGATGGGCGGGATGTAAATTGCCAACAGCCACTCTGGAGAAGTGTACGGTGTGTCCTGAAACATCTAAAAAACACAGCTTAGAGAGCATAGGGCACTTCCACTCATGGGGGTATAAATTGGCACAATGAA
The DNA here is from genome assembly GCF_028023285.1 of Balaenoptera ricei. Classification (NCBI taxonomy): domain Eukaryota; kingdom Metazoa; phylum Chordata; class Mammalia; order Artiodactyla; family Balaenopteridae; genus Balaenoptera; species Balaenoptera ricei. Next base: position 295,115 of record NW_026777426.1, on the reverse strand, counting down.
AAATCAGCAAGACACAAGCACCCCAAAGTTTAGGGCTGCTCTGTTGACAAGGACCTCCACTTCATTCCACCTTCAATATCCCAGGAAAGAGAAAAATGGATAAAGAAGTTGTGGTCCTTATGTACAATGGAATATCACTCAGCCATGAAATCAATGTCATAAGGCTAGTAGCAGCATGTTGAGTGGATTTAGGTACAACGATTCTAAGTGAAATAAGTCACAGAGAAAAGGACACTTCTCATTAGGTATCACTTACAGAGGGAATGTAAAAACCGTTACACTTGAACTGAATTACAAAACAGAACAGAGTCACACATGCAGAAATCACACTATGGCTGCTTAACGGGAAAGGTGAGGTGGGGTGATACATAAAAGAAGGGTTTCAAATTAGCTCAGATACCGTTCCATAAACCCAATATGTAATAGACAAGACCTACTCCTTGCTCAGAGAACTGGTCTCGACACGCACTATTCACTGCCAAGAATATATCTGACTAGTAATAATCTTAAAACCTATGTATTGATATCTCTCTGTTAGTGTGTCAAGTGGGTGTAAAGCGGCATAAACACAGCAGTGAAAAGCAGCTAAACCCCATTATAAAAATAAATTACTTTGAAAAACCCATGAAACAAAGACAGTGAAAGAGAGCGAAATTCTTACACAATGCGTTCAGGGGCTGTGATGCAACCTGGATTGACCATATCTAGACCCACAGCTGGAGGAGACATAAGGGTGGACACTCTTGGGGCTGAGAGGTGTGGTGAGGTTGGGTGAGCAAACGCAGACCCTTTAAAGTAATACTGCGTGGAACCCATCGCATGGGTCCCAAATCTCCAGGTTTAACGGCATCTTCCTACATCGAAAACATGCATGAGAAAACAAAACGATGGTACACCATGTGATGGGGAAAGGTTTCTAAAACGCACCTCATTTCTCTTCTCTTTGTGCCCGGGGTCGCCATTCCAGCTGCTTTCCTAGCAATCTCCCTACCTGGAGCAACAGCACCTTTAACCTCCTGTTCCGTACAGGTTGCAATTTGTCCTGAGGATGAACGGGAAGACGGGGAACCAGTGAGAGACTAGCTCTTGTTGTTGGAACAGGCACAGGTCACTCTATTTTCCCATCAGGAAGAAGAATTTACCACAGGCTCATCCTCCCCCCCGGAACCAGAACAGGGCCTGAAGCCATCCAGTGCTTTTGCGGCCAGCTCCCAAAAAAGCGAGTTGTAAAATCGAGCTTCAGGGCACTGCAATTCACAATCCTGCAGAGTTATAAATGATAACTCTCGTCCACAAATATATTGAGGGAAGGCAAAGAAGAGGATTTGAAATCAAGGCAGAATTGCAGGAAACAGATTTCAGGAGGTAGATTCGAATCGCCTTTAAAGCACATGAAAAGCGGCAAAACGTTGACAATGATTCCCTTTTTGGTCAACCAAGCAACCTGGAAAGGCAAATCAGTGCTACAAAGAAGACTCGCTACCCATCGGTCAAAAGGGCCATGCTGAAAAAAGTCTCAAAACCAGAAATTCAGGACAGGCCATGGAGAAATGGGAGCCTGGCTACACTGATGGGCGGGATGTAAATTGCCAACAGCCACTCTGGAGATGTGTACGGTGAGTCCTGAAACGTCTAAAAAGCAAAGCTTAGAGAGCATATGGCACTTCCACTCATGGGGGTATACATTGGGAAAATTAAAAATCAGCAAGACACAAGCACCCCAAAGTTTAGGGCTGCTCTCTTGACAAGGACCTCCACTTCATTCCACCTTCAATATCCCAGGAAAGAGAAAAATGGATAAAGAAGTTGTGGTCCTTATATACAATGGAATATCACTCAGTCATGAAATCAATGTCATAAGGCTAGTAGCAGCATGATGAGTGGATTTAGGTACGACGATTCTAAGTGAAATAAGTCACACAGAAAAGGACACTTCTCATAAGGTATCACTTATAGAGGGAATGTAAAAACCGTTACACTTGAACTGAATTACAAAACAGAACAGAGTCACACATGCAGAAAACACACTATGGCTGCTTAACGGGAAAGGTGAGGTGGGGTGATACATAAAACAAGGGTTTCAAATTAGCTCAGATACCATTCCATAAACCCAATATGTAATAGACAAGACCTACTCCTTGCTCAGAGAACTGGACTCAACACGCCCTATTCACCGCACAAGAATATATCTGACTAGTAATAATCTTAAAACCTATGTATTGATATCTCTCTGTTAGTGTGTCAAGTGGGTGTAAAGCGGCATAAACACAGCAGTGAAAAGCAGCTAAACCCCATTATAAAAATAAATAACTTTTACAAACCCATGAAACAAAGACAATGAAAGAGAGAGAAATTCTTATACAATGCGTTCAGGGGCTGTGATGCAACCTGGATTGACCATATCTAGACCCACAGCTGGATGAGACATAAGGGTGGACACTCTTGGGGCTGAGAGGTTTGGTGAGGTTGGGTGAGCAAACGCAGACCCTTTAAAGTAATACTGCGTGGTACCCATCGCATGGGTCCCAAATCTCCAGGTTCAAGGGCATCTTCCTACATCGAAAACATGCATGAGAAACCCTGAAGATGGTACACCATGTGATGGGGAAAGGTTTCTAAAACGCACCTCATTTCTCATCTCCTTGTGCTCGGATTCGCCATTCCAGCCACTTTACTAGCAATCTCCCTGCTTGGAGCATCAGCACCTTTAACCTCCTGTTCCGTACAGGTTGCAATTTGTCCTGAGGATGAACGGGAAGACATGGAACCAATGAGAGACTAGCTCTTGGTGTTGGGACATGCAGAGGTCACTCTATTTTCCCATCAGGAAGAAGAATTAACCACAGGCTCATCCTGCCCCCCGGAACCAGAACAGGGCCTGAAGCCACCCTGCGCTTTTGCGGCCATCTCCCAAAAAGGCGAGTTGTAAAATGGAGGTTCAGGGCACTGCAATTCACAAACCTGCAGAGTTATAAATGATAACTCTCGTCCACAAATATATTGAGGGAAGGCAAAGAAGAGGATTTGAAATCAAGGCAGAATTGCAGGAAACAGATTTCAGGAGGTAGATTCGAATCGCCTTTAAAGCACATGAAAAGTGGCAAAACGTTGACAATGATGCCCTTGGCCAAAAAGGGCGTATGCGTTTTTTCCTGAATATATTCAGGAAAAAACGCATACGCCCTTTTTGGCCAACCAAGCAACCTGGAAATGCAAATCAGCGCTACAAAGAAGACTCGCTACCCATCGGTCAAAAGGGCCATGCTGAAAAAAGTCTCAAAACCAGAAATGCAGGACAGGCCATGGAGAAATGGGAGCCTTGCTACACTGATGGGCGGGATGTAAATTGCCAACAGCCACTCTGGAGAAGTGTACGGTGTGTCCTGAAACATCTAAAAAACACAGCTTAGAGAGCATAGGGCACTTCCACTCATGGGGGTATAAATTGGGAAAATGAAAAATCAGCAAGACACAAGCACCCCAAAGTTTAGGGCTGCTCTGTTGACAAGGACCTCCACTTCATTCCACCTTCAATATCCCAGGAAAGAGAAAAATGGATAAAGAAGTTGTGGTCCTTATGTACAATGGAATATCACTCAGCCATGAAATCAATGTCATAAGGCTAGTAGCAGCATGATGAGTGGATTTAGGTACGACGATTCTAAGTGAAATAAGTCACACAGAAAAGGACACTTCTCATAAGGTATCACTTATAGAGGGAATGTCAAAACCGTTACACTTGAACTGAATTACAAAACAGAACAGAGTCACACATGCAGAAAACACACTATGGCTGCTTAACGGGAAAGGTGAGGTGGGGTGATACATAAAACAAGGGTTTCAAATTAGCTCAGATACCGTTCCATAAACCCAATATGTAATAGACAAGACCTACTCCTTGCTCAGAGAACTGGACTCAACACGCCCTATGCACCGCACAAGAATATATCTGACTAGTAATAATCTTAAAACCTATGTATTGATATCTCTCTGTTAGTGTGTCAAGTGGGTGTAAAGCGGCATAAACACAGCAGTGAAAAGCAGCTAAACCCCATTATAAAAATAAATTACTTTGAAAAACCCATGAAACAAAGACAGTGAAAGAGAGAGAAATTCTTACACAATGCGTTCAGGGGCTGTGATGCAACCTGGATTGACCATATCTAGACCCACAGCTGGATGAGACATAAGGGTGGACACTCTTGGGGCTGAGAGGTTTGGTGAGGTTGGGTGAGCAAACGCAGACCCTTTAAAGTAATACTGCGTGGTACCCATCGCATGGGTCCCAAATCTCCAGGTTCAATGTCATCTTCCTACATCGAAAACATGCATGAGAAACACAGAAGATGGTACACCGTGTGATGGGGAAAGGTTTCTAAAACGCACCTCATTTCTCATCTCCTTGTGCCCGGGTTCGCCATTCCAGCCGCTTTACTAGCAATCTCCCTCCTTGGAGCATCAGCACCTTTAACCTCCTGTTCCGTACAGGTTGCAATTTGTCCTGAGGATGAACGGGAAGACGTGGAACCAATGAGAGACTAGCTCTTGGTGTAGGGACAGGCACAGGTCACTCTATTTTCCCATCAGGAAGAAGAATTAACAACAGGCCCAGCCTACCCCCGGAACCAGAAGAGGGCCTGAAGCCATCCTGCGCTTTGGCGGCAAGCTCCCTAAAAAGCGAGTTGTAAAATGGAGCTTCAGGGCACTGCAATTCACAAACCTGCAGAGTTATAAATGATAACTCTCGTCCACAAATATATTGAGGGAAGGCAAAGAAGAGGATTTGAAATCAAGGCAGAATTGCAGGAAACAGATTTCAGGAGGTAGATTCGAATCGCCTTTAAAGCACATGAAATGCGGCAAAACGTTGACAATGATGCCATTGGCCAAAAAGGGCGTATGCGTTTTTTCCTGAATATATTCAGGAAAAAACGCATACGCCCTTTTTGGCCAACCAAGCAACCTGGAAAGGCAAATCAGCGCTAAAAAGAAGTCTCGCTACCCATTGGTCAAAATGGCCATGCTGAAAAAAGTCTCAAAACCAGAAATGCAGGAAAGGCCATGGAGAAATGGGAGCCGTGCTACACTGATGGCCGGGATGTAAATTGCCAACAGCCACTCTGGAGAAGTGTACGGTGAGTCCTGAAACGTCTAAAAATCAAAGCTTAGAGAGCATAGGGCACTTCCACTCATGGGGGTATACATTGGGAAAATGAAAAATCAGCAAGACACAAGCACCCCAAAGTTTAGGGCTGCTCTCTTGACAAGGACCTCCACTTCATTCCACCTTCAATATCCCAGGAAAGAGAAAAATGGATAAAGAAGTTGTGGTCCTTATATACAATGGAATATCACTCAGCCATGAAATCAATGTCATAAGGCTAGTAGCAGCATGATGAGTGGATTTAGGTACGACGATTCTAAGTGAAATAAGTCACACAGAAAAGGACACTTCTCATAAGGTATCACTTATAGAGGGAATGTAAAAACCGTTACACTTGAACTGAATTACAAAACAGAACAGAGTCACACATGCAGAAAACACACTATGGCTGCTTAACGGGAAAGGTGAGGTGGGGTGATACATAAAACAAGGGTTTCAAATTAGCTCAGATACCGTTCCATAAACCCAATATGTAATAGACAAGACCTACTCCTTGCTCAGAGAACTGGACTCAACACGCCCTATTCACCGCACAAGAATATATCTGACTAGTAATAATCTTAAAACCTATGTATTGATATCTCTCTGTTAGTGTGTCAAGTGGGTGTAAAGCGGCATAAACACAGCAGTGAAAAGCAGCTAAACCCCTTTATAAAAATAAATTACTTTTACAAACCCATGAAACAAAGACAATGAAAGAGAGAGAAATTCTTATACAATGCGTTCATGGGCTGTGATGCAACCTGGATTGACCATATCTAGACCCACAGCTGGATGAGACATAAGGGTGGACACTCTTGGGGCTGAGAGGTTTGGTGAGGTTGGGTGAGCAAACGCAGACCCTTTAAAGTAATACTGCGTGGTACCCATCGCATGGGTCCCAAATCTCCAGGTTCAAGGGCATCTTCCTACATCGAAAACATGCATGAGAAACCCTGAAGATGGTACACCGTGTGATGGGGAAAGGTTTCTAAAACGCACCTCATTTCTCATCTCCTTGTGCTCGGGTTCGCCATTCCAGCCACTTTACTAGCAATCTCCTTACTTGGAGCATCAGCACCTTTAACCTCCTGTTCCGTACAGGTTGCAATTTGTCCTGAGGATGAACGGGAAGACATGGAACCAATGAGAGACTAGCTCTTGGTGTTGGGACATGCAGAGGTCACTCTATTTTCCCATCAGGAAGAAGAATTAACCACAGGCTCATCCTCCCCTCCGGAACCAGAACAGGGCCTGAAGCCATCCTGCGCTTTTGCGGCCAGCTCCCAAAAAAGCGAGTTGTAAAATGGAGCTTCAGGGCACTGCAATTCACAAACCTGCAGAGTTATAAATGATAACTCTCGTCCACAAATATATTGAGGGAAGGCAAAGAAGAGGATTTGAAATCAAGGCAGAATTCCAGGAAACAGATTTCAGGAGGTAGATTCGAATCGCCTTTAAAGCACATGAAAAGCGGCAAAACGTTGACAATGATTCCCTTTTTGGCCAACCAAGCAACCTGGAAAGGCAAATCAGCGCTACAAAGAAGACTCGCTACCCATCGGTCAAAAGGGCCATGCTGAAAAAAGTCTCAAAACCAGAAATGCAGAACAGGCCATGGAGAAATGGGAGCCTTGCTACACTGATGGGCGGGATGTAAATTGCCAACAGCCACTCTGGAGAAGTGTACGGTGTGTCCTGAAACATCTAAAAAACACAGCTTAGAGAGCATAGGGCACTTCCACTCATGGGGGTATAAATTGGGAAAATGAAAAATCAGCAACACACAAGCACCCCAAAGTTTAGAGCTGCTCTGTTGACAAGGACCTCCACTTCATTCCACCTTCAATATCCCAGGAAAGACAAAAATGGATAAAGAAGTTGTGGTCCTTATGTACAATGGAATATCACTCAGCCATGAAATCAATGTCATAAGGCTAGTAGCAGCATGATGAGTGGATTTAGGTACGACGATTCTAAGTGAAATAAGTCACACAGAAAAGGACACTTCTCATAAGGTATCACTGATAGAGGGAATGTAAAAACCGTTACACTTGAACTGAATTACAAAACAGAACAGAGTCACACATGCAGAAAACACACTATGGCTGCTTAACGGGAAAGGTGAGGTGGGGTGATACATAAAACAAGGGTTTCAAATTAGCTCAGATACCGTTCCATAAACCCAATATGTAATAGACAAGACCTACTCCTTGCTCAGAGAACTGGACTCAACACGCCCTATTCACCGCACAAGAATATATCTGACTAGTAATAATCTTAAAACCTATGTATTGATATCTCTCTGTTAGTGTGTCAAGTGGGTGTAAAGCGGCATAAACAAAGCAGTGAAAAGCAGCTAAACCCCATTATAAAAATAAATTACTTTTACAAACCCATGAAACAAAGACAGTGGAAGAGAGAGAAATTCTTACACAATGCGTTCAGGGGCTGTGATGCAACCTGGATTCACCATATCTAGACCCACAGCTGGATGAGACATAAGGGTGGACACTCTTGGGGCTGAGAGGTTTGGTGAGGTTGGGTGAGCAAACGCAGACCCTTTAAAGTAATACTGCGTGGTACCCATTGCATGGGTCCCAAATCTCCAGGTTCAAGGGCATATTCCTACATCGAAAACATGCATGAGCAAACAAAAAGATGGTACACCATGTGATGGGGAAAGGTTTCTAAAACGCACCTCATTTCTCTTCTCCTTGTGCCCGGGTTCGCCATTCCAGCCGCTTTACTAACAATCTCCCTACTTGGAGCATCAGCACCTTTAACCTCCTGTTCCGTACAGGTGGCAATTTGTCCTGAGGATGAACGGGAAGACGGGGAACCAGTGAGAGACTAGCTCTTGGTGTTGGGACAGGCACAGGTCACTCTATTTTCCCATCAGGAAGAAGAATTATCCACAGGCTCATCCTCCCCCCCGGAACCAGATCAGGGCCTGAAGCCATCTAGTGCTTTTGCGGCCAGCTCCCAAAAAAGCGAGTTGTAAAATGGAGCTTCAGGGCACTGCAATTCACAAACCTGCAGATTCATAAATGATAACTCTCGTCCACAAATATATTGAGGGAAGGCAAAGAAGAGGATTTGAAATCAAGGCAGAATTGCAGGAAACAGATTTCAGGAGGTAGATTCGAATCGCCTTTAAAGCACATGAAAAGCGGCAAAACGTTGACAATGATGCCCTTGGCCAAAAAGGGCGTATGCGTTTTTTCCTGAATATATTCAGGAAAAAACGCATACGCCCTTTTTGGCCAACCAAGCAACCTGGAAAGGCAAATCAGGGCTACAAAGAAGACTCGCTACCCATCGGTCAAAAGGGCCATGCTGAAAAAAGTCTCAAAACCAGAAATGCAGGACAGGCCATGGAGAAATGGGAGCCTGGCTACACTGATGGGCGGGATGTAAATTGCCAACAGCCACTCTGGAGAAGTGTACGGTGTGTCCTGAAACATCTAAAAAACACAGCTTAGAGAGCATAGGGCACTTCCACTCATGGGGGTATAAATTGGGAAAATGCAAAATCAGCAAGACACAAGCACCCCAAAGTTTAGAGCTGCTCTGTTTACAAGGACCTCCACTTCATTCCACCTTCAATATCCCAGGAAAGAGAAAAATGGATAAAGAAGTTGTGGTCCTTATGTACAATGGAATATCACTCAGCCATGAAATCAATGTCATAAGGCTAGTAGCAGCATGATGAGTGGATTTAGGTACGACGATTCTAAGTGAAATAAGTCACACAGAAAAGGACACTTCTCATAAGGTATCACTGATAGAGGGAATGTAAAAACCGTTACACTTGAACTGAATTACAAAACAGAACAGAGTCACACATGCAGAAAACACACTATGGCTGCTTAACGGGAAAGGTGAGGTGGGGTGATACATAAAACAAGGGTTTCAAATTAGCTCAGATACCGTTCCATAAACCCAATATGTAATAGACACGACCTACTCCTTGCTCAGAGAACTGGACTCAACACGCCCTATTCACCGCACAAGAATATATCTGACTAGTAATAATCTTAAAACCTATGTATTGATATCTCTCTGTTAGTGTGTCAAGTGGGTGTAAAGCGGCATAAACACAGCAGTGAAAAGCAGCTAAACCCCATTATAAAAATAAATTACTTTTACAAACCCATGAAACATAGACAGTGGAAGAGAGAGAAATTCTTACACAATGCGTTCAGGGGCTGTGATGCAACCTGGATTGACCATATCTAGACCCACAGCTGGATGAGACATAAGGGTGGACACTCTTGGGGCTGAGAGGTTTGGTGAGGTTGGGTGAGCAAACGCAGACCCTTTAAAGTAATACTGCGTGGTACCCATCGCATGGGTCCCAAATCTCCAGGTTTAAGGGCATCTTCCTACATCGAAAACATGCATGAGAAAACAAAACGATGGTACACCATGTGATGGGGAAAGGTTTCTAAAACGCACCTCATTTCTCATCTCCTTGTGCCCGGATTCGCCATTCCAGCCGCTTTACTAACAATCTCCCTACTTGGAGCATCAGCACCTTTAACCTCCTGTTCTGTACAGGTTGCAATTTGTCCTGAGGATGAACGGGCAGACGGGGAACCAGTGAGGGACTAGCTCTTGGTGTTGGGACAGGCACAGGTCACTCTATTTTCCGATCAGGAAGAAGAATTAACCACAGGCTCATCCTCCCCCCCGGAACCAGAACAGGGCCTGAAGCCATCCTGCGCTTTTGCGGCCAGCTCCCAAAAAAGCGAGTTATAAAATGGAGCTTCAGGGCACTGCAATTCACAAACCTGCAGAGTTATAAATGATAACTCTCGTCCACAAATATATTGAGGGAAGGCAAAGAAGAGGATTTGAAATCAAGGCAGAATTGCAGGAAACAGATTTCAGGAGGTAGATTCGAATCGCCTTTAAAGCACATGAAAAGCGGCAAAACGTTGACAATGATGCCCTTGGCCAAAAAGGGCTTATGCGTTTTTTCCTGAATATATTCAGGAAAAAACGCATACGCCCTATTTGGCCAACCAAGCAACCTGGAAAGGCAAATCAGCGCTACGAAGAAGACTCGCTACCCATCGGTCAAAAGGGCCATGCTGAAAAAAGTCTCAAAACCAGAAATGCAGGACAGGCCATGGAGAAATGGGAGCCGTGCTACACTGATGGGCGGGATGTAAATTGCCAACAGCCACTCTGGAGAAGTGTACGGTGTGTCCTGAAACATCTAAAAAACACAGCTTAGAGAGCATAGGGCACTTCCACTCATGGGGGTATAAATTGGCAAAATGAAAAATCTGCAAGACACAAGCACCCCAAAGTTTAGGGCTGCTCTGTTGACAAGGACCTCCACTTCATTCCACCTTCAATATCCCAGGAAAGAGAAAAATGGATAAAGAAGTTGTGGTCCTTATGTACAATGGAATATCACTCAGCCATGAAATCAATGTCATAAGGCTAGTAGCAGCATGATGAGTGGATTTAGGTACGACGATTCTAAGTGAAATAAGTCACACAGAAAAGGACACTTCTCATAAGGTATCACTGATAGAGGGAATGTAAAAACCGTTACACTTGAACTGAATTACAAAACAGAACAGAGTCACACATGCAGAAAACACACTATGGCTGCTTAACGGGAAAGGTGAGGTGGGGTGATACATAAAACAAGGGTTTCAAATTAGCTCAGATACCGTTCCATAAACCCAATATGTAATAGACAAGACCTACTCCTTGCTCAGAGAACTGGACTCAACACGCCCTATTCACCGCACAAGAATATATCTGACTAGTAATAATCTTAAAACCTATGTATTGATATCTCTCTGTTAGTGTGTCAAGTGGGTGTAAAGCGGCATAAACAAAGCAGTGAAAAGCAGCTAAACCCCATTATAAAAATAAATTACTTTTACAAACCCATGAAACAAAGACAGTGGAAGAGAGAGAAATTCTTACACAATGCGTTCAGGGGCTGTGATGCAACCTGGATTGACCATATCTAGACCCACAGCTGGATGAGACATAAGGGTGGACACTCTTGGGGCTGAGAGGTTTGGTGAGGTTGGGTGAGCAAACGCAGACCCTTTAAAGTAATACTGCGTGGTACCCATTGCATGGGTCCCAAATCTCCAGGTTCAAGGGCATATTCCTACATCGAAAACATGCATGAGCAAACAAAAAGATGGTACACCATGTGATGGGGAAAGGTTTCTAAAACGCACCTCATTTCTCTTCTCCTTGTGCCCGGGTTCGCCATTCCAGCCGCTTTACTAACAATCTCCCTACTTGGAGCATCAGCACCTTTAACCTCCTGTTCCGTACAGGTGGGAATTTGTCCTGAGGATGAACGGGAAGACGGGGAACCAGTGAGAGACTAGCTCTTGGTGTTGGGACAGGCACAGGTCACTCTATTTTCCCATCAGGAAGAAGAATTATCCACAGGCTCATCCTCCCCCCCGGAACCAGATCAGGGCCTGAAGCCATCTAGTGCTTTTGCGGCCAGCTCCCAAAAAAGCGAGTTGTAAAATGGAGCTTCAGGGCACTGCAATTCACAAACCTGCAGATTCATAAATGATAACTCTCGTCCACAAATATATTGAGGGAAGGCAAAGAAGAGGATTTGAAATCAAGGCAGAATTGCAGGAAACAGATTTCAGGAGGTAGATTCGAATCGCCTTTAAAGCACATGAAAAGCGGCAAAACGTTGACAATGATGCCCTTGGCCAAAAAGGGCGTATGCGTTTTTTCCTGAATATATTCAGGAAAAAAACGCATACGCCCTTTTTGGCCAACCAAGCAACCTGGAAAGGCAAATCAGGGCTACAAAGAAGACTCGCTACCCATCGGTCAAAAGGGCCATGCTGAAAAAAGTCTCAAAACCAGAAATGCAGGACAGGCCATGGAGAAATGGGAGCCTGGCTACACTGATGGGCGGGATGTAAATTGCCAACAGCCACTCTGGAGAAGTGTACGGTGTGTCCTGAAACATCTAAAAAACACAGCTTAGAGAGCATAGGGCACTTCCACTCATGGGGGTATAAATTGGGAAAATGAAAAATCAGCAAGACACAAGCACCCCAAAGTTTAGAGCTGCTCTGTTGACAAGGACCTCCACTTCATTCCACCTTCAATATCCCAGGAAAGAGAAAAATGGATAAAGAAGTTGTGGTCCTTATGTACAATGGAATATCACTCAGCCATGAAATCAATGTCATAAGGCTAGTAGCAGCATGATGAGTGGATTTAGGTACGACGATTCTAAGTGAAATAAGTCACACAGAAAAGGACACTTCTCATAAGGTATCACTGATAGAGGGAATGTAAAAACCGTTACACTTGAACTGAATTACAAAACAGAACAGAGTCACACATGCAGAAAACACACTATGGCTGCTTAACGGGAAAGGTGAGGTGGGGTGATACATAAAACAAGGGTTTCAAATTAGCTCAGATACCGTTCCATAAACCCAATATGTAATAGACACGACCTACTCCTTGCTCAGAGAACTGGACTCAACACGCCCTATTCACCGCACAAGAATATATCTGACTAGTAATAATCTTAAAACCTATGTATTGATATCTCTCTGTTAGTGTGTCAAGTGGGTGTAAAGCGGCATAAACACAGCAGTGAAAAGCAGCTAAACCCCATTATAAAAATAAATTACTTTTACAAACCCATGAAACATAGACAGTGGAAGAGAGAGAAATTCTTACACAATGCGTTCAGGGGCTGTGATGCAACCTGGATTGACCATATCTAGACCCACAGCTGGATGAGACATAAGGGTGGACACTCTTGGGGCTGAGAGGTTTGGTGAGGTTGGGTGAGCAAACGCAGACCCTTTAAAGTAATACTGCGTGGTACCCATCGCATGGGTCCCAAATCTCCAGGTTTAAGGGCATCTTCCTACATCGAAAACATGCATGAGAAAACAAAACGATGGTACACCATGTGATGGGGAAAGGTTTCTAAAACGCACCTCATTTCTCATCTCCTTGTGCCCGGATTCGCCATTCCAGCCGCTTTACTAACAATCTCCCTACTTGGAGCATCAGCACCTTTAACCTCCTGTTCTGTACAGGTTGCAATTTGTCCTGAGGATGAACGGGCAGACGGGGAACCAGTGAGGGACTAGCTCTTGGTGTTGGGACAGGCACAGGTCACTCAATTTTCCGATCAGGAAGAAGAATTAACCACAGGCTCATCCTCCCCCCCGGAACCAGAACAGGGCCTGAAGCCATCCTGCGCTTTTGCGGCCAGCTCCCAAAAAAGCGAGTTATAAAATGGAGCTTCAGGGCACTGCAATTCACAAACCTGCAGAGTTATAAATGATAACTCTCGTCCACAAATATATTGAGGGAAGGCAAAGAAGAGGATTTGAAATCAAGGCAGAATTGCAGGAAACAGATTTCAGGAGGTAGATTCGAATCGCCTTTAAAGCACATGAAAAGCGGCAAAACGTTGACAATGATGCCCTTGGCCAAAAAGGGCTTATGCGTTTTTTCCTGAATATATTCAGGAAAAAACGCATACGCCCTATTTGGCCAACCAAGCAACCTGGAAAGGCAAATCAGCGCTACGAAGAAGACTCGCTACCCATCGGTCAAAAGGGCCATGCTGAAAAAAGTCTCAAAACCAGAAATGCAGGACAGGCCATGGAGAAATGGGAGCCGTGCTACACTGATGGGCGGGATGTAAATTGCCAACAGCCACTCTGGAGAAGTGTACGGTGTGTCCTGAAACATCTAAAAAACACAGCTTAGAGAGCATAGGGCACTTCCACTCATGGGGGTATAAATTGGCAAAATGAAAAATCTGCAAGACACAAGCACCCCAAAGTTTAGGGCTGCTCTGTTGACAAGGACCTCCACTTCATTCCACCTTCAATATCCCAGGAAAGAGAAAAATGGATAAAGAAGTTGTGGTCCTTATGTACAATGGAATATCACTCAGCCATGAAATCAATGTCATAAGGCTAGTAGCAGCATGATGAGTGGATTTAGGTACGACGATTCTAAGTGAAATAAGTCACACAGAAAAGGACACTTCTCATAAGGTATCACTGATAGAGGGAATGTAAAAACCGTTACACTTGAACTGAATTACAAAACAGAACAGAGTCACACATGCAGAAAACACACTATGGCTGCTTAACGGGAAAGGTGAGGTGGGGTGATACATAAAACAAGGGTTTCAAATTAGCTCAGATACCGTTCCATAAACCCAATATGTAATAGACAAGACCTACTCCTTGCTCAGAGAACTGGACTCAACACGCCCTATTCACCGCACAAGAATATATCTGACTAGTAATAATCTTAAAACCTATGTATTGATATCTCTCTGTTAGTGTGTCAAGTGGGTGTAAAGCGGCATAAACAAAGCAGTGAAAAGCAGCTAAACCCCATTATAAAAATAAATTACTTTTACAAACCCATGAAACAAAGACAGTGGAAGAGAGAGAAATTCTTACACAATGCGTTCAGGGGCTGTGATGCAACCTGGATTGACCATATCTAGACCCACAGCTGGATGAGACATAAGGGTGGACACTCTTGGGGCTGAGAGGTTTGGTGAGGTTGGGTGAGCAAACGCAGACCCTTTAAAGTAATACTGCGTGGTACCCATTGCATGGGTCCCAAATCTCCAGGTTCAAGGGCATATTCCTACATCGAAAACATGCATGAGCAAACAAAACGATGGTACACCATGTGATGGGGAAAGGTTTCTAAAACGCACCTCATTTCTCTTCTCCTTGTGCCCGGGTTCGCCATTCCAGCCGCTTTACTAACAATCTCCCTACTTGGAGCATCAGCACCTTTAACCTCCTGTTCCGTACAGGTGGCAATTTGTCCTGAGGATGAACGGGAAGACGGGGAACCAGTGAGAGACTAGCTCTTGGTGTTGGGACAGGCACAGGTCACTCTATTTTCCCATCAGGAAGAAGAATTATCCACAGGCTCATCCTCCCCCCCGGAACCAGATCAGGGCCTGAAGCCATCTAGTGCTTTTGCGGCCAGCTCCCAAAAAAGCGAGTTGTAAAATGGAGCTTCAGGGCACTGCAATTCACAAACCTGCAGATTCATAAATGATAACTCTCGTCCACAAATATATTGAGGGAAGGCAAAGAAGAGGATTTGAAATCAAGGCAGAATTGCAGGAAACAGATTTCAGGAGGTAGATTCGAATCGCCTTTAAAGCACATGAAAAGCGGCAAAACGTTGACAATGATGCCCTTGGCCAAAAAGGGCGTATGCGTTTTTTCCTGAATATATTCAGGAAAAAACGCATACGCCCTTTTTGGCCAACCAAGCAACCTGGAAAGGCAAATCAGGGCTACAAAGAAGACTCGCTACCCATCGGTCAAAAGGGCCATGCTGAAAAAAGTCTCAAAACCAGAAATGCAGGACAGGCCATGGAGAAATGGGAGCCTGGCTACACTGATGGGCGGGATGTAAATTGCCAACAGCCACTCTGGAGAAGTGTACGGTGTGTCCTGAAACATCTAAAAAACACAGCTTAGAGAGCATAGGGCACTTCCACTCATGGGGGTATAAATTGGGAAAATGAAAAATCAGCAAGACACAAGCACCCCAAAGTTTAGAGCTGCTCTGTTGACAAGGACCTCCACTTCATTCCACCTTCAATATCCCAGGAAAGAGAAAAATGGATAAAGAAGTTGTGGTCCTTATGTACAATGGAATATCACTCAGCCATGAAATCAATGTCATAAGGCTAGTAGCAGCATGATGAGTGGATTTAGGTACGACGATTCTAAGTGAAATAAGTCACACAGAAAAGGACACTTCTCATAAGGTATCACTGATAGAGGGAATGTAAAAACCGTTACACTTGAACTGAATTACAAAACAGAACAGAGTCACACATGCAGAAAACACACTATGGCTGCTTAACGGGAAAGGTGAGGTGGGGTGATACATAAAACAAGGGTTTCAAATTAGCTCAGATACCGTTCCATAAACCCAATATGTAATAGACACGACCTACTCCTTGCTCAGAGAACTGGACTCAACACGCCCTATTCACCGCACAAGAATATATCTGACTAGTAATAATCTTAAAACCTATGTATTGATATCTCTCTCTTAGTGTGTCAAGTGGGTGTAAAGCGGCATAAACACAGCAGTGAAAAGCAGCTAAACCCCATTATAAAAATAAATTACTTTTACAAACCCATGAAACAAAGACAGTGGAAGAGACAGAAATTCTTACACAATGCGTTCAGGGGCTGTGATGCAACCTGGATTGACCATATCTAGACCCACAGCTGGATGAGACATAAGGGTGGACACTCTTGGGGCTGAGAGGTTTGGTGAGGTTGGGTGAGCAAAAGCAGACCCTTTAAAGGAATACTGCGTGGTACCCATCGCATGGGTCGCAAATCTCCAGGTTCAAGGGCATCTTCCTACATCGAAAACATACATGAGCAAACAAAAAGATGGTACACCATGTGATGGGGAAAGGTTTCTAAAACGCACCTCATTTCTCATCTCCTTGTGCTCGGGTTCGCCATTCCAGCCACTTTACTAGCAATCTCCCTACTTGGAGCATCAGCACCTTTAACCTCCTGTTCTGTACAGGTTGCAATTTGTCCTGAGGATGAACGGGTAGACGGGGAACCAGTGAGAGACTAGCTATTGGTGTTGGGACAGGCACAGATCACTCTATTTTCCCATCAGGAAGAAGAATTAACCACAGGCTCATCCTCCCCTCCGGAACCAGAACAGGGCCTGAAGCCATCCTGCGCTTTTGCGGCAAGCTCCCAAAAAAGCGAGTTGTAAAATGGAGCTTCAGGGCACTGCAATTCACAAACCTGCAGAGTTATAAATGATAACTCTCGTCCACAAATATATTGAGGGAAGGCAAAGAAGAGGATTTGAAATCAAGGCAGAATTCCAGGAAACAGATTTCAGGAGGTAGATTCGAATCGCCTTTAAAGCACATGAAAAGCGGCAAAACGTTGACAATGATTCCCTTTTTGGCCAACCAAGCAACCTGGAAAGGCAAATCAGCGCTACAAAGAAGACTCGCTACCCATCGGTCAAAAGGGCCATGCTGAAAAAAGTCTCAAAACCAGAAATGCAGGACAGGCCATGGAGAAATGGGAGCCTTGCTACACTGATGGGCGGGATGTAAATTGCCAACAGCCACTCTGGAGAAGTGTACGGTGTGTCCTGAAACATCTAAAAAACACAGCTTAGAGAGCATAGGGCACTTCCACTCATGGGGGTATAAATTGGGAAAATGAAAAATCAGCAAGACACAAGCACCCCAAAGTTTAGAGCTGCTCTGTTGACAAGGACCTCCACTTCATTCCACCTTCAATATCCCAGGAAAGAGAAAAATGGATAAAGAAGTTGTGGTCCTTATGTACAACGGAATATCACTCAGCCATGAAATCAATGTCATAAGGCTAGTAGCAGCATGATGAGTGGATTTAGGTACGGCGATTCTAAGTGAAATAAGTCACACAGAAAAGGACACTTCTCATAAGGTATCACTTATAGAGGGAATGTAAAAACCGTTACACTTGAACTGAATTACAAAACAGAACAGAGTCACACATGCAGAAAACACACTATGGCTGCTTAACGGGAAAGGTGAGGTGGGGTGATACATAAAACAAGGGTTTCAAATTAGAACAGATACCGTTCCATAAACCCAATATGTAATAGACAAGACCTACTCCTTGCTCAGAGAACTGGACTCAACACGCCCTATTCACCGCACAAGAATATATCTGACTAGTAATAATCTTAAAACCTATGTATTGATATCTCTCTGTTAGTGTGTCAAGTGGGTGTAAAGCGGCATAAACACAGCAGTGAAAAGCAGCTAAACCCCTTTATAAAAATAAATTACTTTTACAAACCCATGAAACAAAGACAATGAAAGAGAGAGAAATTCTTATACAATGCGTTCATGGGCTGTGATGCAACCTGGATTGACCATATCTAGACCCACAGCTGGATGAGACATAAGGGTGGACACTCTTGGGGCTGAGAGGTTTGGTGAGGTTGGGTGAGCAAACGCAGACCCTTTAAAGTAATACTGCGTGGTACCCATCGCATGGGTCCCAAATCTCCAGGTTCAAGGGCATCTTCCTACATCGAAAACATGCATGAGAAACCCTGAAGATGGTACACCGTGTGATGGGGAAAGGTTTCTAAAACGCACCTCATTTCTCATCTCCTTGTGCTCGGGTTCGCCATTCCAGCCACTTTACTAGCAATCTCCTTACTTGGAGCATCAGCACCTTTAACCTCCTGTTCCGTACAGGTTGCAATTTGTCCTGAGGATGAACGGGAAGACATGGAACCAATGAGAGACTAGCTCTTGGTGTTGGGACATGCAGAGGTCACTCTATTTTCCCATCAGGAAGAAGAATTAACCACAGGCTCATCCTCCCCTCCGGAACCAGAACAGGGCCTGAAGCCATCCTGCGCTTTTGCGGCCAGCTCCCAAAAAAGCGAGTTGTAAAATGGAGCTTCAGGGCACTGCAATTCACAAACCTGCAGAGTTATAAATGATAACTCTCGTCCACAAATATATTGAGGGAAGGCAAAGAAGAGGATTTGAAATCAAGGCAGAATTCCAGGAAACAGATTTCAGGAGGTAGATTCGAATCGCCTTTAAAGCACATGAAAAGCGGCAAAACGTTGACAATGATTCCCTTTTTGGCCAACCAAGCAACCTGGAAAGGCAAATCAGCGCTACAAAGAAGACTCGCTACCCATCGGTCAAAAGGGCCATGCTGAAAAAAGTCTCAAAACCAGAAATGCAGGACAGGCCATGGAGAAATGGGAGCCTTGCTACACTGATGGGCGGGATGTAAATTGCCAACAGCCACTCTGGAGAAGTGTACGGTGTGTCCTGAAACATCTAAAAAACACAGCTTAGAGAGCATAGGGCACTTCCACTCATGGGGGTATAAATTGGGAAAATGAAAAATCAGCAACACACAAGCACCCCAAAGTTTAGAGCTGCTCTGTTGACAAGGACCTCCACTTCATTCCACCTTCAATATCCCAGGAAAGACAAAAATGGATAAAGAAGTTGTGGTCCTTATGTACAATGGAATATCACTCAGCCATGAAATCAATGTCATAAGGCTAGTAGCAGCATGATGAGTGGATTTAGGTACGACGATTCTAAGTGAAATAAGTCACACAGAAAAGGACACTTCTCATAAGGTATCACTGATAGAGGGAATGTAAAAACCGTTACACTTGAACTGAATTACAAAACAGAACAGAGTCACACATGCAGAAAACACACTATGGCTGCTTAACGGGAAAGGTGAGGTGGGGTGATACATAAAACAAGGGTTTCAAATTAGCTCAGATACCGTTCCATAAACCCAATATGTAATAGACAAGACCTACTCCTTGCTCAGAGAACTGGACTCAACACGCCCTATTCACCGCACAAGAATATATCTGACTAGTAATAATCTTAAAACCTATGTATTGATATCTCTCTGTTAGTGTGTCAAGTGGGTGTAAAGCGGCATAAACAAAGCAGTGAAAAGCAGCTAAACCCCATTATAAAAATAAATTACTTTTACAAACCCATGAAACAAAGACAGTGGAAGAGAGAGAAATTCTTACACAATGCGTTCAGGGGCTGTGATGCAACCTGGATTGACCATATCTAGACCCACAGCTGGATGAGACATAAGGGTGGACACTCTTGGGGCTGAGAGGTTTGGTGAGGTTGGGTGAGCAAACGCAGACCCTTTAAAGTAATACTGCGTGGTACCCATTGCATGGGTCCCAAATCTCCAGGTTCAAGGGCATATTCCTACATCGAAAACATGCATGAGCAAACAAAAAGATGGTACACCATGTGATGGGGAAAGGTTTCTAAAACGCACCTCATTTCTCTTCTCCTTGTGCCCGGGTTCGCCATTCCAGCCGCTTTACTAACAATCTCCCTACTTGGAGCATCAGCACCTTTAACCTCCTGTTCCGTACAGGTGGCAATTTGTCCTGAGGATGAACGGGAAGACGGGGAACCAGTGAGAGACTAGCTCTTGGTGTTGGGACAGGCACAGGTCACTCTATTTTCCCATCAGGAAGAAGAATTATCCACAGGCTCATCCTCCCCCCCGGAACCAGATCAGGGCCTGAAGCCATCTAGTGCTTTTGCGGCCAGCTCCCAAAAAAGCGAGTTGTAAAATGGAGCTTCAGGGCACTGCAATTCACAAACCTGCAGATTCATAAATGATAACTCTCGTCCACAAATATATTGAGGGAAGGCAAAGAAGAGGATTTGAAATCAAGGCAGAATTGCAGGAAACAGATTTCAGGAGGTAGATTCGAATCGCCTTTAAAGCACATGAAAAGCGGCAAAACGTTGACAATGATGCCCTTGGCCAAAAAGGGCGTATGCGTTTTTTCCTGAATATATTCAGGAAAAAACGCATACGCCCTTTTTGGCCAACCAAGCAACCTGGAAAGGCAAATCAGGGCTACAAAGAAGACTCGCTACCCATCGGTCAAAAGGGCCATGCTGAAAAAAGTCTCAAAACCAGAAATGCAGGACAGGCCATGGAGAAATGGGAGCCTGGCTACACTGATGGGCGGGATGTAAATTGCCAACAGCCACTCTGGAGAAGTGTACGGTGTGTCCTGAAACATCTAAAAAACACAGCTTAGAGAGCATAGGGCACTTCCACTCATGGGGGTATAAATTGGGAAAATGAAAAATCAGCAAGACACAAGCACCCCAAAGTTTAGAGCTGCTCTGTTGACAAGGACCTCCACTTCATTCCACCTTCAATATCCCAGGAAAGAGAAAAATGGATAAAGAAGTTGTGGTCCTTATGTACAATGGAATATCACTCAGCCATGAAATCAATGTCATAAGGCTAGTAGCAGCATGATGAGTGGATTTAGGTACGACGATTCTAAGTGAAATAAGTCACACAGAAAAGGACACTTCTCATAAGGTATCACTGATAGAGGGAATGTAAAAACCGTTACACTTGAACTGAATTACAAAACAGAACAGAGTCACACATGCAGAAAACACACTATGGCTGCTTAACGGGAAAGGTGAGGTGGGGTGATACATAAAACAAGGGTTTCAAATTAGCTCAGATACCGTTCCATAAACCCAATATGTAATAGACACGACCTACTCCTTGCTCAGAGAACTGGACTCAACACGCCCTATTCACCGCACAAGAATATATCTGACTAGTAATAATCTTAAAACCTATGTATTGATATCTCTCTGTTAGTGTGTCAAGTGGGTGTAAAGCGGCATAAACAAAGCAGTGAAAAGCAGCTAAACCCCATTATAAAAATAAATTACTTTTACAAACCCATGAAACAAAGACAGTGGAAGAGAGAGAAATTCTTACACAATGCGTTCAGGGGCTGTGATGCAACCTGGATTGACCATATCTAGACCCACAGCTGGATGAGACATAAGGGTGGACACTCTTGGGGCTGAGAGGTTTGGTGAGGTTGGGTGAGCAAACGCAGACCCTTTAAAGTAATACTGCATGGTACCCATTGCATGGGTCCCAAATCTCCAGGTTCAAGGGCATATTCCTACATCGAAAACATGCATGAGCAAACAAAAAGATGGTACACCATGTGATGGGGAAAGGTTTCTAAAACGCACCTCATTTCTCTTCTCCTTGTGCCCGGGTTCGCCATTCCAGCCGCTTTACTAACAATCTCCCTACTTGGAGCATCAGCACCTTTAACCTCCTGTTCCGTACAGGTGGCAATTTGTCCTGAGGATGAACGGGAAGACGGGGAACCAGTGAGAGACTAGCTCTTGGTGTTGGGACAGGCACAGGTCACTCTATTTTCCCATCAGGAAGAAGAATTATCCACAGGCTCATCCTCCCCCCCGGAACCAGATCAGGGCCTGAAGCCATCTAGTGCTTTTGCGGCCAGCTCCCAAAAAAGCGAGTTGTAAAATGGAGCTTCAGGGCACTGCAATTCACAAACCTGCAGATTCATAAATGATAACTCTCGTCCACAAATATATTGAGGGAAGGCAAAGAAGAGGATTTGAAATCAAGGCAGAATTGCAGGAAACAGATTTCAGGAGGTAGATTCGAATCGCCTTTAAAGCACATGAAAAGCGGCAAAACGTTGACAATGATGCCCTTGGCCAAAAAGGGCGTATGCGTTTTTTCCTGAATATATTCAGGAAAAAACGCATACGCCCTTTTTGGCCAACCAAGCAACCTGGAAAGGCAAATCAGGGCTACAAAGAAGACTCGCTACCCATCGGTCAAAAGGGCCATGCTGAAAAAAGTCTCAAAACCAGAAATGCAGGACAGGCCATGGAGAAATGGGAGCCTGGCTACACTGATGGGCGGGATGTAAATTGCCAACAGCCACTCTGGAGAAGTGTACGGTGTGTCCTGAAACATCTAAAAAACACAGCTTAGAGAGCATAGGGCACTTCCACTCATGGGGGTATAAATTGGGAAAATGAAAAATCAGCAAGACACAAGCACCCCAAAGTTTAGATCTGCTCTGTTGACAAGGACCTCCACTTCATTCCACCTTCAATATCCCAGGAAAGAGAAAAATGGATAAAGAAGTTGTGGTCCTTATGTACAATGGAATATCACTCAGCCATGAAATCAATGTCATAAGGCTAGTAGCAGCATGATGAGTGGATTTAGGTACGACGATTCTAAGTGAAATAAGTCACACAGAAAAGGACACTTCTCATAAGGTATCACTGATAGAGGGAATGTAAAAACCGTTACACTTGAACTGAATTACAAAACAGAACAGAGTCACACATGCAGAAAACACACTATGGCTGCTTAACGGGAAAGGTGAGGTGGGGTGATACATAAAACAAGGGTTTCAAATTAGCTCAGATACCGTTCCATAAACCCAATATGTAATAGACACGACCTACTCCTTGCTCAGAGAACTGGACTCAACACGCCCTATTCACCGCACAAGAATATATCTGACTAGTAATAATCTTAAAACCTATGTATTGATATCTCTCTGTTAGTGTGTCAAGTGGGTGTAAAGCGGCATAAACACAGCAGTGAAAAGCAGCTAAACCCCATTATAAAAATAAATTACTTTTACAAACCCATGAAACATAGACAGTGGAAGAGAGAGAAATTCTTACACAATGCGTTCAGGGGCTGTGATGCAACCTGGATTGACCATATCTAGACCCACAGCTGGATGAGACATAAGGGTGGACACTCTTGGGGCTGAGAGGTTTGGTGAGGTTGGGTGAGCAAACGCAGACCCTTTAAAGTAATACTGCGTGGTACCCATCGCATGGGTCCCAAATCTCCAGGTTTAAGGGCATCTTCCTACATCGAAAACATGCATGAGAAAACAAAACGATGGTACACCATGTGATGGGGAAAGGTTTCTAAAACGCACCTCATTTCTCATCTCCTTGTGCCCGGATTCGCCATTCCAGCCGCTTTACTAACAATCTCCCTACTTGGAGCATCAGCACCTTTAACCTCCTGTTCTGTACAGGTTGCAATTTGTCCTGAGGATGAACGGGCAGACGGGGAACCAGTGAGGGACTAGCTCTTGGTGTTGGGACAGGCACAGGTCACTCTATTTTCCGATCAGGAAGAAGAATTAACCACAGGCTCATCCTCCCCCCCGGAACCAGAACAGGGCCTGAAGCCATCCTGCGCTTTTGCGGCCAGCTCCCAAAAAAGCGAGTTATAAAATGGAGCTTCAGGGCACTGCAATTCACAAACCTGCAGAGTTATAAATGATAACTCTCGTCCACAAATATATTGAGGGAAGGCAAAGAAGAGGATTTGAAATCAAGGCAGAATTGCAGGAAACAGATTTCAGGAGGTAGATTCGAATCGCCTTTAAAGCACATGAAAAGCGGCAAAACGTTGACAATGATGCCCTTGGCCAAAAAGGGCGTATGCGTTTTTTCCTGAATATATTCAGGAAAAAACGCATACGCCCTATTTGGCCAACCAAGCAACCTGGAAAGGCAAATCAGCGCTACGAAGAAGACTCGCTACCCATCGGTCAAAAGGGCCATGCTGAAAAAAGTCTCAAAACCAGAAATGCAGGACAGGCCATGGAGAAATGGGAGCCGTGCTACACTGATGGGCGGGATGTAAATTGCCAACAGCCACTCTGGAGAAGTGTACGGTGTGTCCTGAAACATCTAAAAAACACAGCTTAGAGAGCATAGGGCACTTCCACTCATGGGGGTATAAATTGGCAAAATGAAAAATCTGCAAGACACAAGCACCCCAAAGTTTAGGGCTGCTCTGTTGACAAGGACCTCCACTTCATTCCACCTTCAATATCCCAGGAAAGAGAAAAATGGATAAAGAAGTTGTGGTCCTTATGTACAATGGAATATCACTCAGCCATGAAATCAATGTCATAAGGCTAGTAGCAGCATGATGAGTGGATTTAGGTACGACGATTCTAAGTGAAATAAGTCACACAGAAAAGGACACTTCTCATAAGGTATCACTGATAGAGGGAATGTAAAAACCGTTACACTTGAACTGAATTACAAAACAGAACAGAGTCACACATGCAGAAAACACACTATGGCTGCTTAACGGGAAAGGTGAGGTGGGGTGATACATAAAACAAGGGTTTCAAATTAGCTCAGATACCGTTCCATAAACCCAATATGTAATAGACAAGACCTACTCCTTGCTCAGAGAACTGGACTCAACACGCCCTATTCACCGCACAAGAATATATCTGACTAGTAATAATCTTAAAACCTATGTATTGATATCTCTCTGTTAGTGTGTCAAGTGGGTGTAAAGCGGCATAAACAAAGCAGTGAAAAGCAGCTAAACCCCATTATAAAAATAAATTACTTTTACAAACCCATGAAACAAAGACAGTGGAAGAGAGAGAAATTCTTACACAATGCGTTCAGGGACTGTGATGCAACCTGGATTGACCATATCTAGACCCACAGCTGGATGAGACATAAGGGTGGACACTCTTGGGGCTGAGAGGTTTGGTGAGGTTGGGTGAGCAAACGCAGACCCTTTAAAGTAATACTGCGTGGTACCCATTGCATGGGTCCCAAATCTCCAGGTTCAAGGGCATATTCCTACATCGAAAACATGCATGAGCAAACAAAACGATGGTACACCATGTGATGGGGAAAGGTTTCTAAAACGCACCTCATTTCTCTTCTCCTTGTGCCCGGGTTCGCCATTCCAGCCGCTTTACTAACAATCTCCCTACTTGGAGCATCAGCACCTTTAACCTCCTGTTCCGTACAGGTGGCAATTTGTCCTGAGGATGAACGGGAAGACGGGGAACCAGTGAGAGACTAGCTCTTGGTGTTGGGACAGGCACAGGTCACTCTATTTTCCCATCAGGAAGAAGAATTATCCACAGGCTCATCCTCCCCCCCGGAACCAGATCAGGGCCTGAAGCCATCTAGTGCTTTTGCGGCCAGCTCCCAAAAAAGCGAGTTGTAAAATGGAGCTTCAGGGCACTGCAATTCACAAACCTGCAGATTCATAAATAATAACTCTCGTCCACAAATATATTGAGGGAAGGCAAAGAAGAGGATTTGAAATCAAGGCAGAATTGCAGGAAACAGATTTCAGGAGGTAGATTCGAATCGCCTTTAAAGCACATGAAAAGCGGCAAAACGTTGACAATGATGCCCTTGGCCAAAAAGGGCGTATGCGTTTTTTCCTGAATATATTCAGGAAAAAACGCATACGCCCTTTTTGGCCAACCAAGCAACCTGGAAAGGCAAATCAGGGCTACAAAGAAGACTCGCTACCCATCGGTCAAAAGGGCCATGCTGAAAAAAGTCTCAAAACCAGAAATGCAGGACAGGCCATGGAGAAATGGGAGCCTGGCTACACTGATGGGCGGGATGTAAATTGCCAACAGCCACTCTGGAGAAGTGTACGGTGTGTCCTGAAACATCTAAAAAACACAGCTTAGAGAGCATAGGGCACTTCCACTCATGGGGGTATAAATTGGGAAAATGAAAAATCAGCAAGACACAAGCACCCCAAAGTTTAGAGCTGCTCTGTTGACAAGGACCTCCACTTCATTCCACCTTCAATATCCCAGGAAAGAGAAAAATGGATAAAGAAGTTGTGGTCCTTATGTACAATGGAATATCACTCAGCCATGAAATCAATGTCATAAGGCTAGTAGCAGCATGATGAGTGGATTTAGGTACGACGATTCTAAGTGAAATAAGTCACACAGAAAAGGACACTTCTCATAAGGTATCACTGATAGAGGGAATGTAAAAACCGTTACACTTGAACTGAATTACAAAACAGAACAGAGTCACACATGCAGAAAACACACTATGGCTGCTTAACGGGAAAGGTGAGGTGGGGTGATACATAAAACAAGGGTTTCAAATTAGCTCAGATACCGTTCCATAAACCCAATATGTAATAGACACGACCTACTCCTTGCTCAGAGAACTGGACTCAACACGCCCTATTCACCGCACAAGAATATATCTGACTAGTAATAATCTTAAAACCTATGTATTGATATCTCTCTGTTAGTGTGTCAAGTGGGTGTAAAGCGGCATAAACACAGCAGTGAAAAGCAGCTAAACCCCATTATAAAAATAAATTACTTTTACAAACCCATGAAACATAGACAGTGGAAGAGAGAGAAATTCTTACACAATGCGTTCAGGGGCTGTGATGCAACCTGGATTGACCATATCTAGACCCACAGCTGGATGAGACATAAGGGTGGACACTCTTGGGGCTGAGAGGTTTGGTGAGGTTGGGTGAGCAAACGCAGACCCTTTAAAGTAATACTGCGTGGTACCCATCGCATGGGTCCCAAATCTCCAGGTTTAAGGGCATCTTCCTACATCGAAAACATGCATGAGAAAACAAAACGATGGTACACCATGTGATGGGGAAAGGTTTCTAAAACGCACCTCATTTCTCATCTCCTTGTGCCCGGATTCGCCATTCCAGCCGCTTTACTAACAATCTCCCTACTTGGAGCATCAGCACCTTTAACCTCCTGTTCTGTACAGGTTGCAATTTGTCCTGAGGATGAACGGGCAGACGGGGAACCAGTGAGGGACTAGCTCTTGGTGTTGGGACAGGCACAGGTCACTCTATTTTCCGATCAGGAAGAAGAATTAACCACAGGCTCATCCTCCCCCCCGGAACCAGAACAGGGCCTGAAGCCATCCTGCGCTTTTGCGGCCAGCTCCCAAAAAAGCGAGTTATAAAATGGAGCTTCAGGGCACTGCCATTCACAAACCTGCAGAGTTATAAATGATAACTCTCGTCCACAAATATATTGAGGGAAGGCAAAGAAGAGGATTTGAAATCAAGGCAGAATTGCAGGAAACAGATTTCAGGAGGTAGATTCGAATCGCCTTTAAAGCACATGAAAAGCGGCAAAACGTTGACAATGATGCCCTTGGCCAAAAAGGGCGTATGCGTTTTTTCCTGAATATATTCAGGAAAAAACGCATACGCCCTATTTGGCCAACCAAGCAACCTGGAAAGGCAAATCAGCGCTACGAAGAAGACTCGCTACCCATCGGTCAAAAGGGCCATGCTGAAAAAAGTCTCAAAACCAGAAATGCAGGACAGGCCATGGAGAAATGGGAGCCGTGCTACACTGATGGGCGGGATGTAAATTGCCAACAGCCACTCTGGAGAAGTGTACGGTGTGTCCTGAAACATCTAAAAAACACAGCTTAGAGAGCATAGGGCACTTCCACTCATGGGGGTATAAATTGGCAAAATGAAAAATCTGCAAGACACAAGCACCCCAAAGTTTAGGGCTGCTCTGTTGACAAGGACCTCCACTTCATTCCACCTTCAATATCCCAGGAAAGAGAAAAATGGATAAAGAAGTTGTGGTCCTTATGTACAATGGAATATCACTCAGCCATGAAATCAATGTCATAAGGCTAGTAGCAGCATGATGAGTGGATTTAGGTACGACGATTCTAAGTGAAATAAGTCACACAGAAAAGGACACTTCTCATAAGGTATCACTGATAGAGGGAATGTAAAAACCGTTACACTTGAACTGAATTACAAAACAGAACAGAGTCACACATGCAGAAAACACACTATGGCTGCTTAACGGGAAAGGTGAGGTGGGGTGATACATAAAACAAGGGTTTCAAATTAGCTCAGATACCGTTCCATAAACCCAATATGTAATAGACAAGACCTACTCCTTGCTCAGAGAACTGGACTCAACACGCCCTATTCACCGCACAAGAATATATCTGACTAGTAATAATCTTAAAACCTATGTATTGATATCTCTCTGTTAGTGTGTCAAGTGGGTGTAAAGCGGCATAAACAAAGCAGTGAAAAGCAGCTAAACCCCATTATAAAAATAAATTACTTTTACAAACCCATGAAACAAAGACAGTGGAAGAGAGAGAAATTCTTACACAATGCGTTCAGGGGCTGTGATGCAACCTGGATTGACCATATCTAGACCCACAGCTGGATGAGACATAAGGGTGGACACTCTTGGGGCTGAGAGGTTTGGTGAGGTTGGGTGAGCAAACGCAGACCCTTTAAAGTAATACTGCGTGGTACCCATTGCATGGGTCCCAAATCTCCAGGTTCAAGGGCATATTCCTACATCGAAAACATGCATGAGCAAACAAAACGATGGTACACCATGTGATGGGGAAAGGTTTCTAAAACGCACCTCATTTCTCTTCTCCTTGTGCCCGGGTTCGCCATTCCAGCCGCTTTACTAACAATCTCCCTACTTGGAGCATCAGCACCTTTAACCTCCTGTTCCGTACAGGTGGCAATTTGTCCTGAGGATGAACGGGAAGACGGGGAACCAGTGAGAGACTAGCTCTTGGTGTTGGGACAGGCACAGGTCACTCTATTTTCCCATCAGGAAGAAGAATTATCCACAGGCTCATCCTCCCCCCCGGAACCAGATCAGGGCCTGAAGCCATCTAGT
The DNA here is from genome assembly GCF_028023285.1 of Balaenoptera ricei. Taxonomy (NCBI): domain Eukaryota; kingdom Metazoa; phylum Chordata; class Mammalia; order Artiodactyla; family Balaenopteridae; genus Balaenoptera; species Balaenoptera ricei. Next base: position 266,005 of record NW_026777426.1, on the reverse strand, counting down.
GCTTTTGCGGCCAGCTCCCAAAAAAGCGAGTTGTAAAATGGAGCTTCAGGGCACTGCAATTCACAAACCTGCAGATTCATAAATGATAACTCTCGTCCACAAATATATTGAGGGAAGGCAAAGAAGAGGATTTGAAATCAAGGCAGAATTGCAGGAAACAGATTTCAGGAGGTAGATTCGAATCGCCTTTAAAGCACATGAAAAGCGGCAAAACGTTGACAATGATGCCCTTGGCCAAAAAGGGCGTATGCGTTTTTTCCTGAATATATTCAGGAAAAAACGCATACGCCCTTTTTGGCCAACCAAGCAACCTGGAAAGGCAAATCAGGGCTACAAAGAAGACTCGCTACCCATCGGTCAAAAGGGCCATGCTGAAAAAAGTCTCAAAACCAGAAATGCAGGACAGGCCATGGAGAAATGGGAGCCTGGCTACACTGATGGGCGGGATGTAAATTGCCAACAGCCACTCTGGAGAAGTGTACGGTGTGTCCTGAAACATCTAAAAAACACAGCTTAGAGAGCATAGGGCACTTCCACTCATGGGGGTATAAATTGGGAAAATGAAAAATCAGCAAGACACAAGCACCCCAAAGTTTAGAGCTGCTCTGTTGACAAGGACCTCCACTTCATTCCACCTTCAATATCCCAGGAAAGAGAAAAATGGATAAAGAAGTTGTGGTCCTTATGTACAATGGAATATCACTCAGCCATGAAATCAATGTCATAAGGCTAGTAGCAGCATGATGAGTGGATTTAGGTACGACGATTCTAAGTGAAATAAGTCACACAGAAAAGGACACTTCTCATAAGGTATCACTGATAGAGGGAATGTAAAAACCGTTACACTTGAACTGAATTACAAAACAGAACAGAGTCACACATGCAGAAAACACACTATGGCTGCTTAACGGGAAAGGTGAGGTGGGGTGATACATAAAACAAGGGTTTCAAATTAGCTCAGATACCGTTCCATAAACCCAATATGTAATAGACACGACCTACTCCTTGCTCAGAGAACTGGACTCAACACGCCCTATTCACCGCACAAGAATATATCTGACTAGTAATAATCTTAAAACCTATGTATTGATATCTCTCTCTTAGTGTGTCAAGTGGGTGTAAAGCGGCATAAACACAGCAGTGAAAAGCAGCTAAACCCCATTATAAAAATAAATTACTTTTACAAACCCATGAAACAAAGACAGTGGAAGAGACAGAAATTCTTACACAATGCGTTCAGGGGCTGTGATGCAACCTGGATTGACCATATCTAGACCCACAGCTGGATGAGACATAAGGGTGGACACTCTTGGGGCTGAGAGGTTTGGTGAGGTTGGGTGAGCAAAAGCAGACCCTTTAAAGGAATACTGCGTGGTACCCATCGCATGGGTCGCAAATCTCCAGGTTCAAGGGCATCTTCCTACATCGAAAACATACATGAGCAAACAAAAAGATGGTACACCATGTGATGGGGAAAGGTTTCTAAAACGCACCTCATTTCTCATCTCCTTGTGCTCGGGTTCGCCATTCCAGCCACTTTACTAGCAATCTCCCTACTTGGAGCATCAGCACCTTTAACCTCCTGTTCTGTACAGGTTGCAATTTGTCCTGAGGATGAACGGGTAGACGGGGAACCAGTGAGAGACTAGCTATTGGTGTTGGGACAGGCACAGATCACTCTATTTTCCCATCAGGAAGAAGAATTAACCACAGGCTCATCCTCCCCTCCGGAACCAGAACAGGGCCTGAAGCCATCCTGCGCTTTTGCGGCAAGCTCCCAAAAAAGCGAGTTGTAAAATGGAGCTTCAGGGCACTGCAATTCACAAACCTGCAGAGTTATAAATGATAACTCTCGTCCACAAATATATTGAGGGAAGGCAAAGAAGAGGATTTGAAATCAAGGCAGAATTCCAGGAAACAGATTTCAGGAGGTAGATTCGAATCGCCTTTAAAGCACATGAAAAGCGGCAAAACGTTGACAATGATTCCCTTTTTGGCCAACCAAGCAACCTGGAAAGGCAAATCAGCGCTACAAAGAAGACTCGCTACCCATCGGTCAAAAGGGCCATGCTGAAAAAAGTCTCAAAACCAGAAATGCAGGACAGGCCATGGAGAAATGGGAGCCTTGCTACACTGATGGGCGGGATGTAAATTGCCAACAGCCACTCTGGAGAAGTGTACGGTGTGTCCTGAAACATCTAAAAAACACAGCTTAGAGAGCATAGGGCACTTCCACTCATGGGGGTATAAATTGGGAAAATGAAAAATCAGCAAGACACAAGCACCCCAAAGTTTAGAGCTGCTCTGTTGACAAGGACCTCCACTTCATTCCACCTTCAATATCCCAGGAAAGAGAAAAATGGATAAAGAAGTTGTGGTCCTTATGTACAACGGAATATCACTCAGCCATGAAATCAATGTCATAAGGCTAGTAGCAGCATGATGAGTGGATTTAGGTACGACGATTCTAAGTGAAATAAGTCACACAGAAAAGGACACTTCTCATAAGGTATCACTGATAGAGGGAATGTAAAAACCGTTACACTTGAACTGAATTACAAAACAGAACAGAGTCACACATGCAGAAAACACACTATGGCTGCTTAACGGGAAAGGTGAGGTGGGGTGATACATAAAACAAGGGTTTCAAATTAGCTCAGATACCGTTCCATAAACCCAATATGTAATAGACAAGACCTACTCCTTGCTCAGAGAACTGGACTCAACACGCCCTATTCACCGCACAAGAATATATCTGACTAGTAATAATCTTAAAACCTATGTATTGATATCTCTCTGTTAGTGTGTCAAGTGGGTGTAAAGCGGCATAAACAAAGCAGTGAAAAGCAGCTAAACCCCATTATAAAAATAAATTACTTTTACAAACCCATGAAACAAAGACAGTGGAAGAGAGAGAAATTCTTACACAATGCGTTCAGGGGCTGTGATGCAACCTGGATTGACCATATCTAGACCCACAGCTGGATGAGACATAAGGGTGGACACTCTTGGGGCTGAGAGGTTTGGTGAGGTTGGGTGAGCAAACGCAGACCCTTTAAAGTAATACTGCGTGGTACCCATCGCATGGGTCCCAAATCTCCAGGTTCAAGGGCATATTCCTACATCGAAAACATGCATGAGCAAACAAAAAGATGGTACACCATGTGATGGGGAAAGGTTTCTAAAACGCACCTCATTTCTCTTCTCCTTGTGCCCGGGTTCGCCATTCCAGCCGCTTTACTAACAATCTCCCTACTTGGAGCATCAGCACCTTTAACCTCCTGTTCCGTACAGGTGGCAATTTGTCCTGAGGATGAACGGGAAGACGGGGAACCAGTGAGAGACTAGCTCTTGGTGTTGGGACAGGCACAGGTCACTCTATTTTCCCATCAGGAAGAAGAATTATCCACAGGCTCATCCTCCCCCCCGGAACCAGATCAGGGCCTGAAGCCATCTAGTGCTTTTGCGGCCAGCTCCCAAAAAAGCGAGTTGTAAAATGGAGCTTCAGGGCACTGCAATTCACAAACCTGCAGATTCATAAATGATAACTCTCGTCCACAAATATATTGAGGGAAGGCAAAGAAGAGGATTTGAAATCAAGGCAGAATTGCAGGAAACAGATTTCAGGAGGTAGATTCGAATCGCCTTTAAAGCACATGAAAAGCGGCAAAACGTTGACAATGATGCCCTTGGCCAAAAAGGGCGTATGCGTTTTCTCCTGAATATATTCAGGAAAAAACGCATACGCCCTTTTTGGCCAACCAAGCAACCTGGAAAGGCAAATCAGGGCTACAAAGAAGACTCGCTACCCATCGGTCAAAAGGGCCATGCTGAAAAAAGTCTCAAAACCAGAAATGCAGGACAGGCCATGGAGAAATGGGAGCCTGGCTACACTGATGGGCGGGATGTAAATTGCCAACAGCCACTCTGGAGAAGTGTACGGTGTGTCCTGAAACATCTAAAAAACACAGCTTAGAGAGCATAGGGCACTTCCACTCATGGGGGTATAAATTGGGAAAATGAAAAATCAGCAAGACACAAGCACCCCAAAGTTTAGAGCTGCTCTGTTGACAAGGACCTCCACTTCATTCCACCTTCAATATCCCAGGAAAGAGAAAAATGGATAAAGAAGTTGTGGTCCTTATGTACAATGGAATATCACTCAGCCATGAAATCAATGTCATAAGGCTAGTAGCAGCATGATGAGTGGATTTAGGTACGACGATTCTAAGTGAAATAAGTCACACAGAAAAGGACACTTCTCATAAGGTATCACTGATAGAGGGAATGTAAAAACCGTTACACTTGAACTGAATTACAAAACAGAACAGAGTCACACATGCAGAAAACACACTATGGCTGCTTAACGGGAAAGGTGAGGTGGGGTGATACATAAAACAAGGGTTTCAAATTAGCTCAGATACCGTTCCATAAACCCAATATGTAATAGACACGACCTACTCCTTGCTCAGAGAACTGGACTCAACACGCCCTATTCACTGCACAAGAATATATCTGACTAGTAATAATCTTAAAACCTATGTATTGATATCTCTCTGTTAGTGTGTCAAGTGGGTGTAAAGCGGCATAAACACAGCAGTGAAAAGCAGCTAAACCCCATTATAAAAATAAATTACTTTTACAAACCCATGAAACATAGACAGTGGAAGAGAGAGAAATTCTTACACAATGCGTTCAGGGGCTGTGATGCAACCTGGATTGACCATATCTAGACCCACAGCTGGATGAGACATAAGGGTGGACACTCTTGGGGCTGAGAGGTTTGGTGAGGTTGGGTGAGCAAACGCAGACCCTTTAAAGTAATACTGCGTGGTACCCATCGCATGGGTCCCAAATCTCCAGGTTTAAGGGCATCTTCCTACATCGAAAACATGCATGAGAAAACAAAACGATGGTACACCATGTGATGGGGAAAGGTTTCTAAAACGCACCTCATTTCTCATCTCCTTGTGCTCGGGTTCGCCATTCCAGCCGCTTTACTAACAATCTCCCTACTTGGAGCATCAGCACCTTTAACCTCCTGTTCTGTACAGGTTGCAATTTGTCCTGAGGATGAACGGGCAGACGGGGAACCAGTGAGGGACTAGCTCTTGGTGTTGGGACAGGCACAGGTCACTCTATTTTCCGATCAGGAAGAAGAATTAACCACAGGCTCATCCTCCCCCCCGGAACCAGAACAGGGCCTGAAGCCATCCTGTGCTTTTGCGGCCAGCTCCCAAAAAAGCGAGTTATAAAATGGAGCTTCAGGGCACTGCAATTCACAAACCTGCAGAGTTATAAATGATAACTCTCGTCCACAAATATATTGAGGGAAGGCAAAGAAGAGGATTTGAAATCAAGGCAGAATTGCAGGAAACAGATTTCAGGAGGTAGATTCGAATCGCCTTTAAAGCACATGAAAAGCGGCAAAACGTTGACAATGATGCCCTTGGCCAAAAAGGGCGTATGCGTTTTTTCCTGAATATATTCAGGAAAAAACGCATACGCCCTATTTGGCCAACCAAGCAACCTGGAAAGGCAAATCAGCGCTACGAAGAAGACTCGCTACCCATCGGTCAAAAGGGCCATGCTGAAAAAAGTCTCAAAACCAGAAATGCAGGACAGGCCATGGAGAAATGGGAGCCGTGCTACACTGATGGGCGGGATGTAAATTGCCAACAGCCACTCTGGAGAAGTGTACGGTGTGTCCTGAAACATCTAAAAAACACAGCTTAGAGAGCATAGGGCACTTCCACTCATGGGGGTATAAATTGGCAAAATGAAAAATCTGCAAGACACAAGCACCCCAAAGTTTAGGGCTGCTCTGTTGACAAGGACCTCCACTTCATTCCACCTTCAATATCCCAGGAAAGAGAAAAATGGATAAAGAAGTTGTGGTCCTTATGTACAATGGAATATCACTCAGCCATGAAATCAATGTCATAAGGCTAGTAGCAGCATGATGAGTGGATTTAGGTACGACGATTCTAAGTGAAATAAGTCACACAGAAAAGGACACTTCTCATAAGGTATCACTGATAGAGGGAATGTAAAAACCGTTACACTTGAACTGAATTACAAAACAGAACAGAGTCACACATGCAGAAAACACACTATGGCTGCTTAACGGGAAAGGTGAGGTGGGGTGATACATAAAACAAGGGTTTCAAATTAGCTCAGATACCGTTCCATAAACCCAATATGTAATAGACAAGACCTACTCCTTGCTCAGAGAACTGGACTCAACACGCCCTATTCACCGCACAAGAATATATCTGACTAGTAATAATCTTAAAACCTATGTATTGATATCTCTCTGTTAGTGTGTCAAGTGGGTGTAAAGCGGCATAAACAAAGCAGTGAAAAGCAGCTAAACCCCATTATAAAAATAAATTACTTTTACAAACCCATGAAACAAAGACAGTGGAAGAGAGAGAAATTCTTACACAATGCGTTCAGGGGCTGTGATGCAACCTGGATTGACCATATCTAGACCCACAGCTGGATGAGACATAAGGGTGGACACTCTTGGGGCTGAGAGGTTTGGTGAGGTTGGGTGAGCAAACGCAGACCCTTTAAAGTAATACTGCGTGGTACCCATTGCATGGGTCCCAAATCTCCAGGTTCAAGGGCATATTCCTACATCGAAAACATGCATGAGCAAACAAAAAGATGGTACACCATGTGATGGGGAAAGGTTTCTAAAACGCACCTCATTTCTCTTCTCCTTGTGCCCGGGTTCGCCATTCCAGCCGCTTTACTAACAATCTCCCTACTTGGAGCATCAGCACCTTTAACCTCCTGTTCCGTACAGGTGGCAATTTGTCCTGAGGATGAACGGGAAGACGGGGAACCAGTGAGAGACTAGCTCTTGGTGTTGGGACAGGCACAGGTCACTCTATTTTCCCATCAGGAAGAAGAATTATCCACAGGCTCATCCTCCCCCCCGGAACCAGATCAGGGCCTGAAGCCATCTAGTGCTTTTGCGGCCAGCTCCCAAAAAAGCGAGTTGTAAAATGGAGCTTCAGGGCACTGCAATTCACAAACCTGCAGATTCATAAATGATAACTCTCGTCCACAAATATATTGAGGGAAGGCAAAGAAGAGGATTTGAAATCAAGGCAGAATTGCAGGAAACAGATTTCAGGAGGTAGATTCGAATCGCCTTTAAAGCACATGAAAAGCGGCAAAACGTTGACAATGATGCCCTTGGCCAAAGAGGGCGTATGCGTTTTTTCCTGAATATATTCAGGAAAAAACGCATACGCCCTTTTTGGCCAACCAAGCAACCTGGAAAGGCAAATCAGGGCTACAAAGAAGACTCGCTACCCATCGGTCAAAAGGGCCATGCTGAAAAAAGTCTCAAAACCAGAAATGCAGGACAGGCCATGGAGAAATGGGAGCCTGGCTACACTGATGGGCGGGATGTAAATTGCCAACAGCCACTCTGGAGAAGTGTACGGTGTGTCCTGAAACATCTAAAAAACACAGCTTAGAGAGCATAGGGCACTTCCACTCATGGGGGTATAAATTGGGAAAATGAAAAATCAGCAAGACACAAGCACCCCAAAGTTTAGAGCTGCTCTGTTGACAAGGACCTCCACTTCATTCCACCTTCAATATCCCAGGAAAGAGAAAAATGGATAAAGAAGTTGTGGTCCTTATGTACAATGGAATATCACTCAGCCATGAAATCAATGTCATAAGGCTAGTAGCAGCATGATGAGTGGATTTAGGTACGACGATTCTAAGTGAAATAAGTCACACAGAAAAGGACACTTCTCATAAGGTATCACTGATAGAGGGAATGTAAAAACCGTTACACTTGAACTGAATTACAAAACAGAACAGAGTCACACATGCAGAAAACACACTATGGCTGCTTAACGGGAAAGGTGAGGTGGGGTGATACATAAAACAAGGGTTTCAAATTAGCTCAGATACCGTTCCATAAACCCAATATGTAATAGACACGACCTACTCCTTGCTCAGAGAACTGGACTCAACACGCCCTATTCACCGCACAAGAATATATCTGACTAGTAATAATCTTAAAACCTATGTATTGATATCTCTCTGTTAGTGTGTCAAGTGGGTGTAAAGCGGCATAAACACAGCAGTGAAAAGCAGCTAAACCCCATTATAAAAATAAATTACTTTTACAAACCCATGAAACATAGACAGTGGAAGAGAGAGAAATTCTTACACAATGCGTTCAGGGGATGTGATGCAACCTGGATTGACCATATCTAGACCCACAGCTGGATGAGACATAAGGGTGGACACTCTTGGGGCTGAGAGGTTTGGTGAGGTTGGGTGAGCAAACGCAGACCCTTTAAAGTAATACTGCGTGGTACCCATCGCATGGGTCCCAAATCTCCAGGTTTAAGGGCATCTTCCTACATCGAAAACATGCATGAGAAAACAAAACGATGGTACACCATGTGATGGGGAAAGGTTTCTAAAACGCACCTCATTTCTCATCTCCTTGTGCCCGGATTCGCCATTCCAGCCGCTTTACTAACAATCTCCCTACTTGGAGCATCAGCACCTTTAACCTCCTGTTCTGTACAGGTTGCAATTTGTCCTGAGGATGAACGGGCAGACGGGGAACCAGTGAGGGACTAGCTCTTGGTGTTGGGACAGGCACAGGTCACTCTATTTTCCGATCAGGAAGAAGAATTAACCACAGGCTCATCCTCCCCCCCGGAACCAGAACAGGGCCTGAAGCCATCCTGCGCTTTTGCGGCCAGCTCCCAAAAAAGCGAGTTATAAAATGGAGCTTCAGGGCACTGCAATTCACAAACCTGCAGAGTTATAAATGATAACTCTCGTCCACAAATATATTGAGGGAAGGCAAAGAAGAGGATTTGAAATCAAGGCAGAATTGCAGGAAACAGATTTCAGGAGGTAGATTCGAATCGCCTTTAAAGCACATGAAAAGCGGCAAAACGTTGACAATGATGCCCTTGGCCAAAAAGGGCGTATGCGTTTTTTCCTGAATATATTCAGGAAAAAACGCATACGCCCTATTTGGCCAACCAAGCAACCTGGAAAGGCAAATCAGCGCTACGAAGAAGACTCGCTACCCATCGGTCAAAAGGGCCATGCTGAAAAAAGTCTCAAAACCAGAAATGCAGGACAGGCCATGGAGAAATGGGAGCCGTGCTACACTGATGGGCGGGATGTAAATTGCCAACAGCCACTCTGGAGAAGTGTACGGTGTGTCCTGAAACATCTAAAAAACACAGCTTAGAGAGCATAGGGCACTTCCACTCATGGGGGTATAAATTGGCAAAATGAAAAATCTGCAAGACACAAGCACCCCAAAGTTTAGGGCTGCTCTGTTGACAAGGACCTCCACTTCATTCCACCTTCAATATCCCAGGAAAGAGAAAAATGGATAAAGAAGTTGTGGTCCTTATGTACAATGGAATATCACTCAGCCATGAAATCAATGTCATAAGGCTAGTAGCAGCATGATGAGTGGATTTAGGTACGACGATTCTAAGTGAAATAAGTCACACAGAAAAGGACACTTCTCATAAGGTATCATTTATAGAGGGAATGTAAAAACCGTTACACTTGAACTGAATTACAAAACAGAACAGAGTCACACATGCAGAAAACACACTATGGCTGCTTAACGGGAAAGGTGAGGTGGGGTGATACATAAAACAAGGGTTTCAAATTAGCTCAGATACCGTTCCATAAACCCAATATGTAATAGACAAGACCTACTCCTTGCTCAGAGAACTGGACTCAACACGCCCTATTCACCGCACAAGAATATATCTGACTAGTAATAATCTTAAAACCTATGTATTGATATCTCTCTGTTAGTGTGTCAAGTGGGTGTAAAGCGGCATAAACACAGCAGTGAAAAGCAGCTAAACCCCATTATAAAAATAAATTACTTTGAAAAACCCATGAAACAAAGACAGTGAAAGAGAGAGAAATTCTTACACAATGCGTTCAGGGGCTGTGATGCAACCTGGATTGACCATATCTAGACCCACAGCTGGATGAGACATAAGGGTGGACACTCTTGGGGCTGAGAGGTTTGGTGAGGTTGGGTGAGCAAACGCAGACCCTTTAAAGTAATACTGCGTGGTACCCATTGCATGGGTCCCAAATCTCCAGGTTCAAGGGCATATTCCTACATCGAAAACATGCATGAGCAAACAAAAAGATGGTACACCATGTGATGGGGAAAGGTTTCTAAAACGCACCTCATTTCTCTTCTCCTTGTGCCCGGGTTCGCCATTCCAGCCGCTTTACTAACAATCTCCCTACTTGGAGCATCAGCACCTTTAACCTCCTGTTCCGTACAGGTGGCAATTTGTCCTGAGGATGAACGGGAAGACGGGGAACCAGTGAGAGACTAGCTCTTGGTGTTGGGACAGGCACAGGTCACTCTATTTTCCCATCAGGAAGAAGAATTATCCACAGGCTCATCCTCCCCCCCGGAACCAGATCAGGGCCTGAAGCCATCTAGTGCTTTTGCGGCCAGCTCCCAAAAAAGCGAGTTGTAAAATGGAGCTTCAGGGCACTGCAATTCACAAACCTGCAGATTCATAAATGATAACTCTCGTCCACAAATATATTGAGGGAAGGCAAAGAAGAGGATTTGAAATCAAGGCAGAATTGCAGGAAACAGATTTCAGGAGGTAGATTCGAATCGCCTTTAAAGCACATGAAAAGCGGCAAAACGTTGACAATGATGCCCTTGGCCAAAAAGGGCGTATGCGTTTTCTCCTGAATATATTCAGGAAAAAACGCATACGCCCTTTTTGGCCAACCAAGCAACCTGGAAAGGCAAATCAGGGCTACAAAGAAGACTCGCTACCCATCGGTCAAAAGGGCCATGCTGAAAAAAGTCTCAAAACCAGAAATGCAGGACAGGCCATGGAGAAATGGGAGCCTGGCTACACTGATGGGCGGGATGTAAATTGCCAACAGCCACTCTGGAGAAGTGTACGGTGTGTCCTGAAACATCTAAAAAACACAGCTTAGAGAGCATAGGGCACTTCCACTCATGGGGGTATAAATTGGGAAAATGAAAAATCAGCAAGACACAAGCACCCCAAAGTTTAGAGCTGCTCTGTTGACAAGGACCTCCACTTCATTCCACCTTCAATATCCCAGGAAAGAGAAAAATGGATAAAGAAGTTGTGGTCCTTATGTACAATGGAATATCACTCAGCCATGAAATCAATGTCATAAGGCTAGTAGCAGCATGATGAGTGGATTTAGGTACGACGATTCTAAGTGAAATAAGTCACACAGAAAAGGACACTTCTCATAAGGTATCACTGATAGAGGGAATGTAAAAACCGTTACACTTGAACTGAATTACAAAACAGAACAGAGTCACACATGCAGAAAACACACTATGGCTGCTTAACGGGAAAGGTGAGGTGGGGTGATACATAAAACAAGGGTTTCAAATTAGCTCAGATACCGTTCCATAAACCCAATATGTAATAGACACGACCTACTCCTTGCTCAGAGAACTGGACTCAACACGCCCTATTCACCGCACAAGAATATATCTGACTAGTAATAATCTTAAAACCTATGTATTGATATCTCTCTGTTAGTGTGTCAAGTGGGTGTAAAGCGGCATAAACACAGCAGTGAAAAGCAGCTAAACCCCATTATAAAAATAAATTACTTTTACAAACCCATGAAACATAGACAGTGGAAGAGAGAGAAATTCTTACACAATGCGTTCAGGGGCTGTGATGCAACCTGGATTGACCATATCTAGACCCACAGCTGGATGAGACATAAGGGTGGACACTCTTGGGGCTGAGAGGTTTGGTGAGGTTGGGTGAGCAAACGCAGACCCTTTAAAGTAATACTGCGTGGTACCCATCGCATGGGTCCCAAATCTCCAGGTTTAAGGGCATCTTCCTACATCGAAAACATGCATGAGAAAACAAAACGATGGTACACCATGTGATGGGGAAAGGTTTCTAAAACGCACCTCATTTCTCATCTCCTTGTGCCCGGATTCGCCATTCCAGCCGCTTTACTAACAATCTCCCTACTTGGAGCATCAGCACCTTTAACCTCCTGTTCTGTACAGGTTGCAATTTGTCCTGAGGATGAACGGGCAGACGGGGAACCAGTGAGGGACTAGCTCTTGGTGTTGGGACAGGCACAGGTCACTCTATTTTCCGATCAGGAAGAAGAATTAACCACAGGCTCATCCTCCCCCCCGGAACCAGAACAGGGCCTGAAGCCATCCTGCGCTTTTGCGGCCAGCTCCCAAAAAAGCGAGTTATAAAATGGAGCTTCAGGGCACTGCAATTCACAAACCTGCAGAGTTATAAATGATAACTCTCGTCCACAAATATATTGAGGGAAGGCAAAGAAGAGGATTTGAAATCAAGGCAGAATTGCAGGAAACAGATTTCAGGAGGTAGATTCGAATCGCCTTTAAAGCACATGAAAAGCGGCAAAACGTTGACAATGATGCCCTTGGCCAAAAAGGGCGTATGCGTTTTTTCCTGAATATATTCAGGAAAAAACGCATACGCCCTATTTGGCCAACCAAGCAACCTGGAAAGGCAAATCAGCGCTACGAAGAAGACTCGCTACCCATCGGTCAAAAGGGCCATGCTGAAAAAAGTCTCAAAACCAGAAATGCAGGACAGGCCATGGAGAAATGGGAGCCGTGCTACACTGATGGGCGGGATGTAAATTGCCAACAGCCACTCTGGAGAAGTGTACGGTGTGTCCTGAAACATCTAAAAAACACAGCTTAGAGAGCATAGGGCACTTCCACTCATGGGGGTATAAATTGGCAAAATGAAAAATCTGCAAGACACAAGCACCCCAAAGTTTAGGGCTGCTCTGTTGACAAGGACCTCCACTTCATTCCACCTTCAATATCCCAGGAAAGAGAAAAATGGATAAAGAAGTTGTGGTCCTTATGTACAATGGAATATCACTCAGCCATGAAATCAATGTCATAAGGCTAGTAGCAGCATGATGAGTGGATTTAGGTACGACGATTCTAAGTGAAATAAGTCACACAGAAAAGGACACTTCTCATAAGGTATCACTGATAGAGGGAATGTAAAAACCGTTACACTTGAACTGAATTACAAAACAGAACAGAGTCACACATGCAGAAAACACACTATGGCTGCTTAACGGGAAAGGTGAGGTGGGGTGATACATAAAACAAGGGTTTCAAATTAGCTCAGATACCGTTCCATAAACCCAATATGTAATAGACAAGACCTACTCCTTGCTCAGAGAACTGGACTCAACACGCCCTATTCACCGCACAAGAATATATCTGACTAGTAATAATCTTAAAACCTATGTATTGATATCTCTCTGTTAGTGTGTCAAGTGGGTGTAAAGCGGCATAAACAAAGCAGTGAAAAGCAGCTAAACCCCATTATAAAAATAAATTACTTTTACAAACCCATGAAACAAAGACAGTGGAAGAGAGAGAAATTCTTACACAATGCGTTCAGGGGCTGTGATGCAACCTGGATTGACCATATCTAGACCCACAGCTGGATGAGACATAAGGGTGGACACTCTTGGGGCTGAGAGGTTTGGTGAGGTTGGGTGAGCAAACGCAGACCCTTTAAAGTAATACTGCGTGGTACCCATTGCATGGGTCCCAAATCTCCAGGTTCAAGGGCATATTCCTACATCGAAAACATGCATGAGCAAACAAAAAGATGGTACACCATGTGATGGGGAAAGGTTTCTAAAACGCACCTCATTTCTCTTCTCCTTGTGCCCGGGTTCGCCATTCCAGCCGCTTTACTAACAATCTCCCTACTTGGAGCATCAGCACCTTTAACCTCCTGTTCCGTACAGGTGGCAATTTGTCCTGAGGATGAACGGGAAGACGGGGAACCAGTGAGAGACTAGCTCTTGGTGTTGGGACAGGCACAGGTCACTCTATTTTCCCATCAGGAAGAAGAATTATCCACAGGCTCATCCTCCCCCCCGGAACCAGATCAGGGCCTGAAGCCATCTAGTGCTTTTGCGGCCAGCTCCCAAAAAAGCGAGTTGTAAAATGGAGCTTCAGGGCACTGCAATTCACAAACCTGCAGATTCATAAATGATAACTCTCGTCCACAAATATATTGAGGGAAGGCAAAGAAGAGGATTTGAAATCAAGGCAGAATTGCAGGAAACAGATTTCAGGAGGTAGATTCGAATCGCCTTTAAAGCACATGAAAAGCGGCAAAACGTTGACAATGATGCCCTTGGCCAAAAAGGGCGTATGCGTTTTTTCCTGAATATATTCAGGAAAAAACGCATACGCCCTTTTTGGCCAACCAAGCAACCTGGAAAGGCAAATCAGGGCTACAAAGAAGACTCGCTACCCATCGGTCAAAAGGGCCATGCTGAAAAAAGTCTCAAAACCAGAAATGCAGGACAGGCCATGGAGAAATGGGAGCCTGGCTACACTGATGGGCGGGATGTAAATTGCCAACAGCCACTCTGGAGAAGTGTACGGTGTGTCCTGAAACATCTAAAAAACACAGCTTAGAGAGCATAGGGCACTTCCACTCATGGGGGTATAAATTGGGAAAATGAAAAATCAGCAAGACACAAGCACCCCAAAGTTTAGAGCTGCTCTGTTGACAAGGACCTCCACTTCATTCCACCTTCAATATCCCAGGAAAGAGAAAAATGGATAAAGAAGTTGTGGTCCTTATGTACAATGGAATATCACTCAGCCATGAAATCAATGTCATAAGGCTAGTAGCAGCATGATGAGTGGATTTAGGTACGACGATTCTAAGTGAAATAAGTCACACAGAAAAGGACACTTCTCATAAGGTATCACTGATAGAGGGAATGTAAAAACCGTTACACTTGAACTGAATTACAAAACAGAACAGAGTCACACATGCAGAAAACACACTATGGCTGCTTAACGGGAAAGGTGAGGTGGGGTGATACATAAAACAAGGGTTTCAAATTAGCTCAGATACCGTTCCATAAACCCAATATGTAATAGACACGACCTACTCCTTGCTCAGAGAACTGGACTCAACACGCCCTATTCACCGCACAAGAATATATCTGACTAGTAATAATCTTAAAACCTATGTATTGATATCTCTCTGTTAGTGTGTCAAGTGGGTGTAAAGCGGCATAAACACAGCAGTGAAAAGCAGCTAAACCCCATTATAAAAATAAATTACTTTTACAAACCCATGAAACATAGACAGTGGAAGAGAGAGAAATTCTTACACAATGCGTTCAGGGGCTGTGATGCAACCTGGATTGACCATATCTAGACCCACAGCTGGATGAGACATAAGGGTGGACACTCTTGGGGCTGAGAGGTTTGGTGAGGTTGGGTGAGCAAACGCAGACCCTTTAAAGTAATACTGCGTGGTACCCATCGCATGGGTCCCAAATCTCCAGGTTTAAGGGCATCTTCCTACATCGAAAACATGCATGAGAAAACAAAACGATGGTACACCATGTGATGGGGAAAGGTTTCTAAAACGCACCTCATTTCTCATCTCCTTGTGCCCGGATTCGCCATTCCAGCCGCTTTACTAACAATCTCCCTACTTGGAGCATCAGCACCTTTAACCTCCTGTTCTGTACAGGTTGCAATTTGTCCTGAGGATGAACGGGCAGACGGGGAACCAGTGAGGGACTAGCTCTTGGTGTTGGGACAGGCACAGGTCACTCTATTTTCCGATCAGGAAGAAGAATTAACCACAGGCTCATCCTCCCCCCCGGAACCAGAACAGGGCCTGAAGCCATCCTGCGCTTTTGCGGCCAGCTCCCAAAAAAGCGAGTTATAAAATGGAGCTTCAGGGCACTGCAATTCACAAACCTGCAGAGTTATAAATGATAACTCTCGTCCACAAATATATTGAGGGAAGGCAAAGAAGAGGATTTGAAATCAAGGCAGAATTGCAGGAAACAGATTTCAGGAGGTAGATTCGAATCGCCTTTAAAGCACATGAAAAGCGGCAAAACGTTGACAATGATGCCCTTGGCCAAAAAGGGCGTATGCGTTTTTTCCTGAATATATTCAGGAAAAAACGCATACGCCCTATTTGGCCAACCAAGCAACCTGGAAAGGCAAATCAGCGCTACGAAGAAGACTCGCTACCCATCGGTCAAAAGGGCCATGCTGAAAAAAGTCTCAAAACCAGAAATGCAGGACAGGCCATGGAGAAATGGGAGCCGTGCTACACTGATGGGCGGGATGTAAATTGCCAACAGCCACTCTGGAGAAGTGTACGGTGTGTCCTGAAACATCTAAAAAACACAGCTTAGAGAGCATAGGGCACTTCCACTCATGGGGGTATAAATTGGCAAAATGAAAAATCTGCAAGACACAAGCACCCCAAAGTTTAGGGCTGCTCTGTTGACAAGGACCTCCACTTCATTCCACCTTCAATATCCCAGGAAAGAGAAAAATGGATAAAGAAGTTGTGGTCCTTATGTACAATGGAATATCACTCAGCCATGAAATCAATGTCATAAGGCTAGTAGCAGCATGATGAGTGGATTTAGGTACGACGATTCTAAGTGAAATAAGTCACACAGAAAAGGACACTTCTCATAAGGTATCACTGATAGAGGGAATGTAAAAACCGTTACACTTGAACTGAATTACAAAACAGAACAGAGTCACACATGCAGAAAACACACTATGGCTGCTTAACGGGAAAGGTGAGGTGGGGTGATACATAAAACAAGGGTTTCAAATTAGCTCAGATACCGTTCCATAAACCCAATATGTAATAGACAAGACCTACTCCTTGCTCAGAGAACTGGACTCAACACGCCCTATTCACCGCACAAGAATATATCTGACTAGTAATAATCTTAAAACCTATGTATTGATATCTCTCTGTTAGTGTGTCAAGTGGGTGTAAAGCGGCATAAACACAGCAGTGAAAAGCAGCTAAACCCCATTATAAAAATAAATTACTTTGAAAAACCCATGAAACAAAGACAGTGAAAGAGAGAGAAATTCTTACACAATGCGTTCAGGGGCTGTGATGCAACCTGGATTGACCATATCTAGACCCACAGCTGGATGAGACATAAGGGTGGACACTCTTGGGGCTGAGAGGTTTGGTGAGGTTGGGTGAGCAAACGCAGACCGTTTAAAGTAATACTGCGTGGTACCCATCGCATGGGTCCCAAATCTCCAGGTTCAATGTCATCTTCCTACATCGAAAACATGCATGAGAAACACAGAAGATGGTACACCGTGTGATGGGGAAAGATTTCTAAAACGCACCTCATTTCTCATCTCCTTGTGCCCGGGTTCGCCATTCCAGCCGCTTTACTAGCAATCTCCCTCCTTGGAGCATCAGCACGTTTAACCTCCTGTTCCGTACAGGTTGCAATTTGTCCTGAGGATGAACGGGAAGACGTGGAACCAATGAGAGACTAGCTCTTGGTGTAGGGACAGGCACAGGTCACTCTATTTTCCCATCAGGAAGAAGAATTAACAACAGGCCCAGCCTGCCCCCCGGAACCAGAACAGGGCCTGAAGCCATCCTGCGCTTTGGCGGCCAGCTCCCTAAAAAGCGAGTTGTAAAATGGAGCTTCAGGGCACTGCAATTCACAAACCTGCAGAGTTATAAATGATAACTCTCGTCCACAAATATATTGAGGGAAGGCAAAGAAGAGGATTTGAAATCAAGGCAGAATTGCAGGAAACAGATTTCAGGAGGTAGATTCGAATCGCCTTTAAAGCACATGAAAAGCGGCAAAACGTTGACAATGATGCCATTGGCCAAAAAGGGCGTATGCGTTTTTTCCTGAATATATTCAGGAAAAAACGCATACGCCCTTTTTGGCCAACCAAGCAACCTGGAAAGGCAAATCAGCGCTACAAAGAAGTCTCGCTACCCATTGGTCAAAATGGCCATGCTGAAAAAAGTCTCAAAACCAAAAATGCAGGAAAGGCCATGGAGAAATGGGAGCAGTGCTACACTGATGGGCGGGATGTAAATTGCCAACAGCCACTCTGGAGAAGTGTACGGTGAGTCCTGAAACGTCTAAAAAGCAAAGCTTAGAGAGCATAGGGCACTTCCACTCATGGGGGTATACATTGGGAAAATTAAAAATCAGCAAGACACAAGCACCCCAAAGTTTAGGGCTGCTCTCTTGAGAAGGACCTCCACTTAATTCCACCTTCAACATCCCAGGAAAGAGAAAAATGGATAAAGAAGTTGTGGTCCTTATGTACAATGGAATATCAATCAGCCATGAAATCAATGGCATAAGGCTAGTAGCAGCATGATGAGTGGATTTAGGTACGACGATTCTAAGTGAAATAAGTCACACAGAAAAGGACACTTCTCATAAGGTATCACTTATAGAGGGAATGTAAAAACCGTTACACTTGAACTGAATTACAAAACAGAACAGAGTCACACATGCAGAAAACACACTATGTCTGCTTAACGGGAAAGGTGAGGTGGGGTGATACATAAAACAAGGGTTTCAAATTAGCTCAGATACCGTTCCATAAACCCAATATGTAATAGACAAGACCTACTCCTTGCTCAGAGAACTGGACTCAACACGCCCTATTCACCGCACAAGAATATATCTGACTAGTAATAATCTTAAAACCTATGTATTGATATCTCTCTGTTAGTGTGTCAAGTGGGTGTAAAGCGGCATAAACACAGCAGTGAAAAGCAGCTAAACCCCACTATAAAAATAAATTACTTTGAAAAACCCATGAAACAAAGACAATGAAAGAGAGAGAAATTCTTACACAATGCGTTCAGGGGCTGTGATGCAACCTGGATTGACCATATCTAGACCCACAGCTGGATGAGACATAAGGGTGGACACTCTTGGGGCTGAGAGGTTTGGTGAGGTTGGGTGAGCAAACGCAGACACTTTAAAGTAATACTGCGTGGTACCCATCGCATGGGTCCCAAATCTCCAGGTTCAAGGGCATCTTCCTACATCGAAAACATGCATGAGAAACCCTGAAGATGGTACACCGTGTGATGGGGAAAGGTTTCTAAAACGCACCTCATTTCTCATCTCCTTGTGCTCGGGTTCGCCATTCCAGCCACTTTACTAGCAATCTCCCTACTTGGAGCATCAGCACCTTTAACCTCCTGTTCCGTACAGGTTGCAATTTGTCCTGAGGATGAACGGGAAGACATGGAACCAATGAGAGACTAGCTCTTGGTGTTGGGACATGCAGAGGTCACTCTATTTTCCCATCAGGAAGAAGAATTAACCACAGGCTCATCCTGCCACCCGGAACCAGAACAGGGCCTGAAGCCACCCTGCGCTTTGGCGGCCATCTCCCAAAAAGGCGAGTTGTAAAATGGAGGTTCAGGGCACTGCAATTCACAAACCTGCAGAGTTATAAATGATAACTCTCGTCCACAAATATATTGAGGGAAGGCAAAGAAGAGGATTTGAAATCAAGGCAGAATTGCAGGAAACAGATTTCAGGAGGTAGATTAGAATCGCCTTTAAAGCACATGAAAAGCGGCAAAACGTTGACAATGATGCCCTTGGCCAAAAAGGGCGTACGCGTTTTTTCCTGAATATATTCAGGAAAAAACACATACGCCCTTTTTGGCCAACCAAGCAACCTGGAAAGGCAAATCAGCGCTACAAAGAAGACTCGCTACCCATCGGTCAAAAGGGCCATGCTGAAAAAAGTCTCAAAACCAGAAATGCAGGACAGGCCATGGAGAAATGGGAGCCTTGCTACACTGATGGGCGGGATGTAAATTGCCAACAGCCACTCTGGAGAAGTGTACAGTGTGTCCTGAAACATCTAAAAAACACAGCTTAGAGAGCATAGGGCACTTCCACTCATGGGGGTATAAATTGGGAAAATGAAAAATCAGCAAGACACAAGCACCGCAAAGATTAGTGCTGCTCTCTTGACAAGGACCTCCACTTCATTCCACCTTCAATATCCCAGGATAGAGAAAAATGGATAAAGGAGTTGTGGTCCTTATGTACAATGGAATATCACTCAGCCATGAAATCAATGTCATAAGGCTAGTAGCAGCATGATGAGTGGATTTAGGTACGACGATTCTAAGTGAAATAAGTCACACAGAAAAGGACACTTCTCATAAGGTATCACTGATAGAGGGAATGTAAAAACCGTTACACTTGAACTGAATTACAAAACAGAACGGAGTCACACATGCAGAAAACACACTATGGCTGCTTAACGGGAAAGGTGAGGTGGGGTGATACATAAAACAAGGGTTTCAAATTAGCTCAGATACCGTTCCATAAACCCAATATGTAATAGACAAGACCTACTCCTTGCTCAGAGAACTGGACTCAACACGCCCTATTCACCGCACAAGAATATATCTGACTAGTAATAATCTTAAAACCTATGTATTGATATATCTCTGTTAGTGTGTCAAGTGGGTGTAAAGCGGCATAAACACAGCAGTGAAAAGCAGCTAAACCCCATTATAAAAATAAATTACTTTTACAAACCCATGAAACAAAGACCGTGAAAGAGAGCGAAATTCTTACACAATGCGTTCAGGGGCTGTGATGCAACCTGGATTGACCATATCTAGACCCACAGCTGGATGAGACATAAGGGTGGACACTCTTGGGGCTGAGAGGTTTGGTGAGGTTGGGTGAGCAAACGCAGACCCTTTAAAGTAATACTGCGTGGTACCCATCGCATGGGTCCCAAATCTCCAGGTTCAAGGGCATCTTGCTACATCGAAAACATGCATGAGAAACCCAGAAGATGGTACACCGTGTGATGGGGAAAGGTTTCTAAAACGCACCTCATTTCTCATCTCCTTGTGCTCGGGTTCGCCATTCCAGCCACTTTACTAGCAATCTCCCTAATTGGAGCATCAGCACCTTTAACCTCCTGTTCCGTACAGGTTGCAATTTGTCCTGAGGATGAATGGGAAGACATGGAACCAATGAGAGACTAGCTCTTGGTGTTGGGACATGCAGAGGTCACTCTATTTTCCCATCAGGAAGAAGAATTAACCACAGGCTCATCCTGCCCCCCGGAACCAGAACAGGGCCTGAAGCCACCCTGCGCTTTGGCGGCCATCTCCCAAAAAGGCGAGTTGTAAAATGGAGGTTCAGGGCACTGCAATTCACAAACCTGCAGAGTTATAAATGATAACTCTCGTCCACAAATATATTGAGGGAAGGCAAAGAAGAGGATTTGAAATCAAGGCAGAATTGCAGGAAACAGATTTCAGGAGGTAGATTCGAATCGCCTTTAAAGCACATGAAAAGCGGCAAAACGTTGACAATGATGCCCTTGGCCAAAAAGGGCGTATGCGTTTTTTCCTGAATATATTCAGGAAAAAACGCATACGCCCTTTTTGGCCAACCAAGCAACCTGGAAAGGCAAATCAGTGCTACAAAGAAGTCTCGCTTCCCATCGGTCAAAAGGGCCATGCTGAAAAAAGTGTCAAAACCAGAAATGCAGGACAGGCCATGGAGAAATGGGAGCCTTGCTACACTGATGGGCGGGATGTAAATTGCCAACAGCCACTCTGGAGAAGAGTACGGTGTGTCCTGAAACATCTAAAAAACACAGCTTAGAGAGCATACGGCACTTCCACTCATGGGGGTATACATTGGGAAAATTAAAAATCAGCAAGACACAAGCACCCCAAAGTTTAGGGCTGCTCTGTTGACAAGGACCTCCACTTCATTCCACCTTCAATATCCCAGGAAAGAGAAAAATGGATAAAGGAGTTGTGGTCCTTATGTACAATGGAATATCACTCAGCCATGAAATCAATGTCATAAGGCTAGTAGCAGCATGATGAGTGGATTTAGGTACGACGATTCTAAGTGAAATAAGTCACACAGAAAAGGACACTTCTCATAAGGTATCACTGATAGAGGGAATGTAAAAACCGTTACACTTGAACTGAATTACAAAACAGAACGGAGTCACACATGCAGAAAACACACTATGGCTGCTTAACGGGAAAGGTGAGGTGGGGTGATACATAAAACAAGGGTTTCAAATTAGCTCAGATACCGTTCCATAAACCCAATATGTAATAGACAAGACCTACTCCTTGCTCAGAGAACTGGACTCAACACGCCCTATTCACCGCACAAGAATATATCTGACTAGTAATAATCTTAAAACCTATGTATTGATATCTCTCTGTTAGTGTGTCAAGTGGGTGTAAAGCGGCATAAACACAGCAGTGAAAAGCAGCTAAACCCCATTATAAAAATAAATTACTTTGAAAAACCCATGAAACAAAGACAGTGAAAGAGAGCGAAATTCTTACACAATGCGTTCAGGGGCTGTGATGCAACCTGGATTGACCATATCTAGACCCACAGCTGGATGAGACAAAAGGTTGGACACTCTTGGGGCTGAGAGGTTTGGTGAGGTTGGGTGAGCAAACGCAGACCCTTTAAAGTAATACTGCGTGGTACCCATCGCATGGGTCCCAAATCTCCAGGTTCAAGGTCATCTTGCTACATCGAAAACATGCATGAGAAACACAGAAGATGGTACACCGTGTGATGGGGAAAGGTTTCTAAAACGCACCTCATTTCTCATCTCCTTGTGCCCGGGTTCGCCATTCCAGCCGCTTTACTAGCAATCTCCCTCCTTAGAGCATCAGCACGTTTAACCTCCTGTTCCGTACAGGTTGCAATTTGTCCTGAGGATGAACGGGAAGACGTGGAACCAATGAGAGACTAGCTCTTGGTGTGGGGACAGGCACAGGTCACCCTATTTTCCCATCAGGAAGAAGAATTAACAACAGGCTCAGCCTGCCCCCCGGAACCAGAACAGGGCCTGAAGCCATCCTGCGCTTTTGCGGCCAGCTCCCTAAAAAGCGAGTTGTAAAATGGAGCTTCAGGGCACTGCAATTCACAAACCTGCAGAGTTTTAAATGATAACTCTCGTCCACAAATATATTGAGGGAAGGCAAAGAAGAGGATTTGAAATCAAGGCAGAATTGCAGGAAACAGATTTCAGGAGGTAGATTCGAATCGCCTTTAAAGCACATGAAAAGCGGCAAAACGTTGACAATGATGCCATTGGCCAAAAAGGGCGTATGCGTTTTTTCCTGAATATATTCAGGAAAAAACGCATACGCCCTTTTTGGCCAACCAAGCAACCTGGAAAGGCAAATCACCGCTAAAAAGAAATCTCGCTACCCATTGGTCAAAATGGCCATGCTGAAAAAAGTCTCAAAACCAGAAATGCAGGAAAGGCCATGGAGAAATGGGAGCCGTGCTACACTGATGGGCGGGATGTAAATTGCCAACAGCCACTCTGGAGAAGTGTACGGAGAGTCCTGAAACGTCTAAAAAGCAAAGCTTAGAGAGCATAGGGCACTTCCACTCATGGGGGTATACATTGGGAAAATTAAAAATCAGCAAGACACAAGCACCGCAAAGTTTAGGGCTGCTCTCTTTACAAGGACCTCCACTTCATTCCACCTTCAATATCCCAGGAAAGAGAAAAATGTATAAAGAATTTGTGGTCCTTATATACAATGGAATATCACTCAGCCATGAAATCAATGTCATAAGGCTAGTAGCAGCATGATGAGTGGATTTAGGTACGACGATTCTAAGTGAAATAAGTCACACAGAAAAGGACACTTCTCATAATGTATCACTTATAGAGGGAATGTAAAAACCGTTACACTTGAACTGAATTACAAAACAGAACAGAGTCACACATGCAGAAAACACACTATGGCTGCTTAACGGGAAAGGTGAGGTGGGGTGATACATAAAACAAGGGTTTCAAATTAGCTCAGATACCGTTCCATAAACCCAATATGTAATAGACAAGACCTACTCCTTGCTCAGAGAACTGGACTCAACACGCCCTATTCACCGCACAAGAATATATCTGACTAGTAATAATCTTAAAACCTATGTATTGATATCTCTCTGTTAGTGTGTCAAGTGGGTGTAAAGCGGCATAAACACAGCAGTGAAAAGCAGCTAAACCCCATTATAAAATTAAATTACTTTGAAAAACCCATGAAACAAAGACAGTGAAAGAGAGCGAAATTCTTACACAATGCGTTCAGGGGCTGTGATGCAACCTGGATTGACCATATCTAAACCCACAGCTGGATGAGACATAAGGGTGGACACTCTTGTGGCTGAGAGGTTTGGTGAGGTTGGGTGAGCAAACGCAGACCCTTTAAAATAATAGTGAGTGGTGGCCATCCAATGGGCCCCAAATCTCCAGGTTCAAGGGCATCTTGCTACATCGAAAACATGCATGAGAAACCCAGAAGATGGTACACCGTGTGATGGGGAAAGGTTTCTAAAACGCACCTCATTTCTCTTCTCCTTGTGCTCGGGTTCGCCATTCCAGCCACTTTACTAGCAATCTCCCTACTTGGAGCATCAGCACCTTTAACCTCCTGTTCCGTACAGGTTGCAATTTGTCCTGAGGATGAACGGGAAGACATGGAACCAATGAGAGACTATCTCTTGGTGTTGGGACATGCAGAGGTCACTCTATTTTCCCATCAGGAAGAAGAATTAACCACAGGCTCATCCTGCCCCCCGGAACCAGAACAGGGCCTGAAGCCACCCTGCGCTTTTGCGGCCATCTCCCAAAAAGGCGAGTTGTAAAATGGAGGTTCAGGGCACTGCAATTCACAAACCTGCAGAGTTATAAATGATAACTCTCGTCCACAAATATATTGAGGGAAGGCAAAGAAGAGGATTTGAAATCAAGGCAGAATTGCAGGAAACAGATTTCAGGAGGTAGATTCGAATCGCCTTTAAAGCACATGAAAAGCGGCAAAACGTTGACAATGATGCCCTTGGCCAAAAAGGGCGTATGCGTTTTTTCCTGAATATATTCAGGAAAAAACGCATACGCCCTTTTTGGCCAACCAAGCAACCTGGAAAGGCAAATCAGCGCTACAAAGAAGACTCGCTACCCATCGGTCAAAAGGGCCATGCTGAAAAAAGTGTCAAAACCAGAAATGCAGGACAGGCCATGGAGAAATGGGAGCCTTGCTACACTGATGGGCGGGATGTAAATTGCCAACAGCCACTCTGGAGAAGAGTACGGTGTGTCCTGAAACATCTAAAAAACACAGCTTAGAGAGCATACGGCACTTCCACTCATGGGGGTATACATGGGGAAAATTAAAAATCAGCAAGACACAAGCACCCCAAAGTTTAGGGCTGCTCTGTTGACAAGGACCTCCACTTCATTCCACCTTCAATATCCCAGGAAAGAGAAAAATGGATAAAGGAGTTGTGGTCCTTATGTACAATGGAATATCACTCAGCCATGAAATCAATGTCATAAGGCTAGTAGCAGCATGATGAGTGGATTTAGGTACGACGATTCTAAGTGAAATAAGTCACACAGAAAAGGACACTTCTCATAAGGTATCATTTATAGAGGGAATGTAAAAACCGTTACACTTGAACTGAATTACAAAACAGAACAGAGTCACACATGCAGAAAACACACTATGGCTGCTTAACGGGAAAGGTGAGGTGGGGTGATACATAAAACAAGGGTTTCAAATTAGCTCAGATACCGTTCCATAAACCCAATATGTAATAGACAAGACCTACTCCTTGCTCAGAGAACTGGACTCAACACGCCCTATTCACCGCACAAGAATATATCTGACTAGTAATAATCTTAAAACCTATGTATTGATATCTCTCTGTTAGTGTGTCAAGTGGGTGTAAAGCGGCATAAACACAGCAGTGAAAAGCAGCTAAACCCCATTATAAAAATAAATTACTTTGAAAAACCCATAAAACAAAGACAGTGAAAGAGAGAGAAATTCTTACACAATGCGTTCAGGGGCTGTGATGCAACCTGGATTGACCATATCTAGACCCACAGCTGGATGAGACATAAGGGTGGACACTCTTGGGGCTGAGAGGTTTGGTGAGGTTGGGTGAGCAAACGCAGACCGTTTAAAGTAATACTGCGTGGTACCCATCGCATGGGTCCCAAATCGCCAGGTTCAATGTCATCTTCCTACATCGAAAACATGCATGAGAAACACAGAAGATGGTACACCGTGTGATGGGGAAAGATTTCTAAAACGCACCTCATTTCTCATCTCCTTGTGCCCGGGTTCGCCATTCCAGCCGCTTTACTAGCAATCTCCCTCCTTGGAGCATCAGCACGTTTAACCTCCTGTTCCGTACAGGTTGCAATTTGTCCTGAGGATGAACGGGAAGACGGGGAACCAGTGAGAGACTAGCTCTTGGTGTTGGGACAGGCACAGGTCACTCTATTTTCCCATCAGGAAGAAGAATTATCCACAGGCTCATCCTCCCCCCCGGAACCAGATCAGGGCCTGAAGCCATCTAGTGCTTTTGCGGCCAGCTCCCAAAAAAGCGATTTGTAAAATGGAGCTTCAGGGCACTGCAATTCACAAACCTGCAGATTCATAAATGATAACTCTCGTCCACAAATATATTGAGGGAAGGCAAAGAAGAGGATTTGAAATCAAGGCAGAATTGCAGGAAACAGATTTCAGGAGGTAGATTCGAATCGCCTTTAAAGCACATGAAAAGCGGCAAAACGTTGACAATGATGCCCTTGGCCAAAAAGGGCGTATGCGTTTTTTCCTGAATATATTCAGGAAAAAACGCATACGCCCTTTTTGGCCAACCAAGCAACCTGGAAAGGCAAATCAGGGCTACAAAGAAGACTCGCTACCCATCGGTCAAAAGGGCCATGCTGAAAAAAGTCTCAAAACCAGAAATGCAGGACAGGCCATGGAGAAATGGGAGCCTGGCTACACTGATGGGCGGGATGTAAATTGCCAACAGCCACTCTGGAGAAGTGTACGGTGTGTCCTGAAACATCTAAAAAACACAGCTTAGAGAGCATAGGGCACTTCCACTCATGGGGGTATAAATTGGGAAAATGAAAAATCAGCAAGACACAAGCACCCCAAAGTTTAGAGCTGCTCTGTTGACAAGGACCTCCACTTCATTCCACCTTCAATATCCCAGGAAAGAGAAAAATGGATAAAGAAGTTGTGGTCCTTATGTACAATGGAATATCACTCAGCCATGAAATCAATGTCATAAGGCTAGTAGCAGCATGATGAGTGGATTTAGGTACGACGATTCTAAGTGAAATAAGTCACACAGAAAAGGACACTTCTCATAAGGTATCACTGATAGAGGGAATGTAAAAACCGTTACACTTGAACTGAATTACAAAACAGAACAGAGTCACACATGCAGAAAACACACTATGGCTGCTTAACGGGAAAGGTGAGGTGGGGTGATACATAAAACAAGGGTTTCAAATTAGCTCAGATACCGTTCCATAAACCCAATATGTAATAGACACGACCTACTCCTTGCTCAGAGAACTGGACTCAACACGCCCTATTCACCGCACAAGAATATATCTGACTAGTAATAATCTTAAAACCTATGTATTGATATCTCTCTGTTAGTGTGTCAAGTGGGTGTAAAGCGGCATAAACACAGCAGTGAAAAGCAGCTAAACCCCATTATAAAAATAAATTACTTTTACAAACCCATGAAACATAGACAGTGGAAGAGAGAGAAATTCTTACACAATGCGTTCAGGGGCTGTGATGCAACCTGGATTGACCATATCTAGACCCACAGCTGGATGAGACATAAGGGTGGACACTCTTGGGGCTGAGAGGTTTGGTGAGGTTGGGTGAGCAAACGCAGACCCTTTAAAGTAATACTGCGTGGTACCCATCGCATGGGTCCCAAATCTCCAGGTTTAAGGGCATCTTCCTACATCGAAAACATGCATGAGAAAACAAAACGATGGTACACCATGTGATGGGGAAAGGTTTCTAAAACGCACCTCATTTCTCATCTCCTTGTGCCCGGATTCGCCATTCCAGCCGCTTTACTAACAATCTCCCTACTTGGAGCATCAGCACCTTTAACCTCCTGTTCTGTACAGGTTGCAATTTGTCCTGAGGATGAACGGGCAGACGGGGAACCAGTGAGGGACTAGCTCTTGGTGTTGGGACAGGCACAGGTCACTCTATTTTCCGATCAGGAAGAAGAATTAACCACAGGCTCATCCTCCCCCCCGGAACCAGAACAGGGCCTGAAGCCATCCTGCGCTTTTGCGGCCAGCTCCCAAAAAAGCGAGTTATAAAATGGAGCTTCAGGGCACTGCAATTCACAAACCTGCAGAGTTATAAATGATAACTCTCGTCCACAAATATATTGAGGGAAGGCAAAGAAGAGGATTTGAAATCAAGGCAGAATTGCAGGAAACAGATTTCAGGAGGTAGATTCGAATCGCCTTTAAAGCACATGAAAAGCGGCAAAACGTTCACAATGATGCCCTTGGCCAAAAAGGGCGTATGCGTTTTTTCCTGAATATATTCAGGAAAAAACGCATACGCCCTATTTGGCCAACCAAGCAACCTGGAAAGGCAAATCAGCGCTACGAAGAAGACTCGCTACCCATCGGTCAAAAGGGCCATGCTGAAAAAAGTCTCAAAACCAGAAATGCAGGACAGGCCATGGAGAAATGGGAGCCGTGCTACACTGATGGGCGGGATGTAAATTGCCAACAGCCACTCTGGAGAAGTGTACGGTGTGTCCTGAAACATCTAAAAAACACAGCTTAGAGAGCATAGGGCACTTCCACTCATGGGGGTATAAATTGGCAAAATGAAAAATCTGCAAGACACAAGCACCCCAAAGTTTAGGGCTGCTCTGTTGACAAGGACCTCCACTTCATTCCACCTTCAATATCCCAGGAAAGAGAAAAATGGATAAAGAAGTTGTGGTCCTTATGTACAATGGAATATCACTCAGCCATGAAATCAATGTCATAAGGCTAGTAGCAGCATGATGAGTGGATTTAGGTACGACGATTCTAAGTGAAATAAGTCACACAGAAAAGGACACTTCTCATAAGGTATCACTGATAGAGGGAATGTAAAAACCGTTACACTTGAACTGAATTACAAAACAGAACAGAGTCACACATGCAGAAAACACACTATGGCTGCTTAACGGGAAAGGTGAGGTGGGGTGATACATAAAACAAGGGTTTCAAATTAGCTCAGATACCGTTCCATAAACCCAATATGTAATAGACAAGACCTACTCCTTGCTCAGAGAACTGGACTCAACACGCCCTATTCACCGCACAAGAATATATCTGACTAGTAATAATCTTAAAACCTATGTATTGATATCTCTCTGTTAGTGTGTCAAGTGGGTGTAAAGCGGCATAAACAAAGCAGTGAAAAGCAGCTAAACCCCATTATAAAAATAAATTACTTTTACAAACCCATGAAACAAAGACAGTGGAAGAGAGAGAAATTCTTACACAATGCGTTCAGGGGCTGTGATGCAACCTGGATTGACCATATCTAGACCCACAGCTGGATGAGACATAAGGGTGGACACTCTTGGGGCTGAGAGGTTTGGTGAGGTTGGGTGAGCAAACGCAGACCCTTTAAAGTAATACTGCATGGTACCCATTGCATGGGTCCCAAATCTCCAGGTTCAAGGGCATATTCCTACATCGAAAACATGCATGAGCAAACAAAAAGATGGTACACCATGTGATGGGGAAAGGTTTCTAAAACGCACCTCATTTCTCTTCTCCTTGTGCCCGGGTTCGCCATTCCAGCCGCTTTACTAACAATCTCCCTACTTGGAGCATCAGCACCTTTAACCTCCTGTTCCGTACAGGTGGCAATTTGTCCTGAGGATGAACGGGAAGACGGGGAACCAGTGAGAGACTAGCTCTTGGTGTTGGGACAGGCACAGGTCACTCTATTTTCCCATCAGGAAGAAGAATTATCCACAGGCTCATCCTCCCCCCCGGAACCAGATCAGGGCCTGAAGCCATCTAGTGCTTTTGCGGCCAGCTCCCAAAAAAGCGAGTTGTAAAATGGAGCTTCAGGGCACTGCAATTCACAAACCTGCAGATTCATAAATGATAACTCTCGTCCACAAATATATTGAGGGAAGGCAAAGAAGAGGATTTGAAATCAAGGCAGAATTGCAGGAAACAGATTTCAGGAGGTAGATTCGAATCGCCTTTAAAGCACATGAAAAGCGGCAAAACGTTGACAATGATGCCCTTGGCCAAAAAGGGCGTATGCGTTTTTTCCTGAATATATTCAGGAAAAAACGCATACGCCCTTTTTGGCCAACCAA
The DNA here is from genome assembly GCF_028023285.1 of Balaenoptera ricei. Taxonomy (NCBI): domain Eukaryota; kingdom Metazoa; phylum Chordata; class Mammalia; order Artiodactyla; family Balaenopteridae; genus Balaenoptera; species Balaenoptera ricei. The sequence continues at coordinate 235,840 of NW_026777426.1, read as the reverse complement.
GCAACCTGGAAAGGCAAATCAGGGCTACAAAGAAGACTCGCTACCCATCGGTCAAAAGGGCCATGCTGAAAAAAGTCTCAAAACCAGAAATGCAGGACAGGCCATGGAGAAATGGGAGCCTGGCTACACTGATGGGCGGGATGTAAATTGCCAACAGCCACTCTGGAGAAGTGTACGGTGTGTCCTGAAACATCTAAAAAACACAGCTTAGAGAGCATAGGGCACTTCCACTCATGGGGGTATAAATTGGGAAAATGAAAAATCAGCAAGACACAAGCACCCCAAAGTTTAGAGCTGCTCTGTTGACAAGGACCTCCACTTCATTCCACCTTCAATATCCCAGGAAAGAGAAAAATGGATAAAGAAGTTGTGGTCCTTATGTACAATGGAATATCACTCAGCCATGAAATCAATGTCATAAGGCTAGTAGCAGCATGATGAGTGGATTTAGGTACGACGATTCTAAGTGAAATAAGTCACACAGAAAAGGACACTTCTCATAAGGTATCACTGATAGAGGGAATGTAAAAACCGTTACACTTGAACTGAATTACAAAACAGAACAGAGTCACACATGCAGAAAACACACTATGGCTGCTTAACGGGAAAGGTGAGGTGGGGTGATACATAAAACAAGGGTTTCAAATTAGCTCAGATACCGTTCCATAAACCCAATATGTAATAGACACGACCTACTCCTTGCTCAGAGAACTGGACTCAACACGCCCTATTCACCGCACAAGAATATATCTGACTAGTAATAATCTTAAAACCTATGTATTGATATCTCTCTGTTAGTGTGTCAAGTGGGTGTAAAGCGGCATAAACACAGCAGTGAAAAGCAGCTAAACCCCATTATAAAAATAAATTACTTTTACAAACCCATGAAACATAGACAGTGGAAGAGAGAGAAATTCTTACACAATGCGTTCAGGGGCTGTGATGCAACCTGGATTGACCATATCTAGACCCACAGCTGGATGAGACATAAGGGTGGACACTCTTGGGGCTGAGAGGTTTGGTGAGGTTGGGTGAGCAAACGCAGACCCTTTAAAGTAATACTGCGTGGTACCCATCGCATGGGTCCCAAATCTCCAGGTTTAAGGGCATCTTCCTACATCGAAAACATGCATGAGAAAACAAAACGATGGTACACCATGTGATGGGGAAAGGTTTCTAAAACGCACCTCATTTCTCATCTCCTTGTGCCCGGATTCGCCATTCCAGCCGCTTTACTAACAATCTCCCTACTTGGAGCATCAGCACCTTTAACCTCCTGTTCTGTACAGGTTGCAATTTGTCCTGAGGATGAACGGGCAGACGGGGAACCAGTGAGGGACTAGCTCTTGGTGTTGGGACAGGCACAGGTCACTCTATTTTCCGATCAGGAAGAAGAATTAACCACAGGCTCATCCTCCCCCCCGGAACCAGAACAGGGCCTGAAGCCATCCTGCGCTTTTGCGGCCAGCTCCCAAAAAAGCGAGTTATAAAATGGAGCTTCAGGGCACTGCAATTCACAAACCTGCAGAGTTATAAATGATAACTCTCGTCCACAAATATATTGAGGGAAGGCAAAGAAGAGGATTTGAAATCAAGGCAGAATTGCAGGAAACAGATTTCAGGAGGTAGATTCGAATCGCCTTTAAAGCACATGAAAAGCGGCAAAACGTTGACAATGATGCCCTTGGCCAAAAAGGGCGTATGCGTTTTTTCCTGAATATATTCAGGAAAAAACGCATACGCCCTATTTGGCCAACCAAGCAACCTGGAAAGGCAAATCAGCGCTACGAAGAAGACTCGCTACCCATCGGTCAAAAGGGCCATGCTGAAAAAAGTCTCAAAACCAGAAATGCAGGACAGGCCATGGAGAAATGGGAGCCGTGCTACACTGATGGGCGGGATGTAAATTGCCAACAGCCACTCTGGAGAAGTGTACGGTGTGTCCTGAAACATCTAAAAAACACAGCTTAGAGAGCATAGGGCACTTCCACTCATGGGGGTATAAATTGGCAAAATGAAAAATCTGCAAGACACAAGCACCCCAAAGTTTAGGGCTGCTCTGTTGACAAGGACCTCCACTTCATTCCACCTTCAATATCCCAGGAAAGAGAAAAATGGATAAAGAAGTTGTGGTCCTTATGTACAATGGAATATCACTCAGCCATGAAATCAATGTCATAAGGCTAGTAGCAGCATGATGAGTGGATTTAGGTACGACGATTCTAAGTGAAATAAGTCACACAGAAAAGGACACTTCTCATAAGGTATCACTGATAGAGGGAATGTAAAAACCGTTACACTTGAACTGAATTACAAAACAGAACAGAGTCACACATGCAGAAAACACACTATGGCTGCTTAACGGGAAAGGTGAGGTGGGGTGATACATAAAACAAGGGTTTCAAATTAGCTCAGATACCGTTCCATAAACCCAATATGTAATAGACAAGACCTACTCCTTGCTCAGAGAACTGGACTCAACACGCCCTATTCACCGCACAAGAATATATCTGACTAGTAATAATCTTAAAACCTATGTATTGATATCTCTCTGTTAGTGTGTCAAGTGGGTGTAAAGCGGCATAAACAAAGCAGTGAAAAGCAGCTAAACCCCATTATAAAAATAAATTACTTTTACAAACCCATGAAACAAAGACAGTGGAAGAGAGAGAAATTCTTACACAATGCGTTCAGGGACTGTGATGCAACCTGGATTGACCATATCTAGACCCACAGCTGGATGAGACATAAGGGTGGACACTCTTGGGGCTGAGAGGTTTGGTGAGGTTGGGTGAGCAAACGCAGACCCTTTAAAGTAATACTGCGTGGTACCCATTGCATGGGTCCCAAATCTCCAGGTTCAAGGGCATATTCCTACATCGAAAACATGCATGAGCAAACAAAAAGATGGTACACCATGTGATGGGGAAAGGTTTCTAAAACGCACCTCATTTCTCTTCTCCTTGTGCCCGGGTTCGCCATTCCAGCCGCTTTACTAACAATCTCCCTACTTGGAGCATCAGCACCTTTAACCTCCTGTTCCGTACAGGTGGCAATTTGTCCTGAGGATGAACGGGAAGACGGGGAACCAGTGAGAGACTAGCTCTTGGTGTTGGGACAGGCACAGGTCACTCTATTTTCCCATCAGGAAGAAGAATTATCCACAGGCTCATCCTCCCCCCCGGAACCAGATCAGGGCCTGAAGCCATCTAGTGCTTTTGCGGCCAGCTCCCAAAAAAGCGAGTTGTAAAATGGAGCTTCAGGGCACTGCAATTCACAAACCTGCAGATTCATAAATGATAACTCTCGTCCACAAATATATTGAGGGAAGGCAAAGAAGAGGATTTGAAATCAAGGCAGAATTGCAGGAAACAGATTTCAGGAGGTAGATTCGAATCGCCTTTAAAGCACATGAAAAGCGGCAAAACGTTGACAATGATGCCCTTGGCCAAAAAGGGCGTATGCGTTTTTTCCTGAATATATTCAGGAAAAAACGCATACGCCCTTTTTGGCCAACCAAGCAACCTGGAAAGGCAAATCAGGGCTACAAAGAAGACTCGCTACCCATCGGTCAAAAGGGCCATGCTGAAAAAAGTCTCAAAACCAGAAATGCAGGACAGGCCATGGAGAAATGGGAGCCTGGCTACACTGATGGGCGGGATGTAAATTGCCAACAGCCACTCTGGAGAAGTGTACGGTGTGTCCTGAAACATCTAAAAAACACAGCTTAGAGAGCATAGGGCACTTCCACTCATGGGGGTATAAATTGGGAAAATGAAAAATCAGCAAGACACAAGCACCCCAAAGTTTAGAGCTGCTCTGTTGACAAGGACCTCCACTTCATTCCACCTTCAATATCCCAGGAAAGAGAAAAATGGATAAAGAAGTTGTGGTCCTTATGTACAATGGAATATCACTCAGCCATGAAATCAATGTCATAAGGCTAGTAGCAGCATGATGAGTGGATTTAGGTACGACGATTCTAAGTGAAATAAGTCACACAGAAAAGGACACTTCTCATAAGGTATCACTGATAGAGGGAATGTAAAAACCGTTACACTTGAACTGAATTACAAAACAGAACAGAGTCACACATGCAGAAAACACACTATGGCTGCTTAACGGGAAAGGTGAGGTGGGGTGATACATAAAACAAGGGTTTCAAATTAGCTCAGATACCGTTCCATAAACCCAATATGTAATAGACACGACCTACTCCTTGCTCAGAGAACTGGACTCAACACGCCCTATTCACCGCACAAGAATATATCTGACTAGTAATAATCTTAAAACCTATGTATTGATATCTCTCTGTTAGTGTGTCAAGTGGGTGTAAAGCGGCATAAACACAGCAGTGAAAAGCAGCTAAACCCCATTATAAAAATAAATTACTTTTACAAACCCATGAAACATAGACAGTGGAAGAGAGAGAAATTCTTACACAATGCGTTCAGGGGCTGTGATGCAACCTGGATTGACCATATCTAGACCCACAGCTGGATGAGACATAAGGGTGGACACTCTTGGGGCTGAGAGGTTTGGTGAGGTTGGGTGAGCAAACGCAGACCCTTTAAAGTAATACTGCGTGGTACCCATCGCATGGGTCCCAAATCTCCAGGTTTAAGGGCATCTTCCTACATCGAAAACATGCATGAGAAAACAAAACGATGGTACACCATGTGATGGGGAAAGGTTTCTAAAACGCACCTCATTTCTCATCTCCTTGTGCCCGGATTCGCCATTCCAGCCGCTTTACTAACAATCTCCCTACTTGGAGCATCAGCACCTTTAACCTCCTGTTCTGTACAGGTTGCAATTTGTCCTGAGGATGAACGGGCAGACGGGGAACCAGTGAGGGACTAGCTCTTGGTGTTGGGACAGGCACAGGTCACTCTATTTTCCGATCAGGAAGAAGAATTAACCACAGGCTCATCCTCCCCCCCGGAACCAGAACAGGGCCTGAAGCCATCCTGCGCTTTTGCGGCCAGCTCCCAAAAAAGCGAGTTATAAAATGGAGCTTCAGGGCACTGCCATTCACAAACCTGCAGAGTTATAAATGATAACTCTCGTCCACAAATATATTGAGGGAAGGCAAAGAAGAGGATTTGAAATCAAGGCAGAATTGCAGGAAACAGATTTCAGGAGGTAGATTCGAATCGCCTTTAAAGCACATGAAAAGCGGCAAAACGTTGACAATGATGCCCTTGGCCAAAAAGGGCGTATGCGTTTTTTCCTGAATATATTCAGGAAAAAACGCATACGCCCTATTTGGCCAACCAAGCAACCTGGAAAGGCAAATCAGCGCTACGAAGAAGACTCGCTACCCATCGGTCAAAAGGGCCATGCTGAAAAAAGTCTCAAAACCAGAAATGCAGGACAGGCCATGGAGAAATGGGAGCCGTGCTACACTGATGGGCGGGATGTAAATTGCCAACAGCCACTCTGGAGAAGTGTACGGTGTGTCCTGAAACATCTAAAAAACACAGCTTAGAGAGCATAGGGCACTTCCACTCATGGGGGTATAAATTGGCAAAATGAAAAATCTGCAAGACACAAGCACCCCAAAGTTTAGGGCTGCTCTGTTGACAAGGACCTCCACTTCATTCCACCTTCAATATCCCAGGAAAGAGAAAAATGGATAAAGAAGTTGTGGTCCTTATGTACAATGGAATATCACTCAGCCATGAAATCAATGTCATAAGGCTAGTAGCAGCATGATGAGTGGATTTAGGTACGACGATTCTAAGTGAAATAAGTCACACAGAAAAGGACACTTCTCATAAGGTATCACTGATAGAGGGAATGTAAAAACCGTTACACTTGAACTGAATTACAAAACAGAACAGAGTCACACATGCAGAAAACACACTATGGCTGCTTAACGGGAAAGGTGAGGTGGGGTGATACATAAAACAAGGGTTTCAAATTAGCTCAGATACCGTTCCATAAACCCAATATGTAATAGACAAGACCTACTCCTTGCTCAGAGAACTGGACTCAACACGCCCTATTCACCGCACAAGAATATATCTGACTAGTAATAATCTTAAAACCTATGTATTGATATCTCTCTGTTAGTGTGTCAAGTGGGTGTAAAGCGGCATAAACAAAGCAGTGAAAAGCAGCTAAACCCCATTATAAAAATAAATTACTTTTACAAACCCATGAAACAAAGACAGTGGAAGAGAGAGAAATTCTTACACAATGCGTTCAGGGACTGTGATGCAACCTGGATTGACCATATCTAGACCCACAGCTGGATGAGACATAAGGGTGGACACTCTTGGGGCTGAGAGGTTTGGTGAGGTTGGGTGAGCAAACGCAGACCCTTTAAAGTAATACTGCGTGGTACCCATTGCATGGGTCCCAAATCTCCAGGTTCAAGGGCATATTCCTACATCGAAAACATGCATGAGCAAACAAAAAGATGGTACACCATGTGATGGGGAAAGGTTTCTAAAACGCACCTCATTTCTCTTCTCCTTGTGCCCGGGTTCGCCATTCCAGCCGCTTTACTAACAATCTCCCTACTTGGAGCATCAGCACCTTTAACCTCCTGTTCCGTACAGGTGGCAATTTGTCCTGAGGATGAACGGGAAGACGGGGAACCAGTGAGAGACTAGCTCTTGGTGTTGGGACAGGCACAGGTCACTCTATTTTCCCATCAGGAAGAAGAATTATCCACAGGCTCATCCTCCCCCCCGGAACCAGATCAGGGCCTGAAGCCATCTAGTGCTTTTGCGGCCAGCTCCCAAAAAAGCGAGTTGTAAAATGGAGCTTCAGGGCACTGCAATTCACAAACCTGCAGATTCATAAATGATAACTCTCGTCCACAAATATATTGAGGGAAGGCAAAGAAGAGGATTTGAAATCAAGGCAGAATTGCAGGAAACAGATTTCAGGAGGTAGATTCGAATCGCCTTTAAAGCACATGAAAAGCGGCAAAACGTTGACAATGATGCCCTTGGCCAAAAAGGGCGTATGCGTTTTTTCCTGAATATATTCAGGAAAAAACGCATACGCCCTTTTTGGCCAACCAAGCAACCTGGAAAGGCAAATCAGGGCTACAAAGAAGACTCGCTACCCATCGGTCAAAAGGGCCATGCTGAAAAAAGTCTCAAAACCAGAAATGCAGGACAGGCCATGGAGAAATGGGAGCCTGGCTACACTGATGGGCGGGATGTAAATTGCCAACAGCCACTCTGGAGAAGTGTACGGTGTGTCCTGAAACATCTAAAAAACACAGCTTAGAGAGCATAGGGCACTTCCACTCATGGGGGTATAAATTGGGAAAATGAAAAATCAGCAAGACACAAGCACCCCAAAGTTTAGAGCTGCTCTGTTGACAAGGACCTCCACTTCATTCCACCTTCAATATCCCAGGAAAGAGAAAAATGGATAAAGAAGTTGTGGTCCTTATGTACAATGGAATATCACTCAGCCATGAAATCAATGTCATAAGGCTAGTAGCAGCATGATGAGTGGATTTAGGTACGACGATTCTAAGTGAAATAAGTCACACAGAAAAGGACACTTCTCATAAGGTATCACTGATAGAGGGAATGTAAAAACCGTTACACTTGAACTGAATTACAAAACAGAACAGAGTCACACATGCAGAAAACACACTATGGCTGCTTAACGGGAAAGGTGAGGTGGGGTGATACATAAAACAAGGGTTTCAAATTAGCTCAGATACCGTTCCATAAACCCAATATGTAATAGACACGACCTACTCCTTGCTCAGAGAACTGGACTCAACACGCCCTATTCACCGCACAAGAATATATCTGACTAGTAATAATCTTAAAACCTATGTATTGATATCTCTCTGTTAGTGTGTCAAGTGGGTGTAAAGCGGCATAAACACAGCAGTGAAAAGCAGCTAAACCCCATTATAAAAATAAATTACTTTTACAAACCCATGAAACATAGACAGTGGAAGAGAGAGAAATTCTTACACAATGCGTTCAGGGGCTGTGATGCAACCTGGATTGACCATATCTAGACCCACAGCTGGATGAGACATAAGGGTGGACACTCTTGGGGCTGAGAGGTTTGGTGAGGTTGGGTGAGCAAACGCAGACCCTTTAAAGTAATACTGCGTGGTACCCATCGCATGGGTCCCAAATCTCCAGGTTTAAGGGCATCTTCCTACATCGAAAACATGCATGAGAAAACAAAACGATGGTACACCATGTGATGGGGAAAGGTTTCTAAAACGCACCTCATTTCTCATCTCCTTGTGCCCGGATTCGCCATTCCAGCCGCTTTACTAACAATCTCCCTACTTGGAGCATCAGCACCTTTAACCTCCTGTTCTGTACAGGTTGCAATTTGTCCTGAGGATGAACGGGCAGACGGGGAACCAGTGAGGGACTAGCTCTTGGTGTTGGGACAGGCACAGGTCACTCTATTTTCCGATCAGGAAGAAGAATTAACCACAGGCTCATCCTCCCCCCCGGAACCAGAACAGGGCCTGAAGCCATCCTGCGCTTTTGCGGCCAGCTCCCAAAAAAGCGAGTTATAAAATGGAGCTTCAGGGCACTGCAATTCACAAACCTGCAGAGTTATAAATGATAACTCTCGTCCACAAATATATTGAGGGAAGGCAAAGAAGAGGATTTGAAATCAAGGCAGAATTGCAGGAAACAGATTTCAGGAGGTAGATTCGAATCGCCTTTAAAGCACATGAAAAGCGGCAAAACGTTGACAATGATGCCCTTGGCCAAAAAGGGCGTATGCGTTTTTTCCTGAATATATTCAGGAAAAAACGCATACGCCCTATTTGGCCAACCAAGCAACCTGGAAAGGCAAATCAGCGCTACGAAGAAGACTCGCTACCCATCGGTCAAAAGGGCCATGCTGAAAAAAGTCTCAAAACCAGAAATGCAGGACAGGCCATGGAGAAATGGGAGCCGTGCTACACTGATGGGCGGGATGTAAATTGCCAACAGCCACTCTGGAGAAGTGTACGGTGTGTCCTGAAACATCTAAAAAACACAGCTTAGAGAGCATAGGGCACTTCCACTCATGGGGGTATAAATTGGCAAAATGAAAAATCTGCAAGACACAAGCACCCCAAAGTTTAGGGCTGCTCTGTTGACAAGGACCTCCACTTCATTCCATCTTCAATATCCCAGGAAAGAGAAAAATGGATAAAGAAGTTGTGGTCCTTATGTACAATGGAATATCACTCAGCCATGAAATCAATGTCATAAGGCTAGTAGCAGCATGATGAGTGGATTTAGGTACGACGATTCTAAGTGAAATAAGTCACACAGAAAAGGACACTTCTCATAAGGTATCACTGATAGAGGGAATGTAAAAACCGTTACACTTGAACTGAATTACAAAACAGAACAGAGTCACACATGCAGAAAACACACTATGGCTGCTTAACGGGAAAGGTGAGGTGGGGTGATACATAAAACAAGGGTTTCAAATTAGCTCAGATACCGTTCCATAAACCCAATATGTAATAGACAAGACCTACTCCTTGCTCAGAGAACTGGACTCAACACGCCCTATTCACCGCACAAGAATATATCTGACTAGTAATAATCTTAAAACCTATGTATTGATATCTCTCTGTTAGTGTGTCAAGTGGGTGTAAAGCGGCATAAACACAGCAGTGAAAAGCAGCTAAACCCCATTATAAAAATAAATTACTTTGAAAAACCCATGAAACAAAGACAGTGAAAGAGAGAGAAATTCTTACACAATGCGTTCAGGGGCTGTGATGCAACCTGGATTGACCATATCTAGACCCACAGCTGGATGAGACATAAGGGTGGACACTCTTGGGGCTGAGAGGTTTGGTGAGGTTGGGTGAGCAAACGCAGACCGTTTAAAGTAATACTGCGTGGTACCCATCGCATGGGTCCCAAATCTCCAGGTTCAATGTCATCTTCCTACATCGAAAACATGCATGAGAAACACAGAAGATGGTACACCGTGTGATGGGGAAAGATTTCTAAAACGCACCTCATTTCTCATCTCCTTGTGCCCGGGTTCGCCATTCCAGCCGCTTTACTAGCAATCTCCCTCCTTGGAGCATCAGCACGTTTAACCTCCTGTTCCGTACAGGTTGCAATTTGTCCTGAGGATGAACGGGAAGACGTGGAACCAATGAGAGACTAGCTCTTGGTGTAGGGACAGGCACAGGTCACTCTATTTTCCCATCAGGAAGAAGAATTAACAACAGGCCCAGCCTGCCCCCCGGAACCAGAACAGGGCCTGAAGCCATCCTGCGCTTTGGCGGCCAGCTCCCTAAAAAGCGAGTTGTAAAATGGAGCTTCAGGGCACTGCAATTCACAAACCTGCAGAGTTATAAATGATAACTCTCGTCCACAAATATATTGAGGGAAGGCAAAGAAGAGGATTTGAAATCAAGGCAGAATTGCAGGAAACAGATTTCAGGAGGTAGATTCGAATCGCCTTTAAAGCACATGAAATGCGGCAAAACGTTGACAATGATGCCATTGGCCAAAAAGGGCGTATGCGTTTTTTCCTGAATATATTCAGGAAAAAACGCATACGCCCTTTTTGGCCAACCAAGCAACCTGGAAAGGCAAATCAGCGCTACAAAGAAGTCTCGCTACCCATTGGTCAAAATGGCCATGCTGAAAAAAGTCTCAAAACCAGAAATGCAGGAAAGGCCATGGAGAAATGGGAGCCGTGCTACACTGATGGGCGGGATGTAAATTGCCAACAGCCACTCTGGAGAAGTGTACGGTGAGTCCTGAAACGTCTAAAAAGCAAAGCTTAGAGAGCATAGGGCACTTCCACTCATGGGGGTATACATTGGGAAAATTAAAAATCAGCAAGACACAAGCACCCCAAAGTTTAGGGCTGCTCTCTTGAGAAGGACCTCCACTTAATTCCACCTTCAACATCCCAGGAAAGAGAAAAATGGATAAAGAAGTTGTGGTCCTTATGTACAATGGAATATCACTCAGCCATGAAATCAATGGCATAAGGCTAGTAGCAGCATGATGAGTGGATTTAGGTACGACGATTCTAAGTGAAATAAGTCACACAGAAAAGGACACTTCTCATAAGGTATCACTTATAGAGGGAATGTAAAAACCGTTACACTTGAACTGAATTACAAAACAGAACAGAGTCACACATGCAGAAAACACACTATGGCTGCTTAACGGGAAAGGTGAGGTGGGGTGATACATAAAACAAGGGTTTCAAATTAGCTCAGATACCGTTCCATAAACCCAATATGTAATAGACAAGACCTACTCCTTGCTCAGAGAACTGGACTCAACACGCCCTATTCACCGCACAAGAATATATCTGACTAGTAATAATCTTAAAACCTATGTATTGATATCTCTCTGTTAGTGTGTCAAGTGGGTGTAAAGCGGCATAAACACAGCAGTGAAAAGCAGCTAAACCCCTTTATAAAAATAAATTACTTTTACAAACCCATGAAACAAAGACAATGAAAGAGAGAGAAATTCTTATACAATGCGTTCAGGGGCTGTGATGCAACCTGGATTGACCATATCTAGACCCACAGCTGGATGAGACATAAGGGTGGACACTCTTGGGGCTGAGAGGTTTGGTGAGGTTGGGTGAGCAAACGCAGACACTTTAAAGTAATACTGCGTGGTACCCATCGCATGGGTCCCAAATCTCCAGGTTCAAGGGCATCTTCCTACATCGAAAACATGCATGAGAAACCCTGAAGATGGTACACCGTGTGATGGGGAAAGGTTTCTAAAACGCACCTCATTTCTCATCTCCTTGTGCTCGGGTTCGCCATTCCAGCCACTTTACTAGCAATCTCCCTACTTGGAGCATCAGCACCTTTAACCTCCTGTTCCGTACAGGTTGCAATTTGTCCTGAGGATGAACGGGAAGACATGGAACCAATGAGAGACTAGCTCTTGGTGTTGGGACATGCAGAGGTCACTCTATTTTCCCATCAGGAAGAAGAATTAACCACAGGCTCATCCTGCCACCCGGAACCAGAACAGGGCCTGAAGCCACCCTGCGCTTTTGCGGCCATCTCCCAAAAAGGCGAGTTGTAAAATGGAGGTTCAGGGCACTGCAATTCACAAACCTGCAGAGTTATAAATGATAACTCTCGTCCACAAATATATTGAGGGAAGGCAAAGAAGAGGATTTGAAATCAAGGCAGAATTGCAGGAAACAGATTTCAGGAGGTAGATTAGAATCGCCTTTAAAGCACATGAAAAGCGGCAAAACGTTGACAATGATGCCCTTGGCCAAAAAGGGCGTATGCGTTTTTTCCTGAATATATTCAGGAAAAAACGCATACGCCCTTTTTGGCCAACCAAGCAACCTGGAAAGGCAAATCAGCGCTACAAAGAAGACTCGCTACCCATCGGTCAAAAGGGCCATGCTGAAAAAAGTCTCAAAACCAGAAATGCAGGACAGGCCATGGAGAAATGGGAGCCTTTCTACACTGATGGGCGGGATGTAAATTGCCAACAGCCACTCTGGAGAAGTGTACAGTGTGTCCTGAAACATCTAAAAAACACAGCTTAGAGAGCATAGGGCACTTCCACTCATGGGGGTATAAATTGGGAAAATGAAAAATCAGCAAGACACAAGCACCGCAAAGATTAGTGCTGCTCTCTTGACAAGGACCTCCACTTCATTCCACCTTCAATATCCCAGGATAGAGAAAAATGGATAAAGAAGTTGTGGTCCTTATATACAATGGAATATCACTCAGCCATGAAATCAATGTCATAAGGCTAGTAGCAGCATGATGAGTGGATTTAGGTACGACGATTCTAAGTGAAATAAGTCACACAGAAAAGGACACTTCTCATAATGTATCACTTATAGAGGGAATGTAAAAACCGTTACACTTGAACTGAATTACAAAACAGAACAGAGTCACACATGCAGAAAACACACTATGGCTGCTTAACGGGAAAGGTGAGGTGGGGTGATACATAAAACAAGGGTTTCAAATTAGCTCAGATACCGTTCCATAAACCCAATATGTAATAGACAAGACCTACTCCTTGCTCAGAGAACTGGACTCAACACGCCCTATTCACCGCACAAGAATATATCTGACTAGTAATAATCTTAAAACCTATGTGTTGATATCTCTCTGTTAGTGTGTCAAGTGGGTGTAAAGCGGCATAAACACAGCAGTGAAAAGCAGCTAAACCCCACTATAAAAATAAATTACTTTGAAAAACCCATGAAACAAAGACAGTGAAAGAGAGCGAAATTCTTACACAATGCGTTCAGGGGCTGTGATGCAACCTGGATTGACCATATCTAGACCCACAGCTGGATGAGACATAAGGGTGGACACTCTTGGGGCTGAGAGGTTTGGTGAGGTTGGGTGAGCAAACGCAGACCCTTTAAAATAATAGTGAGTGGTGGCCATCCAATGGGCCCCAAATCTCCAGGTTCAAGGGCATCTTCCTACATCGAAAACATGCATGAGAAACCCAGAAATGGTACACCGTGTGATGGGGAAAGGTTTCTAAAACGCACCTCATTTCTCATCTCCTTGTGCCCGGGTTCACTATTCCAGCCGCTTTACTAGCAATCTCCCTACTTGGAGCATCAGCACCTTTAACCTCCTGTTCCGTACAGGTTGCAATTTGTCCTGAGGGTGAACGGGAAGACGTGGAACCAATGAGAGACTAGATCTTGGTGTAGGGACAGGCACAGGTCACTCTATTTTCCCATCAGGAAGAAGAATTAACCACAGGCTCAGCCTGCCCCCCGGAACCAGAAAAGGGCCTGAAGCCATCCTGCGCTTTGGCGGCCAGCTCCCTAAAAAGCGAGTTGTAAAATGGAGCTTCAGGGCACTGCAATTCAAAAACCTGCAGAGTTATAAATGATAACTCTCGTCCACAAATATATTGAGGGAAGGCAAAGAAGAGGATTTGAAATCAAGGCAGAATTGCAGGAAACAGATTTCAGGAGGTAGATTCGAATCGCCTTTAAAGCACATGAAAAGCGGCAAAACGTTGACAATGATGCCCTTGGCCAAAAAGGGCGTATGCGTTTTTTCCTGAATATATTCAGGAAAAAACGCATACGCCCTTTTTGGCCAACCAAGCAACCTGGAAAGGCAAATCAGCGCTACAAAGAAGACTCGCTTCCCATCGGTCAAAAGGGCCATGCTGAAAAAAGTGTCAAAACCAGAAATGCAGGACAGGCCATGGAGAAATGGGAGCCTTGCTACACTGATGGGCGGGATGTAAATTGCCAACAGCCACTCTGGAGAAGTGTACGGTGTGTCCTTAAACATCTAAACAACACAGCTTAGTGAGCATAGGGCACTTCCACTCATGGGGGTATAAATTGGGAAAATTAAAAATCAGCAAGACACAAGCACCCCAAAGTTTAGGGCTGCCCTGTTGACAAGGACCTCCACTTCATTCCACCTTCAATATCCCAGGAAAGAGAAAAATGGATAAAGGAGTTGTGGTCCTTATGTACAATGGAATATCACTCAGCCATGAAATCAATGTCATAAGGCTAGTAGCAGCATGATGAGTGGATTTAGGTACGACGATTCTAAGTGAAATAAGTCACACAGAAAAGGACACTTCTCATAAGGTATCACTGATAGAGGGAATGTAAAAACCGTTACACTTGAACTGAATTACAAAACAGAACGGAGTCACACATGCAGAAAACACACTATGGCTGCTTAACGGGAAAGGTGAGGTGGGGTGATACATAAAACAAGGGTTTCAAATTAGCTCAGATACCGTTCCATAAACCCAATATGTAATAGACAAGACCTACTCCTTGCTCAGAGAACTGGACTCAACACGCCCTATTCACCGCACAAGAATATATCTGACTAGTAATAATCTTAAAACCTATGTATTGATATCTCTCTGTCAGTGTGTCAAGTGGGTGTAAAGCGGCATAAACACAGCAGTGAAAAGCAGCTAAACCCCATTATAAAAATAAATTACTTTTACAAACCCATGAAACAAAGACCGTGAAAGAGAGCGAAATTCTTACACAATGCGTTCAGGGGCTGTGATGCAACCTGGATTGACCATATCTAGACCCACAGCTGGATGAGACATAAGGGTGGACACTCTTGGGGCTGAGAGGTTTGGTGAGGTTGGGTGAGCAAACGCAGACCCTTTAAAGTAATACTGCGTGGTACCCATCGCATGGGTCCCAAATCTCCAGGTTCAAGGGCATCTTGCTACATCGAAAACATGCATGAGAAACCCAGAAGATGGTACACCGTGTGATGGGGAAAGGTTTCTAAAACGCACCTCATTTCTCATCTCCTTGTGCTCGGGTTCGCCATTCCAGCCACTTTACTAGCAATCTCCCTAATTGGAGCATCAGCACCTTTAACCTCCTGTTCCGTACAGGTTGCAATTTGTCCTGAGGATGAATGGGAAGACATGGAACCAATGAGAGACTAGCTCTCGGTGTTGGGACATGCAGAGGTCACTCTATTTTCCCATCAGGAAGAAGAATTAACCACAGGCTCATCCTGCCCCCCGGAACCAGAACAGGGCCTGAAGCCACCCTGCGCTTTGGCGGCCATCTCCCAAAAAGGCGAGTTGTAAAATGGAGGTTCAGGGCACTGCAATTCACAAACCTGCAGAGTTATAAATGATAACTCTCGTCCACAAATATATTGAGGGAAGGCAAAGAAGAGGATTTGAAATCAAGGCAGAATTGCAGGAAACAGATTTCAGGAGGTAGATTCGAATCGCCTTTAAAGCACATGAAAAGCGGCAAAACGTTGACAATGATGCCATTGGCCAAAAAGGGCGTATGCGTTTTTTCCTGAATATATTCAGGAAAAAACGCATACGCCCTTTTTGGCCAACCAAGCAACCTGGAAAGGCAAATCACCGCTAAAAAGAAATCTCGCTACCCATTGGTCAAAATGGCCATGCTGAAAAAAGTCTCAAAACCAGAAATGCAGGAAAGGCCATGGAGAAATGGGAGCCGTGCTACACTGATGGGCGGGATGTAAATTGCCAACAGCCACTCTGGAGAAGTGTACGGAGAGTCCTGAAACGTCTAAAAAGCAAAGCTTAGTGAGCATAGGGCACTTCCACTCATGGGGGTATACATTGGGAAAATTAAAAATCAGCAAGACACAAGCACCGCAAAGTTTAGGGCTGCTCTCTTTACAAGGACCTCCACTTCATTCCACCTTCAATATCCCAGGAAAGAGAAAAATGGATAAAGAATTTGTGGTCCTTATATACAATGGAATATCACTCAGCCATGAAATCAATGTCATAAGGCTAGTAGCAGCATGATGAGTGGATTTAGGTACGACGATTCTAAGTGAAATAAGTCACACAGAAAAGGACACTTCTCATAATGTATCACTTATAGAGGGAATGTAAAAACCGTTACACTTGAACTGAATTACAAAACAGAACAGAGTCACACATGCAGAAAACACACTATGGCTGCTTAACGGGAAAGGTGAGGTGGGGTGATACATAAAACAAGGGTTTCAAATTAGCTCAGATACCGTTCCATAAACCCAATATGTAATAGACAAGACCTACTCCTTGCTCAGAGAACTGGACTCAACACGCCCTATTCACCGCACAAGAATATATCTGACTAGTAATAATCTTAAAACCTATGTATTGATATCTCTCTGTTAGTGTGTCAAGTGGGTGTAAAGCGGCATAAACACAGCAGTGAAAAGCAGCTAAACCCCATTATAAAAATAAATTACTTTGAAAAACCCATGAAACAAAGACAGTGAAAGAGAGCGAAATTCTTACACAATGCGTTCAGGGGCTGTGATGCAACCTGGATTGACCATATCTAAACCCACAGCTGGATGAGACATAAGGGTGGACACTCTTGTGGCTGAGAGGTTTGGTGAGGTTGGGTGAGCAAACGCAGACCCTTTAAAATAATAGTGAGTGGTGGCCATCCAATGGGCCCCAAATCTCCAGGTTCAAGGGCATCTTCCTACATCGAAAACATGCATGAGAAACCCAGAAGATGGTACACCGTGTGATGGGGAAAGGTTTCTTAAACGCACCTCATTTCTCATCTCCTTGTGCCCGGGTTCGCTATTCCAGCCACTTTACTAGCAATCTCCCTACTTGGAGCATCAGCACCTTTAACCTCCTGTTCCGTACAGGTTGCAATTTCTCCTGAGGGTGAACGGGAAGACGTGGAACCAATTAGAGACTAGATCTTGGTGTAGGGACAGGCACAGGTCACTCTATTTTCCCATCAGGAAGAAGAATTAACCACAGGCTCAGCCTGCCCCCCGGAACCAGAACAGGGCCTGAAGCCAACATGCGCTTTGGCGGCCAGCTCCCTAAAAAGCGAGTTGTAAAATGGAGCTTCAGGGCACTGCAATTCACAAACCTGCAGAGTTATAAATGATAACTCTCGTCCACAAATATATTGAGGGAAGGCAAAGAAGAGGATTTGAAATCAAGGCAGAATTGCAGGAAACAGATTTCAGGAGGTAGATTCGAATCGCCTTTAAAGCACATGAAAAGCGGCAAAACGTTGACAATGATGCCCTTGGCCAAAAAGGGCGTATGCGTTTTTTCCTGAATATATTCAGGAAAAAACGCATACGCCCTTTTTGGCCAACCAAGCAACCTGGAAAGGCAAATCAGCGCTAAAAAGAAGTTTCACTTCCCATCGGTCAAAAGGGCCATGCTGAAAAAAGTGTCAAAACCAGAAATGCAGGACAGGCCATGGAGAAATGGGAGCCTTGCTACACTGATGGGCGGGATGTAAATTGCCAACAGCCACTCTGGAGAAGTGTACAGTGTGTCCTTAAACATCTAAACAACACAGCTTAGTGAGCATAGGGCACTTCCACTCATGGGGGTATAAATTGGGAAAATTAAAAATCAGCAAGACACAAGCACCCCAAAGTTTAGGGCTGCCCTGTTGACAAGGACCTCCACTTCATTCCACCTTCAATATCCCAGGAAAGAGAAAAATGGATAAAGGAGTTGTGGTCCTTATATACAATGGAATATCACTCAGCCATGAAATCAATGTCATAAGGCTAGTAGCAGTATGATGAGTGGATTTAGGTACGACGATTCTAAGTGAAATAAGTCACACAGAAAAGGACACTTCTCATAAGGTATCACTGATAGAGGGAATGTAAAAACCGTTACACTTGAACTGAATTACAAAACAGAACGGAGTCACACATGCAGAAAACACACTATGGCTGCTTAACGGGAAAGGTGAGGTGGGGTGATACATAAAACAAGGGTTTCAAATTAGCTCAGATACCGTTCCATAAACCCAATATGTAATAGACAAGACCTACTCCTTGCTCAGAGAACTGGACTCAACACGCCCTATTCACCGCACAAGAATATATCTGACTAGTAATAATCTTAAAACCTATGTATTGATATCTCTCTGTTAGTGTGTCAAGTGGGTGTAAAGCGGCATAAACACAGCAGTGAAAAGCAGCTAAACCCCATTATAAAAATAAATTACTTTGAAAAACCCATGAAACAAAGACAGTGAAAGAGAGCGAAATTCTTACACAATGCGTTCAGGGGCTGTGATGCAACCTGGATTGACCATATCTAGACCCACAGCTGGATGAGACATAAGGGTGGACACTCTTGGGGCTGAGAGGTTTGGTGAGGTTGGGTGAGCAAACGCAGACCCTTGAAAGTAATACTGCGTGGTACCCATCGCATGGGTCCCAAATTTCCAGGTTCAAGGTCATCTTGCTACATCGAAAACATGCTTGAGAAACACAGAAGATGGTACACCGTGTGATGGGGAAAGGTTTCTAAAACGCACCTCATTTCTCATCTCCTTGTGCTCGGGTTCGCCATTCCAGCCACTTTACTAGCAATCTCCCTACTTGGAGCATCAGCACCTTTAACCTCCTGTTCCGTACAGGTTGCAATTTGTCCTGAGGATGAACGGGAAGACTTGGAACCAATGAGAGACTAGCTCTTGGTGTAGGGACAGGCACAGGTCACTCTATTTTCCCATCAGGAAGAAGAATTAACCACAGGCTCAGCCTGCCCCCCGGAACCAGAACAGGGCCTGAAGCCACCCTGCGGTTTGCGGCCATCTCCCAAAAAGGCGAGTTGTAAAATGGAGGTTCAGGGCACTGCAATTCACAAACCTGCAGAGTTATAAATGATAACTCTCGTCCACAAATATATTGAGGGAAGGCAAAGAAGAGGATTTGAAATCAAGGCAGAATTGCAGGAAACAAATTTCAGGAGGTAGATTCGAATCGCCTTTAAAGCACATGAAAAGCGGCAAAACGTTGACAATGATGCCCTTGGCCAAAAAGGGCGTATGCGTTTTTTCCTGAATATATTCAAGAAAAAACGCATACGCCCTTTTTGGCCAACCAAGCAACCTGGAAAGGCAAATCAGCGCTACAAAGAAGTCTCGCTTCCAATCGGTTAAAAGGGCCATGCTGAAAAAAGTGTCAAAACCAGAAATGCAGGACAGGCCATGGAGAAATGGGAGCCTTGCTACACTGATGGGCGGGATGTAAATTGCCAACAGCCACTCTGGAGAAGACTACGGTGTGTCCTGAAATATCTAAACAACACAGCTTAGAGAGCATAGGGCACTTCCACTCATGGGGGTATAAATTGGGAAAATGAAAAATCAGCAAGACACAAGCACCCCAAAGTTTAGGGCTGCTCTGTTGACAAGGACCTCCACTTCATTCCACCTTCAATATCCCAGGAAAGAGAAAAATGGATAAAGGAGTTGTGGTCCTTATGTACAATGGAATATCACTCAGCCATGAAATCAATGTCATAAGGGTAGTAGGAGCATGATGAGTGGATTTAGGTACGACGATTCTAAGTGAAATAAGTCACACAGAAAAGGACACTTCTCATAAGGTATCACTGATAGAGGGAATGTAAAAACCGTTACACTTGAACTGAATTACAAAACAGAACAGAGTCACACATGCAGAAAACACACTATGGCTGCTTAACGGGAAAGGTGAGGTGGGGTGATACATAAAACAAGGGTTTCAAATTAGCTCAGATACCGTTCCATAAACCCAATATGTAATAGACAAGACCTACTCCTTGCTCAGAGAACTGGACTCAACACACCCTATTCACCGCACAAGAATATATCTGACTAGTAATAATCTTAAAACCTATGTATTGATATCTCTCTGTATGTGTGTCAACTGGGTGTAAAGCGGCATAAACACAGCAGTGAAAAGCAGCTAAACCCCATTATAAAAATAAATTACTTTGAAAAACCCATGAAACAAAGACAGTGAAAGAGAGCGAAATTCTTACACAATGCGTTCAGGGGCTGTGATGCAACCTGGATTGACCATATCTAGACCCACAGCTGGATGAGACATAAGGGTGGACACTCTTGGGGCTGAGAGGTTTGGTGAGGTTGGGTGAGCAAACGCAGACCCATTAAAGTAATACTGCGTGGTACCCATCGCATGGGTCCCAAATCTCCAGGTTCAAGGGCATCTTGCTACATCGAAAACATGCATGAGAAACCCAGAAGATGGTACACCGTGTGATGGGGAAAGGTTTCTAAAACGCACCTCATTTCTCATCTTCTTGTGCTCGCGTTCGCCATTCCAGCCACTTTACTAGCAATCTCCCTACTTGGAGCATCAGCACCTTTAACCTCCTGTTCCGTACAGGTTGCAATTTGTCCTGAGGATGAACGGGAAGATTTGGAACCAATGAGAGACTAGCTCCTGGTGTAGGGACAGGCACAGGTCACTCTATTTTCCCATCAGGAAGAAGAATTAACCACAGGCTCAGCCTGCCCCCCGGAACCAAAACAGGGCCTGAAGCCATCCTGCGCTTTTGCGGCCAGCTCCCTAAAAAGCGAGTTGTAAAATGGAGCTTCAGGGCACTGAAATTCACAAACCTGCAGAGTTATAAATGATAACTCTCGTCCACAAATATATTGAGGGAAGGCAAAGAAGAGGATTTGAAATCAAGGCAGAATTGCAGGAAACAGATTTCAGGAGGTAGATTCGAATCGCCTTTAAAGCACATGAAAAGCGGCAAAACGTTGACAATGATGCCCTTGGCCAAAAAGGGCGTATGCGTTTTTTCCTGAATATATTCAGGAAAAAACGCATACGCCCTTTTTGGCCAACCAAGCAACCTGGAAAGGCAAATCAGCGCTACAAAGAAGACTCGCTTCCCATCGGTCAAAAGGGCCATGCTGAAAAAAGTGTCAAAACCAGAAATACAGGAAAGGCCATGGAGAAATGGGAGCCCTGCTACACTGATGGGTGGGATGTAAATTGCCAACAGCCACTCTGGAGAAGTGTACTGTGAGTCCTGAAACGTCTAAAAAGCAAAGCTTAGAGAGCATAGTGCACTTCCACTCATGGGGGTATACATTGGGAAAATTAAAAATCAGCAAGACACAAGCACCCCAAAGTTTAGGGCTGCTCTCTTGACAAGGACGTCCACTTCATTCCACCTTCAATATCCCAGGAAAGAGAAAAATGGATAAAGAAGTTGTGGTCCTTATATACAATGGAATATCACTCAGCCATGAAATCAATGTCATAAGGCTAGTAGCAGCATGATGAGTGGATTTAGGTACGACGATTCTAAGTGAAATAAGTCACACAGAAAAGGACACTTCTCATAATGTATCACTTATAGAGGGAATGTAAAAACCGTTACACTTGAACTGAATTACAAAACAGAACAGAGTCACACATGCAGAAAACACACTATGGCTGCTTAACGGGAAAGGTGAGGTGGGGTGATACATAAAACAAGGGTTTCAAATTAGCTCAGATACCGTTCCATAAACCCAATATGTAATAGACAAGACCTACTCCTTGCTCAGAGAACTGGACTCAACACGCCCTATTCACTGCACAAGAATATATCTGACTAGTAATAATCTTAAAACCTATGTATTGATATCTCTCTGTTAGTGTGTCAAGTGGGTGTAAAGTGGCATAAACACAGCAGTGAAAAGCAGCTAAACCCCATTATAAAAATAAATTACTTCGAAAAACCCATGAAACAAAGACAGTGAAAGAGAGCGAAATTCTTACACAATGCGTTCAGGGGCTGTGAGGCAACCTGGATTGACCATATCTAGACCCACAGCTGGATGAGACATAAGGGTGGACACTCTTGTGGCTGAGAGGTTTGGTGAGGTTGGGTGAGCAAACGCAGACCCTTGAAAGTAATACTGCGTGGTACCCATCGCATGGGTCCCAAATTTCCAGGTTCAAGGTCATCTTGCTACATCGAAAACATGCATGAGAAACACAGAAGATGGTACACCGTGTGATGGGGAAAGGTTTCTAAAACGCACCTCATTTCTCATCTCCTTGTGCTCGGATTCGCCATTCCAGCCACTTTACTAGCAATCTCCCTACTTGGAGCATCAGCACCTTTAACCTCCTGTTCCGTACAGGTTGCAATTTGTCCTGAGGATGAACGGGAAGACTTGGAACCAATGAGAGACTAGCTCTTGGTGTAGGGACAGGCACAGGTCACTCTATTTTCCCATCAGGAAGAAGAATTAACCACAGGCTCAGCCTGCCCCCCGGAACCAGAACAGGGCCTGAAGCCATCCTGCGCTTTGGCGGCTAGCTCCCTAAAAAGCGAGTTGTAAAATGGAGCTTCAGGGCACTGCAATTCACAAACCTGCAGAGTTATAAATGATAACTCTCGTCCACAAATATATTGAGGGAAGGCAAAGAAGAGGATTTGAAATCAAGGCAGAATTGCAGGAAACAGATTTCAGGAGGTAGATTCGAATCGCCTTTAAAGCACATGAAAAGCGGCAAAACGTTGACAATGATGCCCTTGGCCAAAAAGGGCGTATGCGTTTTTTCCTGAATATATTCAGGAAAAAACGCATACGCCCTTTTTGGCCAACCAAGCAACCTGGAAAGGCAAATCAGCGCTACAAAGAAGACTCGCTTCCCATCGGTCAAAAGGGCCATGCTGAAAAAAGTGTCAAAACCAGAAATGCAGGACAGGCCAAGGAGAAATGGGAGCCTTGCTACACTGATGGGCGGGATGTAAATTGCCAACAGCCACTCTGGAGAAGTGTACGGTGTGTCCTTAAACATCTAAACAACACAGCTTAGTGAGCATAGGGCACTTCCACTCATGGGGGTATAAATTGGGAAAATTAAAAATCAGCAAGACACAAGCACCCCAAAGTTTAGGGCTGCCCTGTTGACAAGGACCTCCACTTCATTCCACCTTCAATATCCCAGGAAAGAGAAAAATGGATAAAGGAGTTGTGGTCCTTATTTACAATGGAATATCACTCAGCCATGAAATCAATGTCATAAGGCTAGTAGCAGCATGATGAGTGGATTTAGGTACGACGATTCTAAGTGAAATAAGTCACACAGAAAAGGACACTTCTCATAAGGTATCACTGATAGAGGGAATGTAAAAACCGTTACACTTGAACTGAATTACAAAACAGAACGGAGTCACACATGCAGAAAACACACTATGGCTGCTTAACGGGAAAGGTGAGGTGGGGTGATACATAAAACAAGGGTTTCAAATTAGCTCAGATACCGTTCCATAAACCCAATATGTAATAGACAAGACCTACTCCTTGCTCAGAGAACTGGACTCAACACGCCCTATTCACCGCACAAGAATATATCTGACTAGTAATAATCTTAAAACCTATGTATTGATATCTCTCTGTTACTGTGTCAAGTGGGTGTAAAGCAGCATAAACACAGCAGTGAAAAGCAGCTAAACCCCATTATAAAAATAAATTACTTTGAAAAACCCATGAAACAAAGACAGTGAAAGAGAGCGAAATTATTACACAATGCGTTCAGGGGCTGTGATGCAACCTGGATTGACCATATCTAGACCCACAGCTGGATGAGACATAAGGGTGGACACTCTTGGGGCTGAGAGGTTTGGTGAGGTTGGGTGAGCAAACGCAGACCCTTTAAAGTAATACTGCGTGGTACCCATCGCATGGGTCCCAAATCTCCAGGTTCAAGGGCATCTTCCTACATCGAAAACATGCATGAGAAACCTTGAAGATGGTACACCGTGTGATGGGGAAAGGTTTCTAAAACGCACCTCATTTCTCATCTCCTTGTGCTCGGGTTCGCCATTCCAGCCACTTTACTAGCAATCTCCCTACTTGGAGCATCAGCACCTTTAACCTCCTGTTCCGTACAGGTTGCAATTTGTCCTGAGGATGAACGGGAAGACATGGAACCAATGAGAGACTAGCTCTTGGTGTTGGGACATGCAGAGGTCACTCTATTTTCCCATCAGGAAGAAGAATTAACCACAGGCTCATCCTGCCCCCCGGAACCAGAACAGGGCCTGAAGCCACCCTGCGGTTTGCGGCCATCTCCCAAAAAGGCGAGTTGTAAAATGGAGGTTCAGGGCACTGCAATTCACAAACCTGCAGAGTTATAAATGATAACTCTCGTCCACAAATATATTGAGGGAAGGCAAAGAAGAGGATTTGAAATCAAGGCAGAATTGCAGGAAACAAATTTCAGGAGGTAGATTCGAATCGCCTTTAAAGCACATGAAAAGCGGCAAAACGTTGACAATGATGCCCTTGGCCAAAAAGGGCGTATGCGTTTTTTCCTGAATATATTCAAGAAAAAACGCATACGCCCTTTTTGGCCAACCAAGCAACCTGGAAAGGCAAATCAGCGCTACAAAGAAGTCTCGCTTCCAATCGGTTAAAAGAGCCATGCTGAAAAAAGTGTCAAAACCAAAAATGCAGGACAGGCCATGGAGAAATGGGAGCCTTGCTACACTGATGGGCGGGATGTAAATTGCCAACAGCCACTCTGGAGAAGACTACGGTGTGTCCTGAAATATCTAAACAACACAGCTTAGAGAGCATAGGGCACTTCCACTCATGGGGGTATAAATTGGGAAAATGAAAAATCAGCAAGACACAAGCACCCCAAAGTTTAGGGCTGCTCTGTTGACAAGGACCTCCACTTCATTCCACCTTCAATATCCCAGGAAAGAGAAAAATGGATAAAGGAGTTGTGGTCCTTATGTACAATGGAATATCACTCAGCCATGAAATCAATGTCATAAGGCTAGTAGGAGCATGATGAGTGGATTTAGGTACGACGATTCTAAGTGAAATAAGTCACACAGAAAAGGACACTTCTCATAAGGTATCACTGATAGAGGGAATGTAAAAACCGTTACACTTGAACTGAATTACAAAACAGAACGGAGTCACACATGCAGAAAACACACTATGGCTGCTTAACGGGAAAGGTGAGGTGGGGTGATACATAAAACAAGGGTTTCAAATTAGCTCAGATACCGTTCCATAAACCCAATATGTAATAGACAAGATCTACTCCTTGCTCAGAGAACTGGACTCAACACGCCCTATTCACCGCACAAGAATATATCTGACTAGTAATAATCTTAAAACCTATGTATTGATATCTCTCTGTTAGTGTGTCAAGTGGGTGTAAAGTGGCATAAACACAGCAGTGAAAAGCAGCTAAACCCCATTATAAAAATAAATTACTTTGAAAAACCCATGAAACAAAGACAGTGAAAGAGAGCGAAATTCTTACACAATGCGTTCAGGGGCTGTGATGCAACCTGGATTGACCATATCTAGACCCACAGCTGGATGAGACATAAGGGTGGACACTCTTGGGGCTGAGAGGTTTGGTGAGGTTGGGTGAGCAAACGCAGACCCTTTAAAGTAATACTGCGTGGTACCCATCGCATGGGTCCCAAATCTCCAGGTTCAAGGGCATCTTCCTACATCGAAAACATGCATGAGAAACCTTGAAGATGGTACACCGTGTGATGGGGAAAGGTTTCTAAAACGCACCTCATTTCTCATCTCCTTGTGCTCGGGTTCGCCATTCCAGCCACTTTACTAGCAATCTCCCTACTTGGAGCATCAGCACCTTTAACCTCCTGTTCCGTACAGGTTGCAATTTGTCCTGAGGATGAACGGGAAGACATGGAACCAATGAGAGACTAGCTCTTGGTGTTGGGACATGCAGAGGTCACTCTATTTTCCCATCAGGAAGAAGAATTAACCACAGGCTCATCCTGCCCCCCGGAACCAGAACAGGGCCTGAAGCCACCCTGCGGTTTGCGGCCATCTCCCAAAAAGGCGAGTTGTAAAATGGAGGTTCAGGGCACTGCAATTCACAAACCTGCAGAGTTATAAATGATAACTCTCGTCCACAACTATATTGAGGGAAGGCAAAGAAGAGGATTTGAAATCAAGGCAGAATTGCAGGAAACAAATTTCAGGAGGTAGATTCGAATCGCCTTTAAAGCACATGAAAAGCGGCAAAACGTTGACAATGATGCCCTTGGCCAAAAAGGGCGTATGCGTTTTTTCCTGAATATATTCAAGAAAAAACGCATACGCCCTTTTTGGCCAACCAAGCAACCTGGAAAGGCAAATCAGCGCTACAAAGAAGTCTCGCTTCCAATCGGTTAAAAGGGCCATGCTGAAAAAAGTGTCAAAACCAGAAATGCAGGACAGGCCATGGAGAAATGGGAGCCTTGCTACACTGATGGGCGGGATGTAAATTGCCAACAGCCACTCTGGAGAAGACTACGGTGTGTCCTGAAATATCTAAACAACACAGCTTAGAGAGCATAGGGCACTTCCACTCATGGGGGTATAAATTGGGAAAATGAAAAATCAGCAAGACACAAGCACCCCAAAGTTTAGGGCTGCTCTGTTGACAAGGACCTCCACTTCATTCCACCTTCAATATCCCAGGAAAGAGAAAAATGGATAAAGGAGTTGTGGTCCTTATGTACAATGGAATATCACTCAGCCATGAAATCAATGTCATAAAGCTAGTAGGAGCATGATGAGTGGATTTAGGTACGACGATTCTAAGTGAAATAAGTCACACAGAAAAGGACACTTCTCATAAGGTATCACTGATAGAGGGAATGTAAAAACCGTTACACTTGAACTGAATTACAAAACAGAACGGAGTCACACATGCAGAAAACACACTATGGCTGCTTAACGGGAAAGGTGAGGTGGGGTGATACATAAAACAAGGGTTTCAAATTAGCTCAGATACCGTTCCATAAACCCAATATGTAATAGACAAGACCTACTCCTTGCTCAGAGAACTGGACTCAACACGCCCTATTCACCGCACAAGAATATATCTGACTAGTAATAATCTTAAAACCTATGTATTGATATCTCTCTGTTAGTGTGTCAAGTGGGTGTAAAGCGGCATAAACACAGCAGTGAAAAGCAGCTAAACCCCATTATAAAAATAAATTACTTTGAAAAACCCATGAAACAAAGACAGTGAAAGAGAGCGAAATTCTTACACAATGCGTTCAGGGGCTGTGATGCAACCTGGATTGACCATATCTAGACCCACAGCTGGATGAGACATAAGGGTGGACACTCTTGGGGCTGAGAGGTTTGGTGAGGTTGGGTGAGCAAACGCAGACCCATTAAAGTAATACTGCGTGGTACCCATCGCATGGGTCCCAAATCTCCAGGTTCAAGGGCATCTTGCTACATCGAAAACATGCATGAGAAACCCAGAAGATGGTACACCGTGTGATGGGGAAAGGTTTCTAAAACGCACCTCATTTCTCATCTTCTTGTGCTCGCGTTCGCCATTCCAGCCACTTTACTAGCAATCTCCCTACTTGGAGCATCAGCACCTTTAACCTCCTGTTCCGTACAGGTTGCAATTTGTCCTGAGGATGAACGGGAAGATTTGGAACCAATGAGAGACTAGCTCCTGGTGTAGGGACAGGCACAGGTCACTCTATTTTCCCATCAGGAAGAAGAATTAACCACAGGCTCAGCCTGCCCCCCGGAACCAAAACAGGGCCTGAAGCCATCCTGCGCTTTTGCGGCCAGCTCCCTAAAAAGCGAGTTGTAAAATGGAGCTTCAGGGCACTGAAATTCACAAACCTGCAGAGTTATAAATGATAACTCTCGTCCACAAATATATTGAGGGAAGGCAAAGAAGAGGATTTGAAATCAAGGCAGAATTGCAGGAAACAGATTTCAGGAGGTAGATTCGAATCGCCTTTAAAGCACATGAAAAGCGGCAAAACGTTGACAATGATGCCCTTGGCCAAAAAGGGCGTATGCGTTTTTTCCTGAATATATTCAGGAAAAAACGCATACGCCCTTTTTGGCCAACCAAGCAACCTGGAAAGGCAAATCAGCGCTACAAAGAAGACTCGCTTCCCATCGGTCAAAAGGGCCATGCTGAAAAAAGTGTCAAAACCAGAAATACAGGAAAGGCCATGGAGAAATGGGAGCCCTGCTACACTGATGGGTGGGATGTAAATTGCCAACAGCCACTCTGGAGAAGTGTACTGTGAGTCCTGAAACGTCTAAAAAGCAAAGCTTAGAGAGCATAGTGCACTTCCACTCATGGGGGTATACATTGGGAAAATTAAAAATCAGCAAGACACAAGCACCCCAAAGTTTAGGGCTGCTCTCTTGACAAGGACCTCCACTTCATTCCACCTTCAATATCCCAGGAAAGAGAAAAATGGATAAAGAAGTTGTGGTCCTTATATACAATGGAATATCACTCAGCCATGAAATCAATGTCATAAGGCTAGTAGCAGCATGATGAGTGGATTTAGGTACGACGATTCTAAGTGAAATAAGTCACACAGAAAAGGACACTTCTCATAATGTATCACTTATAGAGGGAATGTAAAAACCGTTACACTTGAACTGAATTACAAAACAGAACAGAGTCACACATGCAGAAAACACACTATGGCTGCTTAACGGGAAAGGTGAGGTGGGGTGATACATAAAACAAGGGTTTCAAATTAGCTCAGATACCGTTCCATAAACCCAATATGTAATAGACAAGACCTACTCCTTGCTCAGAGAACTGGACTCAACACGCCCTATTCACTGCACAAGAATATATCTGACTAGTAATAATCTTAAAACCTATGTATTGATATCTCTCTGTTAGTGTGTCAAGTGGGTGTAAAGTGGCATAAACACAGCAGTGAAAAGCAGCTAAACCCCATTATAAAAATAAATTACTTCGAAAAACCCATGAAACAAAGACAGTGAAAGAGAGCGAAATTCTTACACAATGCGTTCAGGGGCTGTGAGGCAACCTGGATTGACCATATCTAGACCCACAGCTGGATGAGACATAAGGGTGGACACTCTTGTGGCTGAGAGGTTTGGTGAGGTTGGGTGAGCAAACGCAGACCCTTTAAAGTAATACTGCGTGGTACCCATCGCATGGGTCCCAAATCTCCAGGTTCAAGGGCATCTTCCTACATCGAAAACATGCATGAGAAACCTTGAAGATGGTACACCGTGTGATGGGGAAAGGTTTCTAAAACGCACCTCATTTCTCATCTCCTTGTGCTCGGGTTCGCCATTCCAGCCACTTTACTAGCAATCTCCCTACTTGGAGCATCAGCACCTTTAACCTCCTGTTCCGTACAGGTTGCAATTTGTCCTGAGGATGAACGGGAAGACATGGAACCAATGAGAGACTAGCTCTTGGTGTTGGGACATGCAGAGGTCACTCTATTTTCCCATCAGGAAGAAGAATTAACCACAGGCTCATCCTGCCCCCCGGAACCAGAACAGGGCCTGAAGCCACCCTGCGGTTTGCGGCCATCTCCCAAAAAGGCGAGTTGTAAAATGGAGGTTCAGGGCACTGCAATTCACAAACCTGCAGAGTTATAAATGATAACTCTCGTCCACAAATATATTGAGGGAAGGCAAAGAAGAGGATTTGAAATCAAGGCAGAATTGCAGGAAACAAATTTCAGGAGGTAGATTCGAATCGCCTTTAAAGCACATGAAAAGCGGCAAAACGTTGACAATGATGCCCTTGGCCAAAAAGGGCGTATGCGTTTTTTCCTGAATATATTCAAGAAAAAACGCATACGCCCTTTTTGGCCAACCAAGCAACCTGGAAAGGCAAATCAGCGCTACAAAGAAGTCTCGCTTCCAATCGGTTAAAAGGGCCATGCTGAAAAAAGTGTCAAAACCAGAAATGCAGGACAGGCCATGGAGAAATGGGAGCCTTGCTACACTGATGGGCGGGATGTAAATTGCCAACAGCCACTCTGGAGAAGACTACGGTGTGTCCTGAAATATCTAAACAACACAGCTTAGAGAGCATAGGGCACTTCCACTCATGGGGGTATAAATTGGGAAAATGAAAAATCAGCAAGACACAAGCACCCCAAAGTTTAGGGCTGCTCTGTTGACAAGGACCTCCACTTCATTCCACCTTCAATATCCCAGGAAAGAGAAAAATGGATAAAGGAGTTGTGGTCCTTATGTACAATGGAATATCACTCAGCCATGAAATCAATGTCATAAGGCTAGTAGGAGCATGATGAGTGGATTTAGGTACGACGATTCTAAGTGAAATAAGTCACACAGAAAAGGACACTTCTCATAAGGTATCACTGATAGAGGGAATGTAAAAACCGTTACACTTGAACTGAATTACAAAACAGAACGGAGTCACACATGCAGAAAACACACTATGGCTGCTTAACGGGAAAGGTGAGGTGGGGTGATACATAAAACAAGGGTTTCAAATTAGCTCAGATACCGTTCCATAAACCCAATATGTAATAGACAAGACCTACTCCTTGCTCAGAGAACTGGACTCAACACGCCCTATTCACCGCACAAGAATATATCTGACTAGTAATAATCTTAAAACCTATGTATTGATATCTCTCTGTTAGTGTGTCAAGTGGGTGTAAAGTGGCATAAACACAGCAGTGAAAAGCAGCTAAACCCCATTATAAAAATAAATTACTTCGAAAAACCCATGAAACAAAGACAGTGAAAGAGAGCGAAATTCTTACACAATGCGTTCAGGGGCTGTGATGCAACCTGGATTGACCATATCTAGACCCACAGCTGGATGAGACATAAGGGTGGACACTCTTGGGGCTGAGAGGTTTGGTGAGGTTGGGTGAGCAAACGCAGACCCTTGAAAGTAATACTGCGTGGTACCCATCGCATGGGTCCCAAATTTCCAGGTTCAAGGTCATCTTGCTACATCGAAAACATGCATGAGAAACACAGAAGATGGTACACCGTGTGATGGGGAAAGGTTTCTAAAACGCACCTCATTTCTCATCTCCTTGTGCTCGGGTTCGCCATTCCAGCCACTTTACTAGCAATCTCCCTACTTGGAGCATCAGCACCTTTAACCTCCTGTTCCGTACAGGTTGCAATTTGTCCTGAGGATGAACGGGAAGACTTGGAACCAATGAGAGACTAGCTCTTGGTGTAGGGACAGGCACAGGTCACTCTATTTTCCCATCAGGAAGAAGAATTAACCACAGGCTCAGCCTGCCCCCCGGAAGCAGAACAGGGCCTGAAGCCATCCTGCGCTTTGGCGGCTAGCTCCCTAAAAAGCGAGTTGTAAAATGGAGCTTCAGGGCACTGCAATTCACAAACCTGCAGAGTTATAAATGATAACTCTCGTCCACAAATATATTGAGGGAAGGCAAAGAAGAGGATTTGAAATCAAGGCAGAATTGCAGGAAACAGATTTCAGGAGGTAGATTCGAATCGCCTTTAAAGCACATGAAAAGCGGCAAAACGTTGACAATGATGCCCTTGGCCAAAAAGGGCGTATGCGTTTTTTCCTGAATATATTCAGGAAAAAACGCATACGCCCTTTTTGGCCAACCAAGCAACCTGGAAAGGCAAATCAGTGCTACAAAGAAGACTCGCTTCCCATCGGTCAAAAGGGCCATGCTGAAAAAAGTGTCAAAACCAGAAATGCAGGACAGGCCATGGAGAAATGGGAGCCTTGCTACACTGATGGGCGGGATGTAAATTGCCAACAGCCACTCTGGAGAAGTGTACGGTGTGTCCTTAAACATCTAAACAACACAGCTTAGTGAGCATAGGGCACTTCCACTCATGGGGGTATAAATTGGGAAAATTAAAAATCAGCAAGACACAAGCACCCCAAAGTTTAGGGCTGCCCTGTTGACAAGGACCTCCACTTCATTCCACCTTCAATATCCCAGGAAAGAGAAAAATGGATAAAGGAGTTGTGGTCCTTATTTACAATGGAATATCACTCAGCCATGAAATCAATGTCATAAGGCTAGTAGCAGCATGATGAGTGGATTTAGGTACGACGATTCTAAGTGAAATAAGTCACACAGAAAAGGACACTTCTCATAAGGTATCACTGATAGAGGGAATGTAAAAACCGTTACACTTGAACTGAATTACAAAACAGAACGGAGTCACACATGCAGAAAACACACTATGGCTGCTTAACGGGAAAGGTGAGGTGGGGTGATACATAAAACAAGGGTTTCAAATTAGCTCAGATACCGTTCCATAAACCCAATATGTAATAGACAAGACCTACTCCTTGCTCAGAGAACTGGACTCAACACGCCCTATTCACCGCACAAGAATATATCTGACTAGTAATAATCTTAAAACCTATGTATTGATATCTCTCTGTTAGTGTGTCAAGTGGGTGTAAAGCAGCATAAACACAGCAGTGAAAAGCAGCTAAACCCCATTATAAAAATAAATTACTTTGAAAAACCCATGAAACAAAGACAGTGAAAGAGAGCGAAATTATTACACAATGCGTTCAGGGGCTGTGATGCAACCTGGATTGACCATATCTAGACCCACAGCTGGATGAGACATAAGGGTGGACACTCTTGGGGCTGAGAGGTTTGGTGAGGTTGGGTGAGCAAACGCAGACCCTTTAAAGTAATACTGCGTGGTACCCATCGCATGGGTCCCAAATCTCCAGGTTCAAGGGCATCTTCCTACATCGAAAACATGCATGAGAAACCTTGAAGATGGTACACCGTGTGATGGGGAAAGGTTTCTAAAACGCACCTCATTTCTCATCTCCTTGTGCTCGGGTTCGCCATTCCAGCCACTTTACTAGCAATCTCCCTACTTGGAGCATCAGCACCTTTAACCTCCTGTTCCGTACAGGTTGCAATTTGTCCTGAGGATGAACGGGAAGACATGGAACCAATGAGAGACTAGCTCTTGGTGTTGGGACATGCAGAGGTCACTCTATTTTCCCATCAGGAAGAAGAATTAACCACAGGCTCATCCTGCCCCCCGGAACCAGAACAGGGCCTGAAGCCACCCTGCGGTTTGCGGCCATCTCCCAAAAAGGCGAGTTGTAAAATGGAGGTTCAGGGCACTGCAATTCACAAACCTGCAGAGTTATAAATGATAACTCTCGTCCACAAATATATTGAGGGAAGGCAAAGAAGAGGATTTGAAATCAAGGCAGAATTGCAGGAAACAGATTTCAGGAGGTAGATTCGAATCGCCTTTAAAGCACATGAAAAGCGGCAAAACGTTGACAATGATGCCCTTGGCCAAAAAGGGCGTATGCGTTTTTTCCTGAATATATTCAGGAAAAAACGCATACGCCCTTTTTGGCCAACCAAGCAACCTGGAAAGGCAAATCAGCGCTACAAAGAAGACTCGCTTCCCATCGGTCAAAAGGGCCATGCTGAAAAAAGTGTCAAAACCAGAAATACAGGAAAGGCCATGGAGAAATGGGAGCCCTGCTACACTGATGGGTGGGATGTAAATTGCCAACAGCCACTCTGGAGAAGTGTACTGTGAGTCCTGAAACGTCTAAAAAGCAAAGCTTAGAGAGCATAGTGCACTTCCACTCATGGGGGTATACATTGGGAAAATTAAAAATCAGCAAGACACAAGCACCCCAAAGTTTAGGGCTGCTCTCTTGACAAGGACCTCCACTTCATTCCACCTTCAATATCCCAGGAAAGAGAAAAATGGATAAAGAAGTTGTGGTCCTTATATACAATGGAATATCACTCAGCCATGAAATCAATGTCATAAGGCTAGTAGCAGCATGATGAGTGGATTTAGGTACGACGATTCTAAGTGAAATAAGTCACACAGAAAAGGACACTTCTCATAATGTATCACTTATAGAGGGAATGTAAAAACCGTTACACTTGAACTGAATTACAAAACAGAACAGAGTCACACATGCAGAAAACACACTATGGCTGCTTAACGGGAAAGGTGAGGTGGGGTGATACATAAAACAAGGGTTTCAAATTAGCTCAGATACCGTTCCATAAACCCAATATGTAATAGACAAGACCTACTCCTTGCTCAGAGAACTGGACTCAACACGCCCTATTCACTGCACAAGAATATATCTGACTAGTAATAATCTTAAAACCTATGTATTGATATCTCTCTGTTAGTGTGTCAAGTGGGTGTAAAGTGGCATAAACACAGCAGTGAAAAGCAGCTAAACCCCATTATAAAAATAAATTACTTCGAAAAACCCATGAAACAAAGACAGTGAAAGAGAGCGAAATTCTTACACAATGCGTTCAGGGGCTGTGATGCAACCTGGATTGACCATATCTAGACCCACAGCTGGATGAGACATAAGGGTGGACACTCTTGGGGCTGAGAGGTTTGGTGAGGTTGGGTGAGCAAACGCAGACCCTTGAAAGTAATACTGCGTGGTACCCATCGCATGGGTCCCAAATTTCCAGGTTCAAGGTCATCTTGCTACATCGAAAACATGCATGAGAAACACAGAAGATGGTACACCGTGTGATGGGGAAAGGTTTCTAAAACGCACCTCATTTCTCATCTCCTTGTGCTCGGGTTCGCCATTCCAGCCACTTTACTAGCAATCTCCCTACTTGGAGCATCAGCACCTTTAACCTCCTGTTCCGTACAGGTTGCAATTTGTCCTGAGGATGAACGGGAAGACTTGGAACCAATGAGAGACTAGCTCTTGGTGTAGGGACAGGCACAGGTCACTCTATTTTCCCATCAGGAAGAAGAATTAACCACAGGCTCAGCCTGCCCCCCGGAACCAGAACAGGGCCTGAAGCCATCCTGCGCTTTGGCGGCCAGCTCCCTAAAAAGCGAGTTGTAAAATGGAGCTTCAGGGCACTGCAATTCACAAACCTGCAGAGTTATAAATGATAACTCTCGTCCACAAATATATTGAGGGAAGGCAAAGAAGAGGATTTGAAATCAAGGCAGAATTGCAGGAAACAGATTTCAGGAGGTAGATTCGAATCGCCTTTAAAGCACATGAAAAGCGGCAAAACGTTGACAATGATGCCCTTGGCCAAAAAGGGCGTATGCGTTTTTTCCTGAATATATTCAGGAAAAAACGCATACGCCCTTTTTGGCCAACCAAGCAACCTGGAAAGGCAAATCAGCGCTACAAAGAAGACTCGCTTCCCATCGGTCAAAAGGGCCATGCTGAAAAAAGTGTCAAAACCAGAAATGCAGGACAGGCCATGGAGAAATGGGAGCCTTGCTACACTGATGGGCGGGATGTAAATTGCCAACAGCCACTCTGGAGAAGTGTACGGTGTGTCCTTAAACATCTAAACAACACAGCTTAGTGAGCATAGGGCACTTCCACTCATGGGGGTATAAATTGGGAAAATTAAAAATCAGCAAGACACAAGCACCCCAAAGTTTAGGGCTGCCCTGTTGACAAGGACCTCCACTTCATTCCACCTTCAATATCCCAGGAAAGAGAAAAATGGATAAAGGAGTTGTGGTCCTTATTTACAATGGAATATCACTCAGCCATGAAATCAATGTCATAAGGCTAGTAGCAGCATGATGAGTGGATTTAGGTACGACGATTCTAAGTGAAATAAGTCACACAGAAAAGGACACTTCTCATAAGGTATCACTGATAGAGGGAATGTAAAAACCGTTACACTTGAACTGAATTACAAAACAGAACGGAGTCACACATGCAGAAAACACACTATGGCTGCTTAACGGGAAAGGTGAGGTGGGGTGATACATAAAACAAGGGTTTCAAATTAGCTCAGATACCGTTCCATAAACCCAATATGTAATAGACAAGACCTACTCCTTGCTCAGAGAACTGGACTCAACACGCCCTATTCACCGCACAAGAATATATCTGACTAGTAATAATCTTAAAACCTATGTATTGATATCTCTCTGTTAGTGTGTCAAGTGGGTGTAAAGCAGCATAAACACAGCAGTGAAAAGCAGCTAAACCCCATTATAAAAATAAATTACTTTGAAAAACCCATGAAACAAAGACAGTGAAAGAGAGCGAAATTATTACACAATGCGTTCAGGGGCTGTGATGCAACCTGGATTGACCATATCTAGACCCACAGCTGGATGAGACATAAGGGTGGACACTCTTGGGGCTGAGAGGTTTGGTGAGGTTGGGTGAGCAAACGCAGACCCTTTAAAGTAATACTGCGTGGTACCCATCGCATGGGTCCCAAATCTCCAGGTTCAAGGGCATCTTCCTACATCGAAAACATGCATGAGAAACCTTGAAGATGGTACACCGTGTGATGGGGAAAGGTTTCTAAAACGCACCTCATTTCTCATCTCCTTGTGCTCGGGTTCGCCATTCCAGCCACTTTACTAGCAATCTCCCTACTTGGAGCATCAGCACCTTTAACCTCCTGTTCCGTACAGGTTGCAATTTGTCCTGAGGATGAACGGGAAGACATGGAACCAATGAGAGACTAGCTCTTGGTGTTGGGACATGCAGAGGTCACTCTATTTTCCCATCAGTAAGAAGAATTAACCACAGGCTCATCCTGCCCCCCGGAACCAGAACAGGGCCTGAAGCCATCCTGCGGTTTGCGGCCATCTCCCAAAAAGGCGAGTTGTAAAATGGAGGTTCAGGGCACTGCAATTCACAAACCTGCAGAGTTATAAATGATAACTCTCGTCCACAAATATATTGAGGGAAGGCAAAGAAGAGGATTTGAAATCAAGGCAGAATTGCAGGAAACAAATTTCAGGAGGTAGATTCGAATCGCCTTTAAAGCACATGAAAAGCGGCAAAACGTTGACAATGATGCCCTTGGCCAAAAAGGGCGTATGCGTTTTTTCCTGAATATATTCAAGAAAAAACGCATACGCCCTTTTTGGCCAACCAAGCAACCTGGAAAGGCAAATCAGCGCTACAAAGAAGTCTCGCTTCCAATCGGTTAAAAGGGCCATGCTGAAAAAAGTGTCAAAACCAGAAATGCAGGACAGGCCATGGAGAAATGGGAGCCTTGCTACACTGATGGGCGGGATGTAAATTGCCAACAGCCACTCTGGAGAAGACTACGGTGTGTCCTGAAATATCTAAACAACACAGCTTAGAGAGCATAGGGCACTTCCACTCATGGGGGTATAAATTGGGAAAATGAAAAATCAGCAAGACACAAGCACCCCAAAGTTTAGGGCTGCTCTGTTGACAAGGACCTCCACTTCATTCCACCTTCAATATCCCAGGAAAGAGAAAAATGGATAAAGGAGTTGTGGTCCTTATGTACAATGGAATATCACTCAGCCATGAAATCAATGGCATAAGGCTAGTAGGAGCATGATGAGTGGATTTAGGTACGACGATTCTAAGTGAAATAAGTCACACAGAAAAGGACACTTCTCATAAGGTATCACTGATAGAGGGAATGTAAAAACCGTTACACTTGAACTGAATTACAAAACAGAACGGAGTCACACATGCAGAAAACACACTATGGCTGCTTAACGGGAAAGGTGAGGTGGGGTGATACATAAAACAAGGGTTTCAAATTAGCTCAGATACCGTTCCATAAACCCAATATGTAATAGACAAGACCTACTCCTTGCTCAGAGAACTGGACTCAACACGCCCTATTCACCGCACAAGAATATATCTGACTAGTAATAATCTTAAAACCTATGTATTGATATCTCTCTGTTAGTGTGTCAAGTGGGTGTTAAGCGGCATAAACACAGCAATGAAAAGCAGCTAAACCCCATTATAAAAATAAATTACTTTGAAAAACCCATGAAACAAAGACAGTGAAAGAGAGCGAAATTCTTACACAATGCGTTCAGGGGCTGTGATGCAACCTGGATTGACCATATCTAGACCCACAGCTGGATGAGACATAAGGGTGGACACTCTTGGGGCTGAGAGGTTTGGTGAGGTTGGGTGAGCAAACGCAGACCCATTAAAGTAATACTGCGTGGTACCCATCGCATGGGTCCCAAATCTCCAGGTTCAAGGGCATCTTGCTACATCGAAAACATGCATGAGAAACCCAGAAGATGGTACACCGTGTGATGGGGAAAGGTTTCTAAAACGCACCTCATTTCTCATCTCCTTGTGCTCGGGTTCGCCATTCCAGCCACTTTACTAGCAATCTCCCTACTTGGAGCATCAGCACCTTTAACCTCCTGTTCCGTACAGGTTGCAATTTGTCCTGAGGATGAACGGGAAGACTTGGAACCAATGAGAGACTAGCTCCTGGTGTAGGGACAGGCACAGGTCACTCTATTTTCCCATCAGGAAGAAGAATTAACCACAGGCTCAGCCTGCCCCCCGGAACCAAAACAGGGCCTGAAGCCATCCTGCGCTTTTGCGGCCAGCTCCCTAAAAAGCGAGTTGTAAAATGGAGCTTCAGGGCACTGAAATTCACAAACCTGCAGAGTTATAAATGATAACTCTCGTCCACAAATATATGGAGGGAAGGCAAAGAAGAGGATTTGAAATCAAGGCAGAATTGCAGGAAACAGATTTCAGGAGGTAGATTCGAATCGCCTTTAAAGCACATGAAAAGCGGCAAAACGTTGACAATGATGCCCTTGGCCAAAAAGGGCGTATGCGTTTTTTCCTGAATATATTCAGGAAAAAACGCATACGCCCTTTTTAGCCAACCAAGCAACCTGGAAAGGCAAATCAGCGCTACAAAGAAGTCTCGCTTCCAATCGGTTAAAAGGGCCATGCTGAAAAAAGTGTCAAAACCAGAAATACAGGAAAGGCCATGGAGAAATGGGAGCCGTGCTACACTGATGGGTGTGATGTAAATTGCCAACAGCCACTCTGGAGAAGTGTACGGTGAGTCCTGAAACGTCTAAAAAGCAAAGCTTAGAGAGCATAGGGCACTTCCACTCATGGGGGTATACATTGGGAAAATTAAAAATCAGCAAGACACAAGCACCCCAAAGTTTAGGGCTGCTCTCTTGACAAGGACCTCCACTTCATTCCACCTTCAATATCCCAGGAAAGAGAAAAATGGATAAAGAAGTTGTGGTCCTTATATACAATGGAATATCACTCAGCCATGAAATCAATGTCATAAGGCTACTAGCAGCATGATGAGTGGATGTAGGTATGACGATTCTAAGTGAAATAAGTCACACAGAAAAGGACACTTCTCATAATGTATCACTTATAGAGGGAATGTAAAAACCGTTACACTTGAACTGAATTACAAAACAGAACAGAGTCACACATGCAGAAAACACACTATGGCTGCTTAACGGGAAAGGTGAGGTGGGGTGATACATAAAACAAGGGTTTCAAATTAGCTCAGATACCGTTCCATAAACCCAATATGTAATAGACAAGACCTACTCCTTGCTCAGAGAACTGGACTCAACACGCCCTATTCACCGCACAAGAATATATCTGACTAGTAATAATCTTAAAACCTATGTATTGATATCTCTCTGTTAGTGGGTCAAGTGGGTGTAAAGTGGCATAAACACAGCAGTGAAAAGCAGCTAAACCCCATTATAAAAATAAATTACTTCGAAAAACCCATGAAACAAAGACAGTGAAAGAGAGCGAAATCCTTACACAATGGGTTCAGGGGCTGTGATGCAAACTGGATTGACCATATCTAGACCCACAGCTGGATGAGACATAAGGGTGGACACTCTTGGGGCTGAGAGGTTTGGTGAGGTTGGGTGAGCAAACGCAGACCCTTTAAAGTAATAGTGCGTGGTACCCATCGCATAGGTCCCAAATTTCCAGGTTCAAGGGCATCTTGCTACATCGAAAACATGCATGAGAAACCCAGAAGATGGTACACCGTGTGATGGGGAAAGGTTTCTAAAACGCACCTCATTTCTCATCTCCTTGTGCTCGGGTTCGCCATTCCAGCCACTTTACTAGCAATCTCCCTACTTGGAGCATCAGCACCTTTAACCTCCTGTTCCGTACAGGTTGCAATTTGTCCTGAGGATGAACGGGAAGACTTGGAACCAATGAGAGACTAGCTCTTTGTGTAGGGACAGGCACAGGTCACTCTATTTTCCCATCAGGAAGAAGAATTAACCACAGGCTCAGCCTGCCCCCCGGAACCAGAACAGGGCCTGAAGCCATCCTGCGCTTTGGCGGCCAGCTCCCTAAAAAGCGAGTTGTAAAATGGAGCTTCAGGGCACTGCAATTCACAAACCTGCAGAGTTATAAATGATAACTCTCGTCCACAAATATATTGAGGGAAGGCAAAGAAGAGGATTTGAAATCAAGGCAGAATTGCAGGAAACAGATTTCAGGAGGTAGATTCGAATCGCCTTTAAAGCACATGAAAAGCGGCAAAACGTTGACAATGATGCCCTTGGCCAAAAAGGGCGTATGCGTTTTTTCCTGAATATATTCAGGAAAAAACGCATACGCCCTTTTTGGCCAACCAAGCAACCTGGAAAGGCAAATCAGCGCTACAAAGAAGACTCGCTTCCCATCGGTCAAAAGGGCCATGCTGAAAAAAGTGTCAAAACCAGAAATGCAGGACAGGCCATGGAGAAATGGGAGCCTTGCTAAACTGATGGGCGGGATGTAAATTGCCAACAGCCACTCTGGAGAAGTGTACGGTGTGTCCTGAAACATCTAAACAACACAGCTTAGTGAGCATAGGGCACTTCCACTCATGGGGGTATAAATTGGGAAAATTAAAAATCAGCAAGACACAAACACCCCAAAGTTTAGGGCTGCTCTGTTGACAAGAACCTCCACTTCATTCCACCTTCAATATCCCAGGAAAGAGAAAAATGGATAAAGGAGTTGTGGTCCTTATATACAATGGAATATCACTCAGCCATGAAATCAATGTCATAAGGCTAGTAGCAGCATGATGAGTGGATTTAGGTACGACGATTCTAAGTGAAATAAGTCACACAGAAAAGGACACTTCTCATAAGGTATCACTGATAGAGGGAATGTAAAAACCGTTACACTTGAACTGAATTACAAAACAGAACGGAGTCACACATGCAGAAAACACACTATGGCTGCTTAACGGGAAAGGTGAGGTGGGGTGATACATAAAACAAGGGTTTCAAATTAGCTCAGATACCGTTCCATAAACCCAATTTATAATAGACAAGATCTACTCCTTGCTCAGAGAACTGGACTCAACACGCCCTATTCACCGCACAAGAATATATCTGATTAGTAATAATCTTAAAACCTATGTATTGATATCTCTCTGTTAGTGTGTCAATTGGGTGTAAAGCGGCATAAACACAGCAGTGAAAAGCAGCTAAACCCCACTATAAAAATAAATTACTTTGAAAAACCCATGAAACAAAGACAGTGAAAGAGAGCGAAATTCTTACACAATGCATTCAGGGGCTGTGATGCAACCTGGATTGACCATATCTAGACCCACAGCTGGATGAGACATAAGGGTGGACACTCTTGGGGCTGAGAGGTTTGGTGATGTTGGGTGAGCAAACGCAGACCCTTTAAAGTAATACTGCGTGGTACCCATCGCATGGGTCCCAAATCTCCAGGTTCAAGGGCATCTTCCTACATCGAAAACATGCATGAGAAACCCTGAAGATGGTACACCGTGTGATGGGGAAAGGTTTCTAAAACGCACCTCATTTCTCATCTCCTTGTGCTCGGGTTCGCCATTCCAGCCACTTTACTAGCAATCTCCCTACTTGGAGCATCAGCACCTTTAACCTCCTGTTCCGTACAGGTTGCAATTTGTCCTGAGGATGAACGGGAAGACTTGGAACCAATGAGAGACTAGCTCTTGGTGTAGGGACAGGCACAGGTCACTCTATTTTCCCATCAGGAAGAAGAATTAACCACAGGCTCAGCCTGCCCCCCGGAACCAGAACAGGGCCTGAAGCCATCCTGCACTTTGGCGGCCAGCTCCCTAAAAAGCGAGTTGTAAAATGGAGCTTCAGGGCACTGCAATTCACAAACCTGCAGAGTTATAAATGATAACTCTCGTCCACAAATATATTGAGGGAAGGCAAAGAAGAGGATTTGAAATCAAGGCAGAATTGCAGGAAACAGATTTCAGGAGGTAGATTCGAATCGCCTTTAAAGCACATGAAAAGCGGCAAAACGTTGACAATGATGCCCTTGGCCAAAAAGGGCGTATGCGTTTTTTCCTGAATATATTCAGGAAAAAACGCATACGCCCTTTTTGGCCAACCAAGCAACCTGGAAAGGCAAATCAGCGCTACAAAGAAGACTCGCTTCCCATCGGTTAAAAGGGCCATGCTGAAAAAAGTGTCAAAACCAGAAATGCAGGACAGGCCATGGAGAAATGGGAGCCTTGCTACACTGATGGGCGGGATGTAAATTGCCAACAGCCACTCTGGAGAAGACTACGGTGTGTCCTGAAATATCTAAAAAACACAGCTTACAGAGCATAGGGCACTTCCACTCATGGGGGTATAAATTGGGAAAATGAAAAATCAGCAAGACACAAGCACCCCAAAGATTAGGGCTGCTCTGCTGACAAGGACCTCCACTTCATTCCACCTTCAATATCCCAGGAAAGAGAAAAATGGATAAAGAAGTTGTGGTCCTTATGTACAATGGAATATCACTCAGCCATGAAATCAATGTCATAAGGCTAGTAGCAGCATGATGAGTGGATTTAGGTACGACGATTCTAAGTGAAATAAGTCACACAGAAAAGGACACTTCTCATAAGGTATCACTGATAGAGGGAATGTAAAAACCGTTACACTTGAACTGAATTACAAAACAGAACGGAGTCACACATGCAGAAAACACACTATGGCTGCTTAACGGGAAAGGTGAGGTGGGGTGATACATAAAACAAGGGTTTCAAATTAGCTCAGATACCGTTCCATAAACCCAATATGTAATAGACAAGATCTACTCCTTGCTCAGAGAACTGGACTCAACACGCCCTATTCACCGCACAAGAATATATCTGACTAGTAATAATTTTAAAACCTATGTATTGATATCTCTCTGTTAGTGTGTCAATTGGGTGTAAAACGGCATAAACACAGCAGTGAAAAGCAGCTAAACCCCAGTATAAAAATAAATTACTTTGAAAAACCCATGAAACAAAGACAGTGAAAGAGAGCGAAATTCTTACACAATGCATTCAGGGGCTGTGATGCAACCTGGATTGACCATATCTAGACCCACAGCTGGATGAGACATAAGGGTGGACACTCTTGGGGCTGAGAGGTTTGGTGAGTTTGGGTGAGCAAACGCAGACCCTTTAAAGTAATACTGCGTGGTACCCATCGCATGGGTCCCAAATCTCCAGGTTCAAGGGCATCTTCCTACATCGAAAACATGCATGAGAAACCCTGAAGATGGTACACCGTGTGATGGGGAAAGGTTTCTAAAACGCACCTCATTTCTCATCTCCTTGTGCTCGGGTTCGCCATTCCAGCCACTTTACTAGCAATCTCCCTACTTGGAGCATCAGCACCTTTAACCTCCTGTTCCGTACAGGTTGCAATTTGTCCTGAGGATGAACGGGAAGACATGGAACCAATGAGAGACTAGCTCTTGGTGTTGGGACATGCAGAGGTCACTCTATTTTCCCATCAGGAAGAAGAATTAACCACAGGCTCATCCTGCCCCCCGGAACCAGAACAGGGCCTGAAGCCACCCTGCGGTTTGCGGCCATCTCCCAAAAAGACGAGTTGTAAAATGGAGGTTCAGGGCACTGCAATTCACAAACCTGCAGAGTTATAAATGATAACTCTCGTCCACAAATATATTGAGGGAAGGCAAAGAAGAGGATTTGAAATCAAGGCAGAATTGCAGGAAACAAATTTCAGGAGGTAGATTCGAATCGCCTTTAAAGCACATGAAAAGCGGCAAAACGTTGACAATGATGCCCTTGGCCAAAAAGGGCGTATGCGTTTTTTCCTGAATATATTCAGGAAAAAACGCATACGCCCTTTTTGGCCAACCAAGCAACCTGGAAAGGCAAATCAGCGCTACAAAGAAGTCTCGCTTCCAATCGGTTAAAAGGGCCATGCTGAAAAAAGTGTCAAAACCAGAAATGCAGGACAGGCCATGGAGAAATGGGAGCCTTGCTACACTGATGGGCGGGATGTAAATTGCCAACAGCCACTCTGGAGAAGAGTACGGTGTGTCCTGAAACATCTAAAAAACACAGCTTAGAGAGCATAGGGCACTTCCACTCATGGGGGTATACATTGGGAAAATTAAAAATCAGCAAGACACAAGCACCCGAAAGTTTAGGGCTGCTCTGTTGACAAGGACCTCCACTTCATTCCACCTTCAATATCCCAGGAAAGAGAAAAATGGATAAAGGAGTTGTGGTCCTTATGTACAATGGAATATCACTCAGCCATGAAATCAATGTCATAAGGCTAGTAGCAGCATGATAAGTGGATTTAGGTACGACGATTCTAAGTGAAATAAGTCACACAGAAAAGGACACTTCTCATAAGGTATCACTGATAGAGGGAATGTAAAAACCGTTACACTTGAACTGAATTACAAAACAGAACGGAGTCACACATGCAGAAAACACACTATGGCTGCTTAACGGGAAAGGTGAGGTGGGGTGATACATAAAACAAGGGTTTCAAATTAGCTCAGATACCGTTCCATAAACCCAATATGTAATAGACAAGACCTACTCCTTGCTCAGAGAACTGGACTCAACACGCCCTATTCACCGCACAAGAATATATGTGACTAGTAATAATCTTAAAA
The DNA here is from genome assembly GCF_028023285.1 of Balaenoptera ricei. Taxonomy (NCBI): domain Eukaryota; kingdom Metazoa; phylum Chordata; class Mammalia; order Artiodactyla; family Balaenopteridae; genus Balaenoptera; species Balaenoptera ricei. The sequence goes on along the minus strand of NW_026777426.1, from coordinate 191,076 downwards.
CCTATGTATTGATATCTCTCTGTTAGTGTGTCAATTGGGTGTAAAGCGGCATAAACACAGCAGTGAAAAGCAGCTAAACCCCAGTATAAAAATAAATTACTTTGAAAAACCCATGAAACAAAGACAGTGAAAGAGAGCGAAATTCTTACACAATGCATTCAGGGGCTGTGATGCAACCTGGATTGACCATATCTAGACCCACAGCTGGATGAGACATAAGGGTGGACACTCTTGGGGCTGAGAGGTTTGGTGAGGTTGGGTGAGCAAACGCAGACCCTTTAAAGTAATACTGCGTGGTACCCATCGCATGGGTCCCAAATCTCCAGGTTCAAGGGCATCTTCCTACATCGAAAACATGCATGAGAAACCCTGAAGATGGTACACCGTGTGATGGGGAAAGGTTTCTAAAACGCACCTCATTTCTCATCTCCTTGTGCTCGGGTTCGCCATTCCAGCCACTTTACTAGCAATCTCCCTACTTGGAGCATCAGCACCTTTAACCTCCTGTTCCGTACAGGTTGCAATTTGTCCTGAGGATGAACGGGAAGACTTGGAACCAATGAGAGACTAGCTCTTGGTGTAGGGACAGGCACAGGTCACTCTATTTTCCCATCAGGAAGAAGAATTAACCACAGGCTCAGCCTGCCCCCCGGAACCAGAACAGGGCCTGAAGCCATCCTGCGCTTTGGCGGCCAGCTCCCTAAAAAGCGAGTTGTAAAATGGAGCTTCAGGGCACTGCAATTCACAAACCTGCAGAGTTATAAATGATAACTCTCGTCCACAAATATATTGAGGGAAGGCAAAGAAGAGGATTTGAAATCAAGGCAGGGGCTTCCCTGGTGGCGCAGTGGTTGAGAATCTGCCTGCCAATGCAGGGGACACGGGTTCGAGCCCTGGTCTGGGAAGATCCCACATGCCGCGGAGCAGCTGGGCCCGTGAGCCACAACTACTGAGCCTGCGCGTCTGGAGCCTGTGCTCCACAACAAGAGAGGCCGCGATAGTGAGAGGCCCGTGCACCGCGATGAGGAGTGGCCCCCGCTCTCTGCAACTAGAGGAGGCCCTCCCACAGAAGCGAAGACCCAACACAGCTAAAAATAAATAAATAAAATTTAAAAAAAAAAAAAAAAAAAAAAAAAAAAAAAAAAAAAAAAAGAAATCAAGGCAGAATTGCAGGAAACAAATTTCAGGAGGTAGATTCGAATCGCCTTTAAAGCACATGAAAAGCGGCAAAACGTTGACAATGATGCCCTTGGCCAAAAAGGGCGTATGCGTTTTTTCCTGAATATATTCAGGAAAAAACGCATACGCCCTTTTTGGCCAACCAAGCAACCTGGAAAGGCAAATCAGCGCTACAAAGAAGACTCGCTTCCCATCGGTTAAAAGGGCCATGCTGAAAAAAGTGTCAAAACCAGAAATGCAGGACAGGCCATGGAGAAATGGGAGCCTTGCTACACTGATGGGCGGGATGTAAATTGCCAACAGCCACTCTGGAGAAGACTACGGTGTGTCCTGAAATATCTAAACAACACAGCTTAGAGAGCATAGGGCACTTCCACTCATGGGGGTATAAATTGGGAAAATGAAAAATCAGCAAGACACAAGCACCCCAAAGTTTAGGGCTGCTCTGTTGACAAGGACCTCCACTTCATTCCACCTTCAATATCCCAGGAAAGAGAAAAATGGATAAAGGAGTTGTGGTCCTTATGTACAATGGAATATCACTCAGCCATGAAATCAATGTCATAAGGCTAGTAGCAGCATGATGAGTGGATTTAGGTACGACGATTCTAAGTGAAATAAGTCACACAGAAAAGGACACTTCTCATAAGGTATCACTGATAGAGGGAATGTAAAAACCGTTACACTTGAACTGAATTACAAAACAGAACGGAGTCACACATGCAGAAAACACACTATGGCTGCTTAACGGGAAAGGTGAGGTGGGGTGATACATAAAACAAGGGTTTCAAATTAGCTCAGATACCGTTCCATAAACCCAATATGTAATAGACAAGACCTACTCCTTGCTCAGAGAACTGGACTCAACACGCCCTATTCACCGCACAAGAATATATCTGACTAGTAATAATCTTAAAACCTATGTATTGATATCTCTCTGTTAGTGTGTCAAGTGGGTGTTAAGCGGCATAAACACAGCAATGAAAAGCAGCTAAACCCCATTATAAAAATAAATTACTTTGAAAAACCCATGAAACAAAGACAGTGAAAGAGAGCGAAATTCTTACACAATGCGTTCAGGGGCTGTGATGCAACCTGGATTGACCATATCTAGACCCACAGCTGGATGAGACATATGGGTGGACACTCTTGGGGCTGAGAGGTTTGGTGAGGTTGGGTGAGCAAACGCAGACCCATTAAAGTAATACTGCGTGGTACCCATCGCATGGGTCCCAAATCTCCAGGTTCAAGGGCATCTTGCTACATCGAAAACATGCATGAGAAACCCAGAAGATGGTACACCGTGTGATGGGGAAAGGTTTCTAAAACGCACCTCATTTCTCATCTCCTTGTGCTCGGGTTCGCCATTCCAGCCACTTTACTAGCAATCTCCCTACTTGGAGCATCAGCACCTTTAACCTCCTGTTCCGTACAGGTTGCAATTTGTCCTGAGGATGAACGGGAAGACTTGGAACCAATGAGAGACTAGCTCTTGGTGTTGGGACATGCAGAGGTCACTCTATTTTCCCATCAGGAAGAAGAATTAACCACAGGCTCATCCTGCCCCCCGGAACCAGAACAGGGCCTGAAGCCACCCTGCGGTTTGCGGCCATCTCCCAAAAAGGCGAGTTGTAAAATGGAGGTTCAGGGCACTGCAATTCACAAACCTGCAGAGTTATAAATGATAACTCTCGTCCACAAATATATTAAGGGAAGGCAAAGAAGAGGATTTGAAATCAAGGCAGAATTGCAGGAAACAAATTTCAGGAGGTAGATTCGAATCGCCTTTAAAGCACATGAAAAGCGGCAAAACGTTGACAATGATGCCCTTGGCCAAAAAGGGCGTATGCCTTTTTTCCTGAATATTTTCAAGAAAAAACGCATACGCCCTTTTTGGCCAACCAAGCAACCTGGAAAGGCAAATCAGCGCTACAAAGAAGTCTCGCTTCCAATCGGTTAAAAGGGCCATGCTGAAAAAAGTGTCAAAACCAGAAATGCAGGACAGGCCATGGAGAAATGGGAGCCTTGCTACACTGATGGGCGGGATGTAAATTGCCAACAGCCACTCTGGAGAAGAGTACGGTGTGTCCTGAAACATCTAAAAAACACAGCTTAGAGAGCATAGGGCACTTCCACTCATGGGGGTATACATTGGGAAAATTAAAAATCAGCAAGACACAAGCACCCGAAAGTTTAGGGCTGCTCTGTTGACAAGGACCTCCACTTCATTCCACCTTCAATATCCCAGGAAAGAGAAAAATGGATAAAGGAGTTGTGGTCCTTATGTACAATGGAATATCACTCAGCCATGAAATCAATGTCATAAGGCTAGTAGCAGCATGATAAGTGGATTTAGGTACGACGATTCTAAGTGAAATAAGTCACACAGAAAAGGACACTTCTCATAAGGTATCACTGATAGAGGGAATGTAAAAACCGTTACACTTGAACTGAATTACAAAACAGAACGGAGTCACACATGCAGAAAACACACTATGGCTGCTTAACGGGAAAGGTGAGGTGGGGTGATACATAAAACAAGGGTTTCAAATTAGATCAGATACCGTTCCATAAACCCAATATGTAATAGACAAGATCTACTCCTTGCTCAGAGAACTGGACTCAACACGCCCTATTCACCGCACAAGAATATATGTGACTAGTAATAATCTTAAAACCTATGTATTGATATCTCTCTGTTAGTGTGTCAATTGGGTGTAAAGCGGCATAAACACAGCAGTGAAAAGCAGCTAAACCCCAGTATAAAAATAAATTACTTTGAAAAACCCATGAAACAAAGACAGTGAAAGAGAGCGAAATTCTTACACAATGCATTCAGGGGCTGTGATGCAACCTGGATTGACCATATCTAGACCCACAGCTGGATGAGACATAAGGGTGGACACTCTTGGGGCTGAGAGGTTTGGTGAGGTTGGGTGAGCAAACGCAGACCCTTTAAAGTAATACTGCGTGGTACCCATCGCATGGGTCCCAAATCTCCAGGTTCAAGGGCATCTTCCTACATCGAAAACATGCATGAGAAACCCTGAAGATGGTACACCGTGTGATGGGGAAAGGTTTCTAAAACGCACCTCATTTCTCATCTCCTTGTGCTCGGGTTCGCCATTCCAGCCACTTTACTAGCAATCTCCCTACTTGGAGCATCAGCACCTTTAACCTCCTGTTCCGTACAGGTTGCAATTTGTCCTGAGGATGAACGGGAAGACTTGGAACCAATGAGAGACTAGCTCTTGGTGTAGGGACAGGCACAGGTCACTCTATTTTCCCATCAGGAAGAAGAATTAACCACAGGCTCAGCCTGCCCCCCGGAACCAGAACAGGGCCTGAAGCCATCCTGCGCTTTGGCGGCCAGCTCCCTAAAAAGCGAGTTGTAAAATGGAGCTTCAGGGCACTGCAATTCACAAACCTGCAGAGTTATAAATGATAACTCTCGTCCACAAATATATTGAGGGAAGGCAAAGAAGAGGATATGAAATCAAGGCAGAATTGCAGGAAACAGATTTCAGGAGGTAGATTCGAATCGCCTTTAAAGCACATGAAAAGCTGCAAAACGTTGACAATGATGCCCTTGGCCAAAAAGGGCGTATGCGTTTTTTCCTGAATATATTCAGGAAAAAACGCATACGCCCTTTTTGGCCAACCAAGCAACCTGGAAAGGCAAATCAGCGCTATAAAGAAGACTCGCTTCCCATCGGTTAAAAGGGCCATGCTGAAAAAAGTGTCAAAACCAGAAATGCAGGACAGGCCATGGAGAAATGGGAGCCTTGCTACACTGATGGGCGGGATGTAAATTGCCAACAGCCACTCTGGAGAAGACTACGGTGTGTCCTGAAATATCTAAACAACACAGCTTAGAGAGCATAGGGCACTTCCACTCATGGGGGTATAAATTGGGAAAATGAAAAATCAGCAAGACACAAGCACCCCAAAGTTTAGGGCTGCTCTGTTGACAAGGACCTCAACTTCATTCCACCTTCAATATCCCAGGAAAGAGAAAAATGGATAAAGGAGTTGTGGTCCTTATGTACAATGGAATATCACTCAGCCATGAAATCAATGTCATAAGGCTAGTAGCAGCATGATGAGTGGATTTAGGTACGACGATTCTAAGTGAAATAAGTCACACAGAAAAGGACACTTCTCATAAGGTATCACTGATAGAGGGAATGTAAAAACCGTTACACTTGAACTGAATTACAAAACAGAACGGAGTCACACATGCAGAAAACACACTATGGCTGCTTAACGGGAAAGGTGAGGTGGGGTGATACATAAAACAAGGGTTTCAAATTAGCTCAGATACCGTTCCATAAACCCAATATGTAATAGACAAGACCTACTCCTTGCTCAGAGAACTGGACTCAACACGCCCTATTCACCGCACAAGAATATATCTGACTAGTAATAATCTTAAAACCTATGTATTGATATCTCTCTCTTAGTGTGTCAAGTGGGTGTAAAGCGGCATAAACACAGCAATGAAAAGCAGCTAAACCCCATTATAAAAATAAATTACTTCGAAAAACCCATGAAACAAAGACAGTGAAAGAGAGCGAAATTCTTACACAAGGCGTTCAGGGGCTGTGATGCAACCTGGATTGACCATATCTAGACCCACAGCTGGAGGAGACATAAGGGTGGACACTCTTGGGGCTGAGAGGTTTGGTGAGGTTGGGTGAGCAAACGCAGACCCTTTAAAGTAATACTGCGTGGTACCCATCGCATGGGTCCCAAATCTCCAGGTTCAAGGGCATCTTCCTACATCGAAAACATGCATGAGAAACCTTGAAGATGGTACACCGTGTGATGGGGAAAGGTTTCTAAAACGCACCTCATTTCTCATCTCCTTGTGCTCGGGTTCGCCATTCCAGCCACTTTACTAGCAATCTCCCTACTTGGAGCATCAGCACCTTTAACCTCCTGTTCCGTACAGGTTGCAATTTGTCCTGAGGATGAACGGGAAGACATGGAACCAATGAGAGACTAGCTCTTGGTGTTGGGACATGCAGAGGTCACTCTATTTTCCCATCAGGAAGAAGAATTAACCACAGGCTCATCCTGCCCCCCGGAACCAGAACAGGGCCTGAAGCCATCTAGTGCTTTTGCGGCCAGCTCCCAAAAAAGCGAGTTGTAAAATGGAGCTTCAGGGCACTGCAATTCACAAACCTGCAGAGTTATAAATGATAACTCTCGTCCACAAATATATTGAGGGAAGGCAAAGAAGAGGATTTGAAATCAAGGCAGAATTGCAGGAAACAGATTTCAGGAGGTAGATTCGAATCGCCTTTAAAGCACATGAAAAGCGGCAAAACGTTGACAATGATGCCCTTGGCCAAAAAGGACGTATGCGTTTTTTCCTGAATATATTCAGGAAAAAACGCATACGCCCTTTTTGGCCAACCAAGCAACCTGGAAAGGCAAATCAGCGCTACAAAGAAGACTCGCTTCCCATCGGTCAAAAGGGCCATGCTGAAAAAAGTGTCAAAACCAGAAATACAGGAAAGGCCATGGAGAAATGGGAGCCCTGCTACACTGATGGGTGGGATGTAAATTGCCAACAGCCACTCTGGAGAAGTGTACTGTGAGTCCTGAAACGTCTAAAAAGCAAAGCTTAGAGAGCATAGTGCACTTCCACTCATGGGGGTATACATTGGGAAAATTAAAAATCAGCAAGACACAAGCACCCCAAAGTTTAGGGCTGCTCTCTTGACAAGGACCTCCACTTCATTCCACCTTCAATATCCCAGGAAAGAGAAAAATGGATAAAGAAGTTGTGGTCCTTATATACAATGGAATATCACTCAGCCATGAAATCAATGTCATAAGGCTAGTAGCAGCATGATGAGTGGATTTAGGTACGACGATTCTAAGTGAAATAAGTCACACAGAAAAGGACACTTCTCATAATGTATCACTTATAGAGGGAATGTAAAAACCGTTACACTTGAACTGAATTACAAAACAGAACAGAGTCACACATGCAGAAAACACACTATGGCTGCTTAACGGGAAAGGTGAGGTGGGGTGATACATAAAACAAGGGTTTCAAATTAGCTCAGATACCGTTCCATAAACCCAATATGTAATAGACAAGACCTACTCCTTGCTCAGAGAACTGGACTCAACACGCCCTATTCACTGCACAAGAATATATCTGACTAGTAATAATCTTAAAACCTATGTATTGATATCTCTCTGTTAGTGTGTCAAGTGGGTGTAAAGTGGCATAAACACAGCAGTGAAAAGCAGCTAAACCCCATTATAAAAATAAATTACTTCGAAAAACCCATGAAACAAAGACAGTGAAAGAGAGCGAAATTCTTACACAATGCGTTCAGGGGCTGTGATGCAACCTGGATTGACCATATCTAGACCCACAGCTGGATGAGACATAAGGGTGGACACTCTTGGGGCTGAGAGGTTTGGTGAGGTTGGGTGAGCAAACGCAGACCCTTGAAAGTAATACTGCGTGGTACCCATCGCATGGGTCCCAAATTTCCAGGTTCAAGGTCATCTTGCTACATCGAAAACATGCATGAGAAACACAGAAGATGGTACACCGTGTGATGGGGAAAGGTTTCTAAAACGCACCTCATTTCTCATCTCCTTGTGCTCGGGTTCGCCATTCCAGCCACTTTACTAGCAATCTCCCTACTTGGAGCATCAGCACCTTTAACCTCCTGTTCCGTACAGGTTGCAATTTGTCCTGAGGATGAACGGGAAGACATGGAACCAATGAGAGACTAGCTCTTGGTGTTGGGACATGCAGAGGTCACTCTATTTTCCCATCAGGAAGAAGAATTAACCACAGGCTCATCCTGCCCCCCGGAACCAGAACAGGGCCTGAAGCCACCCTGCGGTTTGCGGCCATCTCCCAAAAAGGCGAGTTGTAAAATGGAGGTTCAGGGCACTGCAATTCACAAACCTGCAGAGTTATAAATGATAACTCTCGTCCACAAATATATTGAGGGAAGGCAAAGAAGAGGATTTGAAATCAAGGCAGAATTGCAGGAAACAGATTTCAGGAGGTAGATTCGAATCGCCTTTAAAGCACATGAAAAGCGGCAAAACGTTGACAATGATGCCCTTGGCCAAAAAGGACGTATGCGTTTTTTCCTGAATATATTCAGGAAAAAACGCATACGCCCTTTTTGGCCAACCAAGCAACCTGGAAAGGCAAATCAGCGCTACAAAGAAGACTCGCTTCCCATCGGTCAAAAGGGCCATGCTGAAAAAAGTGTCAAAACCAGAAATACAGGAAAGGCCATGGAGAAATGGGAGCCCTGCTACACTGATGGGTGGGATGTAAATTGCCAACAGCCACTCTGGAGAAGTGTACTGTGAGTCCTGAAACGTCTAAAAAGCAAAGCTTAGAGAGCATAGTGCACTTCCACTCATGGGGGTATACATTGGGAAAATTAAAAATCAGCAAGACACAAGCACCCCAAAGTTTAGGGCTGCTCTCTTGACAAGGACCTCCACTTCATTCCACCTTCAATATCCCAGGAAAGAGAAAAATGGATAAAGAAGTTGTGGTCCTTATATACAATGGAATATCACTCAGCCATGAAATCAATGTCATAAGGCTAGTAGCAGCATGATGAGTGGATTTAGGTACGACGATTCTAAGTGAAATAAGTCACACAGAAAAGGACACTTCTCATAATGTATCACTTATAGAGGGAATGTAAAAACCGTTACACTTGAACTGAATTACAAAACAGAACAGAGTCACACATGCAGAAAACACACTATGGCTGCTTAACGGGAAAGGTGAGGTGGGGTGATACATAAAACAAGGGTTTCAAATTAGCTCAGATACCGTTCCATAAACCCAATATGTAATAGACAAGACCTACTCCTTGCTCAGAGAACTGGACTCAACACGCCCTATTCACTGCACAAGAATATATCTGACTAGTAATAATCTTAAAACCTATGTATTGATATCTCTCTGTTAGTGTGTCAAGTGGGTGTAAAGTGGCATAAACACAGCAGTGAAAAGCAGCTAAACCCCATTATAAAAATAAATTACTTCGAAAAACCCATGAAACAAAGACAGTGAAAGAGAGCGAAATTCTTACACAATGCGTTCAGGGGCTGTGATGCAACCTGGATTGACCATATCTAGACCCACAGCTGGATGAGACATAAGGGTGGACACTCTTGGGGCTGAGAGGTTTGGTGAGGTTGGGTGAGCAAACGCAGACCCTTGAAAGTAATACTGCGTGGTACCCATCGCATGGGTCCCAAATTTCCAGGTTCAAGGTCATCTTGCTACATCGAAAACATGCATGAGAAACACAGAAGATGGTACACCGTGTGATGGGGAAAGGTTTCTAAAACGCACCTCATTTCTCATCTCCTTGTGCTCGGGTTCGCCATTCCAGCCACTTTACTAGCAATCTCCCTACTTGGAGCATCAGCACCTTTAACCTCCTGTTCCGTACAGGTTGCAATTTGTCCTGAGGATGAACGGGAAGACTTGGAACCAATGAGAGACTAGCTCTTGGTGTAGGGACAGGCACAGGTCACTCTATTTTCCCATCAGGAAGAAGAATTAACCACAGGCTCAGCCTGCCCCCCGGAACCAGAACAGGGCCTGAAGCCATCCTGCGCTTTGGCGGCCAGCTCCCTAAAAAGCGAGTTGTAAAATGGAGCTTCAGGGCACTGCAATTCACAAACCTGCAGAGTTATAAATGATAACTCTCGTCCACAAATATATTGAGGGAAGGCAAAGAAGAGGATTTGAAATCAAGGCAGAATTGCAGGAAACAGATTTCAGGAGGTAGATTCGAATCGCCTTTAAAGCACATGAAAAGCGGCAAAACGTTGACAATGATGCCCTTGGCCAAAAAGGGCGTATGCGTTTTTTCCTGAATATATTCAGGAAAAAACGCATACGCCCTTTTTGGCCAACCAAGCAACCTGGAAAGGCAAATCAGCGCTACAAAGAAGACTCGCTTCCCATCGGTCAAAAGGGCCATGCTGAAAAAAGTGTCAAAACCAGAAATGCAGGACAGGCCATGGAGAAATGGGAGCCTTGCTACACTGATGGGCGGGATGTAAATTGCCAACAGCCACTCTGGAGAAGTGTACGGTGTGTCCTTAAACATCTAAACAACACAGCTTAGTGAGCATAGGGCACTTCCACTCATGGGGGTATAAATTGGGAAAATTAAAAATCAGCAAGACACAAGCACCCCAAAGTTTAGGGCTGCCCTGTTGACAAGGACCTCCACTTCATTCCACCTTCAATATCCCAGGAAAGAGAAAAATGGATAAAGGAGTTGTGGTCCTTATTTACAATGGAATATCACTCAGCCATGAAATCAATGTCATAAGGCTAGTAGCAGCATGATGAGTGGATTTAGGTACGACGATTCTAAGTGAAATAAGTCACACAGAAAAGGACACTTCTCATAAGGTATCACTGATAGAGGGAATGTAAAAACCGTTACACTTGAACTGAATTACAAAACAGAACAGAGTCACACATGCAGAAAACACACTATGGCTGCTTAACGGGAAAGGTGAGGTGGGGTGATACATAAAACAAGGGTTTCAAATTAGCTCAGATACCGTTCCATAAACCCAATATGTAATAGACAAGACCTACTCCTTGCTCAGAGAACTGGACTCAACACGCCCTATTCACCGCACAAGAATATATCTGACTAGTAATAATCTTAAAACCTATGTATTGATATCTCTCTGTTAGTGTGTCAAGTGGGTGTAAAGCAGCATAAACACAGCAGTGAAAAGCAGCTAAACCCCATTATAAAAATAAATTACTTTGAAAAACCCATGAAACAAAGACAGTGAAAGAGAGCAAAATTATTACACAATGCGTTCAGGGGCTGTGATGCAACCTGGATTGACCATATCTAGACCCACAGCTGGATGAGACATAAGGGTGGACACTCTTGGGGCTGAGAGGTTTGGTGAGGTTGGGTGAGCAAACGCAGACCCTTTAAAGTAATACTGCGTGGTACCCATCGCATGGGTCCCAAATCTCCAGGTTCAAGGGCATCTTCCTACATCGAAAACATGCATGAGAAACCTTGAAGATGGTACACCGTGTGATGGGGAAAGGTTTCTAAAACGCACCTCATTTCTCATCTCCTTGTGCTCGGGTTCGCCATTCCAGCCACTTTACTAGCAATCTCCCTACTTGGAGCATCAGCACCTTTAACCTCCTGTTCCGTACAGGTTGCAATTTGTCCTGAGGATGAACGGGAAGACTTGGAACCAATGAGAGACTAGCTCCTGGTGTAGGGACAGGCACAGGTCACTCTATTTTCCCATCAGGAAGAAGAATTAACCACAGGCTCAGCCTGCCCCCCGGAACCAAAACAGGGCCTGAAGCCATCCTGCGCTTTTGCGGCCAGCTCCCTAAAAAGCGAGTTGTAAAATGGAGCTTCAGGGCACTGAAATTCACAAACCTGCAGAGTTATAAATGATAACTCTCGTCCACAAATATATTGAGGGAAGGCAAAGAAGAGGATTTGAAATCAAGGCAGAATTGCAGGAAACAGATTTCAGGAGGTAGATTCGAATCGCCTTTAAAGCACATGAAAAGCGGCAAAACGTTGACAATGATGCCCTTGGCCAAAAAGGGCGTATGCGTTTTTTCCTGAATATATTCAGGAAAAAACGCATACGCCCTTTTTGGCCAACCAAGCAACCTGGAAAGGCAAATCAGCGCTACAAAGAAGTCTCGCTTCCAATCGGTTAAAAGGGCCATGCTGAAAAAAGTGTCAAAACCAGAAATACAGGAAAGGCCATGGAGAAATGGGAGCCGTGCTACACTGATGGGTGTGATGTAAATTGCCAACAGCCACTCTGGAGAAGTGTACGGTGAGTCCTGAAACGTCTAAAAAGCAAAGCTTAGAGAGCATAGGGCACTTCCACTCATGGGGGTATACATTGGGAAAATTAAAAATCAGCAAGACACAAGCACCCCAAAGTTTAGGGCTGCTCTCTTGACAAGGACCTCCACTTCATTCCACCTTCAATATCCCAGGAAAGAGAAAAATGGATAAAGAAGTTGTGGTCCTTATATACAATGGAATATCACTCAGCCATGAAATCAATGTCATAAGGCTACTAGCAGCATGATGAGTGGATGTAGGTATGACGATTCTAAGTGAAATAAGTCACACAGAAAAGGACACTTCTCATAATGTATCACTTATAGAGGGAATGTAAAAACCGTTACACTTGAACTGAATTACAAAACAGAACAGAGTCACACATGCAGAAAACACACTATGGCTGCTTAACGGGAAAGGTGAGGTGGGGTGATACATAAAACAAGGGTTTCAAATTAGCTCAGATACCGTTCCATAAACCCAATATGTAATAGACAAGACCTACTCCTTGCTCAGAGAACTGGACTCAACACGCCCTATTCACTGCACAAGAATATATCTGACTAGTAATAATCTTAAAACCTATGTATTGATATCTCTCTGTTAGTGTGTCAAGTGGGTGTAAAGTGGCATAAACACAGCAGTGAAAAGCAGCTAAACCCCATTATAAAAATAAATTACTTCGAAAAACCCATGAAACAAAGACAGTGAAAGAGAGCGAAATTCTTACACAATGCGTTCAGGGGCTGTGATGCAACCTGGATTGACCATATCTAGACCCACAGCTGGATGAGACATAAGGGTGGACACTCTTGGGGCTGAGAGGTTTGGTGAGGTTGGGTGAGCAAACGCAGACCCTTGAAAGTAATACTGCGTGGTACCCATCGCATGGGTCCCAAATTTCCAGGTTCAAGGTCATCTTGCTACATCGAAAACATGCATGAGAAACACAGAAGATGGTACACCGTGTGATGGGGAAAGGTTTCTAAAACGCACCTCATTTCTCATCTCCTTGTGCTCGGGTTCGCCATTCCAGCCACTTTACTAGCAATCTCCCTACTTGGAGCATCAGCACCTTTAACCTCCTGTTCCGTACAGGTTGCAATTTGTCCTGAGGATGAACGGGAAGACATGGAACCAATGAGAGACTAGCTCTTGGTGTTGGGACATGCAGAGGTCACTCTATTTTCCCATCAGGAAGAAGAATTAACCACAGGCTCATCCTGCCCCCCGGAACCAGAACAGGGCCTGAAGCCACCCTGCGGTTTGCGGCCATCTCCCAAAAAGGCGAGTTGTAAAATGGAGGTTCAGGGCACTGCAATTCACAAACCTGCAGAGTTATAAATGATAACTCTCGTCCACAAATATATTGAGGGAAGGCAAAGAAGAGGATTTGAAATCAAGGCAGAATTGCAGGAAACAGATTTCAGGAGGTAGATTCGAATCGCCTTTAAAGCACATGAAAAGCGGCAAAACGTTGACAATGATGCCCTTGGCCAAAAAGGACGTATGCGTTTTTTCCTGAATATATTCAGGAAAAAACGCATACGCCCTTTTTGGCCAACCAAGCAACCTGGAAAGGCAAATCAGCGCTACAAAGAAGACTCGCTTCCCATCGGTCAAAAGGGCCATGCTGAAAAAAGTGTCAAAACCAGAAATACAGGAAAGGCCATGGAGAAATGGGAGCCCTGCTACACTGATGGGTGGGATGTAAATTGCCAACAGCCACTCTGGAGAAGTGTACTGTGAGTCCTGAAACGTCTAAAAAGCAAAGCTTAGAGAGCATAGTGCACTTCCACTCATGGGGGTATACATTGGGAAAATTAAAAATCAGCAAGACACAAGCACCCCAAAGTTTAGGGCTGCTCTCTTGACAAGGACCTCCACTTCATTCCACCTTCAATATCCCAGGAAAGAGAAAAATGGATAAAGAAGTTGTGGTCCTTATATACAATGGAATATCACTCAGCCATGAAATCAATGTCATAAGGCTAGTAGCAGCATGATGAGTGGATTTAGGTACGACGATTCTAAGTGAAATAAGTCACACAGAAAAGGACACTTCTCATAATGTATCACTTATAGAGGGAATGTAAAAACCGTTACACTTGAACTGAATTACAAAACAGAACAGAGTCACACATGCAGAAAACACACTATGGCTGCTTAACGGGAAAGGTGAGGTGGGGTGATACATAAAACAAGGGTTTCAAATTAGCTCAGATACCGTTCCATAAACCCAATATGTAATAGACAAGACCTACTCCTTGCTCAGAGAACTGGACTCAACACGCCCTATTCACTGCACAAGAATATATCTGACTAGTAATAATCTTAAAACCTATGTATTGATATCTCTCTGTTAGTGTGTCAAGTGGGTGTAAAGTGGCATAAACACAGCAGTGAAAAGCAGCTAAACCCCATTATAAAAATAAATTACTTCGAAAAACCCATGAAACAAAGACAGTGAAAGAGAGCGAAATTCTTACACAATGCGTTCAGGGGCTGTGATGCAACCTGGATTGACCATATCTAGACCCACAGCTGGATGAGACATAAGGGTGGACACTCTTGGGGCTGAGAGGTTTGGTGAGGTTGGGTGAGCAAACGCAGACCCTTGAAAGTAATACTGCGTGGTACCCATCGCATGGGTCCCAAATTTCCAGGTTCAAGGTCATCTTGCTACATCGAAAACATGCATGAGAAACACAGAAGATGGTACACCGTGTGATGGGGAAAGGTTTCTAAAACGCACCTCATTTCTCATCTCCTTGTGCTCGGGTTCGCCATTCCAGCCACTTTACTAGCAATCTCCCTACTTGGAGCATCAGCACCTTTAACCTCCTGTTCCGTACAGGTTGCAATTTGTCCTGAGGATGAACGGGAAGACTTGGAACCAATGAGAGACTAGCTCTTGGTGTAGGGACAGGCACAGGTCACTCTATTTTCCCATCAGGAAGAAGAATTAACCACAGGCTCAGCCTGCCCCCCGGAACCAGAACAGGGCCTGAAGCCATCCTGCGCTTTGGCGGCCAGCTCCCTAAAAAGCGAGTTGTAAAATGGAGCTTCAGGGCACTGCAATTCACAAACCTGCAGAGTTATAAATGATAACTCTCGTCCACAAATATATTGAGGGAAGGCAAAGAAGAGGATTTGAAATCAAGGCAGAATTGCAGGAAACAGATTTCAGGAGGTAGATTCGAATCGCCTTTAAAGCACATGAAAAGCGGCAAAACGTTGACAATGATGCCCTTGGCCAAAAAGGGCGTATGCGTTTTTTCCTGAATATATTCAGGAAAAAACGCATACGCCCTTTTTGGCCAACCAAGCAACCTGGAAAGGCAAATCAGCGCTACAAAGAAGACTCGCTTCCCATCGGTCAAAAGGGCCATGCTGAAAAAAGTGTCAAAACCAGAAATGCAGGACAGGCCATGGAGAAATGGGAGCCTTGCTACACTGATGGGCGGGATGTAAATTGCCAACAGCCACTCTGGAGAAGTGTACGGTGTGTCCTTAAACATCTAAACAACACAGCTTAGTGAGCATAGGGCACTTCCACTCATGGGGGTATAAATTGGGAAAATGAAAAATCAGCAAGACACAAGCACCCCAAAGTTTAGGGCTGCCCTGTTGACAAGGACCTCCACTTCATTCCACCTTCAATATCCCAGGAAAGAGAAAAATGGATAAAGGAGTTGTGGTCCTTATTTACAATGGAATATCACTCAGCCATGAAATCAATGTCATAAGGCTAGTAGCAGCATGATGAGTGGATTTAGGTACGACGATTCTAAGTGAAATAAGTCACACAGAAAAGGACACTTCTCATAAGGTATCACTGATAGAGGGAATGTAAAAACCGTTACACTTGAACTGAATTACAAAACAGAACAGAGTCACACATGCAGAAAACACACTATGGCTGCTTAACGGGAAAGGTGAGGTGGGGTGATACATAAAACAAGGGTTTCAAATTAGCTCAGATACCGTTCCATAAACCCAATATGTAATAGACAAGACCTACTCCTTGCTCAGAGAACTGGACTCAACACGCCCTATTCACCGCACAAGAATATATCTGACTAGTAATAATCTTAAAACCTATGTATTGATATCTCTCTGTTAGTGTGTCAAGTGGGTGTAAAGCAGCATAAACACAGCAGTGAAAAGCAGCTAAACCCCATTATAAAAATAAATTACTTTGAAAAACCCATGAAACAAAGACAGTGAAAGAGAGCAAAATTATTACACAATGCGTTCAGGGGCTGTGATGCAACCTGGATTGACCATATCTAGACCCACAGCTGGATGAGACATAAGGGTGGACACTCTTGGGGCTGAGAGGTTTGGTGAGGTTGGGTGAGCAAACGCAGACCCTTTAAAGTAATACTGCGTGGTACCCATCGCATGGGTCCCAAATCTCCAGGTTCAAGGGCATCTTCCTACATCGAAAACATGCATGAGAAACCTTGAAGATGGTACACCGTGTGATGGGGAAAGGTTTCTAAAACGCACCTCATTTCTCATCTCCTTGTGCTCGGGTTCGCCATTCCAGCCACTTTACTAGCAATCTCCCTACTTGGAGCATCAGCACCTTTAACCTCCTGTTCCGTACAGGTTGCAATTTGTCCTGAGGATGAACGGGAAGACTTGGAACCAATGAGAGACTAGCTCCTGGTGTAGGGACAGGCACAGGTCACTCTATTTTCCCATCAGGAAGAAGAATTAACCACAGGCTCAGCCTGCCCCCCGGAACCAAAACAGGGCCTGAAGCCATCCTGCGCTTTTGCGGCCAGCTCCCTAAAAAGCGAGTTGTAAAATGGAGCTTCAGGGCACTGAAATTCACAAACCTGCAGAGTTATAAATGATAACTCTCGTCCACAAATATATTGAGGGAAGGCAAAGAAGAGGATTTGAAATCAAGGCAGAATTGCAGGAAACAGATTTCAGGAGGTAGATTCGAATCGCCTTTAAAGCACATGAAAAGCGGCAAAACGTTGACAATGATGCCCTTGGCCAAAAAGGGCGTATGCGTTTTTTCCTGAATATATTCAGGAAAAAACGCATACGCCCTTTTTGGCCAACCAAGCAACCTGGAAAGGCAAATCAGCGCTACAAAGAAGTCTCGCTTCCAATCGGTTAAAAGGGCCATGCTGAAAAAAGTGTCAAAACCAGAAATACAGGAAAGGCCATGGAGAAATGGGAGCCGTGCTACACTGATGGGTGTGATGTAAATTGCCAACAGCCACTCTGGAGAAGTGTACGGTGAGTCCTGAAACGTCTAAAAAGCAAAGCTTAGAGAGCATAGGGCACTTCCACTCATGGGGGTATACATTGGGAAAATTAAAAATCAGCAAGACACAAGCACCCCAAAGTTTAGGGCTGCTCTCTTGACAAGGACCTCCACTTCATTCCACCTTCAATATCCCAGGAAAGAGAAAAATGGATAAAGAAGTTGTGGTCCTTATATACAATGGAATATCACTCAGCCATGAAATCAATGTCATAAGGCTACTAGCAGCATGATGAGTGGATGTAGGTATGACGATTCTAAGTGAAATAAGTCACACAGAAAAGGACACTTCTCATAATGTATCACTTATAGAGGGAATGTAAAAACCGTTACACTTGAACTGAATTACAAAACAGAACAGAGTCACACATGCAGAAAACACACTATGGCTGCTTAACGGGAAAGGTGAGGTGGGGTGATACATAAAACAAGGGTTTCAAATTAGCTCAGATACCGTTCCATAAACCCAATATGTAATAGACAAGACCTACTCCTTGCTCAGAGAACTGGACTCAACACGCCCTATTCACCGCACAAGAATATATCTGACTAGTAATAATCTTAAAACCTATGTATTGATATCTCTCTGTTAGTGGGTCAAGTGGGTGTAAAGTGGCATAAACACAGCAGTGAAAAGCAGCTAAACCCCATTATAAAAATAAATTACTTCGAAAAACCCATGAAACAAAGACAGTGAAAGAGAGCGAAATCCTTACACAATGGGTTCAGGGGCTGTGATGCAAACTGGATTGGCCATATCTAGACCCACAGCTGGATGAGACATAAGGGTGGACACTCTTGGGGCTGAGAGGTTTGGTGAGGTTGGGTGAGCAAACGCAGACCCTTTAAAGTAATACTGCGTGGTACCCATCGCATAGGTCCCAAATTTCCAGGTTCAAGGGCATCTTGCTACATCGAAAACATGCATGAGAAACCCAGAAGATGGTACACCGTGTGATGGGGAAAGGTTTCTAAAACGCACCTCATTTCTCATCTCCTTGTGCTCGGGTTCGCCATTCCAGCCACTTTACTAGCAATCTCCCTACTTGGAGCATCAGCACCTTTAACCTCCTGTTCCGTACAGGTTGCAATTTGTCCTGAGGATGAACGGGAAGACTTGGAACCAATGAGAGACTAGCTCTTGGTGTAGGGACAGGCACAGGTCACTCTATTTTCCCATCAGGAAGAAGAATTAACCACAGGCTCAGCCTGCCCCCCGGAACCAGAACAGGGCCTGAAGCCATCCTGCGCTTTGGCGGCCAGCTCCCTAAAAAGCGAGTTGTAAAATGGAGCTTCAGGGCACTGCAATTCACAAACCTGCAGAGTTATAAATGATAACTCTCGTCCACAAATATATTGAGGGAAGGCAAAGAAGAGGATTTGAAATCAAGGCAGAATTGCAGGAAACAGATTTCAGGAGGTAGATTCGAATCGCCTTTAAAGCACATGAAAAGCGGCAAAACGTTGACAATGATGCCCTTGGCCAAAAAGGGCGTATGCGTTTTTTCCTGAATATATTCAGGAAAAAACGCATACGCCCTTTTTGGCCAACCAAGCAACCTGGAAAGGCAAATCAGCGCTACAAAGAAGACTCGCTTCCCATCGGTCAAAAGGGCCATGCTGAAAAAAGTGTCAAAACCAGAAATGCAGGACAGGCCATGGAGAAATGGGAGCCTTGCTAAACTGATGGGCGGGATGTAAATTGCCAACAGCCACTCTGGAGAAGTGTACGGTGTGTCCTGAAACATCTAAACAACACAGCTTAGTGAGCATAGGGCACTTCCACTCATGGGGGTATAAATTGGGAAAATTAAAAATCAGCAAGACACAAACACCCCAAAGTTTAGGGCTGCTCTGTTGACAAGAACCTCCACTTCATTCCACCTTCAATATCCCAGGAAAGAGAAAAATGGATAAAGGAGTTGTGGTCCTTATATACAATGGAATATCACTCAGCCATGAAATCAATGTCATAAGGCTAGTAGCAGCATGATGAGTGGATTTAGGTACGACGATTCTAAGTGAAATAAGTCACACAGAAAAGGACACTTCTCATAAGGTATCACTGATAGAGGGAATGTAAAAACCGTTACACTTGAACTGAATTACAAAACAGAACGGAGTCACACATGTAGAAAACACACTATGGCTGCTTAACGGGAAAGGTGAGGTGGGGTGATACATAAAACAAGGGTTTCAAATTAGCTCAGATACCGTTCCATAAACCCAATATATAATAGACAAGATCTACTCCTTGCTCAGAGAACTGGACTCAACACGCCCTATTCACCGCACAAGAATATATCTGATTAGTAATAATCTTAAAACCTATGTATTGATATCTCTCTGTTAGTGTGTCAATTGGGTGTAAAGCGGCATAAACACAGCAGTGAAAAGCAGCTAAACCCCACTATAAAAATAAATTACTTTGAAAAACCCATGAAACAAAGACAGTGAAAGAGAGCGAAATTCTTACACAATGCATTCAGGGGCTGTGATGCAACCTGGATTGACCATATCTAGACCCACAGCTGGATGAGACATAAGGGTGGACACTCTTGGGGCTGAGAGGTTTGGTGATGTTGGGTGAGCAAACGCAGACCCTTTAAAGTAATACTGCGTGGTACCCATCGCATGGGTCCCAAATCTCCAGGTTCAAGGGCATCTTCCTACATCGAAAACATGCATGAGAAACCCTGAAGATGGTACACCGTGTGATGGGGAAAGGTTTCTAAAACGCACCTCATTTCTCATCTCCTTGTGCTCGGGTTCGCCATTCCAGCCACTTTACTAGCAATCTCCCTACTTGGAGCATCAGCACCTTTAACCTCCTGTTCCGTACAGGTTGCAATTTGTCCTGAGGATGAACGGGAAGACTTGGAACCAATGAGAGACTAGCTCTTGGTGTAGGGACAGGCACAGGTCACTCTATTTTCCCATCAGGAAGAAGAATTAACCACAGGCTCAGCCTGCCCCCCGGAACCAGAACAGGGCCTGAAGCCATCCTGCACTTTGGCGGCCAGCTCCCTAAAAAGCGAGTTGTAAAATGGAGCTTCAGGGCACTGCAATTCACAAACCTGCAGAGTTATAAATGATAACTCTCGTCCACAAATATATTGAGGGAAGGCAAAGAAGAGGATTTGAAATCAAGGCAGAATTGCAGGAAACAGATTTCAGGAGGTAGATTCGAATCGCCTTTAAAGCACATGAAAAGCGGCAAAACGTTGACAATGATGCCCTTGGCCAAAAAGGGCGTATGCGTTTTTTCCTGAATATATTCAGGAAAAAACGCATACGCCCTTTTTGGCCAACCAAGCAACCTGGAAAGGCAAATCAGCGCTACAAAGAAGACTCGCTTCCCATCGGTTAAAAGGGCCATGCTGAAAAAAGTGTCAAAACCAGAAATGCAGGACAGGCCATGGAGAAATGGGAGCCTTGCTACACTGATGGGCGGGATGTAAATTGCCAACAGCCACTCTGGAGAAGACTACGGTGTGTCCTGAAATATCTAAAAAACACAGCTTAGAGAGCATAGTGCACTTCCACTCATGGGGGTATACATTGGGAAAATTAAAAATCAGCAAGACACAAGCACCCCAAAGTTTAGGGCTGCTCTCTTGACAAGGACCTCCACTTCATTCCACCTTCAATATCCCAGGAAAGAGAAAAATGGATAAAGAAGTTGTGGTCCTTATATACAATGGAATATCACTCAGCCATGAAATCAATGTCATAAGGCTAGTAGCAGCATGATGAGTGGATTTAGGTACGACGATTCTAAGTGAAATAAGTCACACAGAAAAGGACACTTCTCATAATGTATCACTTATAGAGGGAATGTAAAAACCGTTACACTTGAACTGAATTACAAAACAGAACAGAGTCACACATGCAGAAAACACACTATGGCTGCTTAACGGGAAAGGTGAGGTGGGGTGATACATAAAACAAGGGTTTCAAATTAGCTCAGATACCGTTCCATAAACCCAATATGTAATAGACAAGACCTACTCCTTGCTCAGAGAACTGGACTCAACACGCCCTATTCACTGCACAAGAATATATCTGACTAGTAATAATCTTAAAACCTATGTATTGATATCTCTCTGTTAGTGTGTCAAGTGGGTGTAAAGTGGCATAAACACAGCAGTGAAAAGCAGCTAAACCCCATTATAAAAATAAATTACTTCGAAAAACCCATGAAACAAAGACAGTGAAAGAGAGCGAAATTCTTACACAATGCGTTCAGGGGCTGTGATGCAACCTGGATTGACCATATCTAGACCCACAGCTGGATGAGACATAAGGGTGGACACTCTTGGGGCTGAGAGGTTTGGTGAGGTTGGGTGAGCAAACGCAGACCCATTAAAGTAATACTGCGTGGTACCCATCGCATGGGTCCCAAATCTCCAGGTTCAAGGGCATCTTGCTACATCGAAAACATGCATGAGAAACCCAGAAGATGGTACACCGTGTGATGGGGAAAGGTTTCTAAAACGCACCTCATTTCTCATCTCCTTGTGCTCGGGTTCGCTATTCCAGCCACTTTACTAGCAATCTCCCTACTTGGAGCATCAGCACCTTTAACCTCCTGTTCCGTACAGGTTGCAATTTGTCCTGAGGATGAACGGGAAGACTTGGAACCAATGAGAGACTAGCTCCTGGTGTAGGGACAGGCACAGGTCACTCTATTTTCCCATCAGGAAGAAGAATTAACCACAGGCTCAGCCTGCCCCCCGGAACCAAAACAGGGCCTGAAGCCATCCTGCGCTTTTGCGGCCAGCTCCCTAAAAAGCGAGTTGTAAAATGGAGCTTCAGGGCACTGAAATTCACAAACCTGCAGAGTTATAAATGATAACTCTCGTCCACAAATATATTGAGGGAAGGCAAAGAAGAGGATTTGAAATCAAGGCAGAATTGCAGGAAACAGATTTCAGGAGGTAGATTCGAATCGCCTTTAAAGCACATGAAAAGCGGCAAAACGTTGACAATGATGCCCTTGGCCAAAAAGGGCGTATGCGTTTTTTCCTGAATATATTCAGGAAAAAACGCATACGCCCTTTTTGGCCAACCAAGCAACCTGGAAAGGCAAATCAGCGCTACAAAGAAGTCTCGCTTCCAATCGGTTAAAAGGGCCATGCTGAAAAAAGTGTCAAAACCAGAAATACAGGAAAGGCCATGGAGAAATGGGAGCCGTGCTACACTGATGGGTGTGATGTAAATTGCCAACAGCCACTCTGGAGAAGTGTACGGTGAGTCCTGAAACGTCTAAAAAGCAAAGCTTAGAGAGCATAGGGCACTTCCACTCATGGGGGTATACATTGGGAAAATTAAAAATCAGCAAGACACAAGCACCCCAAAGTTTAGGGCTGCTCTCTTGACAAGGACCTCCACTTCATTCCACCTTCAATATCCCAGGAAAGAGAAAAATGGATAAAGAAGTTGTGGTCCTTATATACAATGGAATATCACTCAGCCATGAAATCAATGTCATAAGGCTACTAGCAGCATGATGAGTGGATGTAGGTATGACGATTCTAAGTGAAATAAGTCACACAGAAAAGGACACTTCTCATAATGTATCACTTATAGAGGGAATGTAAAAACCGTTACACTTGAACTGAATTACAAAACAGAACAGAGTCACACATGCAGAAAACACACTATGGCTGCTTAACGGGAAAGGTGAGGTGGGGTGATACATAAAACAAGGGTTTCAAATTAGCTCAGATACCGTTCCATAAACCCAATATGTAATAGACAAGACCTACTCCTTGCTCAGAGAACTGGACTCAACACGCCCTATTCACCGCACAAGAATATATCTGACTAGTAATAATCTTAAAACCTATGTATTGATATCTCTCTGTTAGTGGGTCAAGTGGGTGTAAAGTGGCATAAACACAGCAGTGAAAAGCAGCTAAACCCCATTATAAAAATAAATTACTTCGAAAAACCCATGAAACAAAGACAGTGAAAGAGAGCGAAATCCTTACACAATGGGTTCAGGGGCTGTGATGCAAACTGGATTGGCCATATCTAGACCCACAGCTGGATGAGACATAAGGGTGGACACTCTTGGGGCTGAGAGGTTTGGTGAGGTTGGGTGAGCAAACGCAGACCCTTTAAAGTAATACTGCGTGGTACCCATCGCATAGGTCCCAAATTTCCAGGTTCAAGGGCATCTTGCTACATCGAAAACATGCATGAGAAACCCAGAAGATGGTACACCGTGTGATGGGGAAAGGTTTCTAAAACGCACCTCATTTCTCATCTCCTTGTGCTCGGGTTCGCCATTCCAGCCACTTTACTAGCAATCTCCCTACTTGGAGCATCAGCACCTTTAACCTCCTGTTCCGTACAGGTTGCAATTTGTCCTGAGGATGAACGGGAAGACTTGGAACCAATGAGAGACTAGCTCTTGGTGTAGGGACAGGCACAGGTCACTCTATTTTCCCATCAGGAAGAAGAATTAACCACAGGCTCAGCCTGCCCCCCGGAACCAGAACAGGGCCTGAAGCCATCCTGCACTTTGGCGGCCAGCTCCCTAAAAAGCGAGTTGTAAAATGGAGCTTCAGGGCACTGCAATTCACAAACCTGCAGAGTTATAAATGATAACTCTCGTCCACAAATATATTGAGGGAAGGCAAAGAAGAGGATTTGAAATCAAGGCAGAATTGCAGGAAACAGATTTCAGGAGGTAGATTCGAATCGCCTTTAAAGCACATGAAAAGCGGCAAAACGTTGACAATGATGCCCTTGGCCAAAAAGGGCGTATGCGTTTTTTCCTGAATATATTCAGGAAAAAACGCATACGCCCTTTTTGGCCAACCAAGCAACCTGGAAAGGCAAATCAGCGCTACAAAGAAGACTCGCTTCCCATCGGTTAAAAGGGCCATGCTGAAAAAAGTGTCAAAACCAGAAATGCAGGACAGGCCATGGAGAAATGGGAGCCTTGCTACACTGATGGGCGGGATGTAAATTGCCAACAGCCACTCTGGAGAAGACTACGGTGTGTCCTGAAATATCTAAAAAACACAGCTTAGAGAGCATAGGGCACTTCCACTCATGGGGGTATAAATTGGGAAAATTAAAAATCAGCAAGACACAAGCACCCCAAAGATTAGGGCTGCTCTGCTGACAAGGACCTCCACTTCATTCCACCTTCAATATCCCAGGAAAGAGAAAAATGGATAAAGAAGTTGTGGTCCTTATGTACAATGGAATATCACTCAGCCATGAAATCAATGTCATAAGGCTAGTAGCAGCATGATGAGTGGATTTAGGTACGACGATTCTAAGTGAAATAAGTCACACAGAAAAGGACACTTCTCATAAGGTATCACTGATAGAGGGAATGTAAAAACCGTTACACTTGAACTGAATTACAAAACAGAACGGAGTCACACATGCAGAAAACACACTATGGCTGCTTAACGGGAAAGGTGAGGTGGGGTGATACATAAAACAAGGGTTTCAAATTAGCTCAGATACCGTTCCATAAACCCAATATGTAATAGACAAGATCTACTCCTTGCTCAGAGAACTGGACTCAACACGCCCTATTCACCGCACAAGAATATATCTGACTAGTAATAATTTTAAAACCTATGTATTGATATCTCTCTGTTAGTGTGTCAATTGGGTGTAAAACGGCATAAACACAGCAGTGAAAAGCAGCTAAACCCCAGTATAAAAATAAATTACTTTGAAAAACCCATGAAACAAAGACAGTGAAAGAGAGCGAAATTCTTACACAATGCATTCAGGGGCTGTGATGCAACCTGGATTGACCATATCTAGACCCACAGCTGGATGAGACATAAGGGTGGACACTCTTGGGGCTGAGAGGTTTGGTGAGTTTGGGTGAGCAAACGCAGACCCTTTAAAGTAATACTGCGTGGTACCCATCGCATGGGTCCCAAATCTCCAGGTTCAAGGGCATCTTCCTACATCGAAAACATGCATGAGAAACCCTGAAGATGGTACACCGTGTGATGGGGAAAGGTTTCTAAAACGCACCTCATTTCTCATCTCCTTGTGCTCGGGTTCGCCATTCCAGCCACTTTACTAGCAATCTCCCTACTTGGAGCATCAGCACCTTTAACCTCCTGTTCCGTACAGGTTGCAATTTGTCCTGAGGATGAACGGGAAGACATGGAACCAATGAGAGACTAGCTCTTGGTGTTGGGACATGCAGAGGTCACTCTATTTTCCCATCAGGAAGAAGAATTAACCACAGGCTCATCCTGCCCCCCGGAACCAGAACAGGGCCTGAAGCCACCCTGCGGTTTGCGGCCATCTCCCAAAAAGACGAGTTGTAAAATGGAGGTTCAGGGCACTGCAATTCACAAACCTGCAGAGTTATAAATGATAACTCTCGTCCACAAATATATTGAGGGAAGGCAAAGAAGAGGATTTGAAATCAAGGCAGAATTGCAGGAAACAAATTTCAGGAGGTAGATTCGAATCGCCTTTAAAGCACATGAAAAGCGGCAAAACGTTGACAATGATGCCCTTGGCCAAAAAGGGCGTATGCGTTTTTTCCTGAATATATTCAGGAAAAAACGCATACGCCCTTTTTGGCCAACCAAGCAACCTGGAAAGGCAAATCAGCGCTACAAAGAAGTCTCGCTTCCAATCGGTTAAAAGGGCCATGCTGAAAAAAGTGTCAAAACCAGAAATGCAGGACAGGCCATGGAGAAATGGGAGCCTTGCTACACTGATGGGCGGGATGTAAATTGCCAACAGCCACTCTGGAGAAGAGTACGGTGTGTCCTGAAACATCTAAAAAACACAGCTTAGAGAGCATAGGGCACTTCCACTCATGGGGGTATACATTGGGAAAATTAAAAATCAGCAAGACACAAGCACCCGAAAGTTTAGGGCTGCTCTGTTGACAAGGACCTCCACTTCATTCCACCTTCAATATCCCAGGAAAGAGAAAAATGGATAAAGGAGTTGTGGTCCTTATGTACAATGGAATATCACTCAGCCATGAAATCAATGTCATAAGGCTAGTAGCAGCATGATACGTGGATTTAGGTACGACGATTCTAAGTGAAATAAGTCACACAGAAAAGGACACTTCTCATAAGGTATCACTGATAGAGGGAATGTAAAAACCGTTACACTTGAACTGAATTACAAAACAGAACGGAGTCACACATGCAGAAAACACACTATGGCTGCTTAACGGGAAAGGTGAGGTGGGGTGATACATAAAACAAGGGTTTCAAATTAGCTCAGATACCGTTCCATAAACCCAATATGTAATAGACAAGATCTACTCCTTGCTCAGAGAACTGGACTCAACACGCCCTATTCACCGCACAAGAATATATGTGACTAGTAATAATCTTAAAACCTATGTATTGATATCTCTCTGTTAGTGTGTCAATTGGGTGTAAAGCGGCATAAACACAGCAGTGAAAAGCAGCTAAACCCCAGTATAAAAATAAATTACTTTGAAAAACCCATGAAACAAAGACAGTGAAAGAGAGCGAAATTCTTACACAATGCATTCAGGGGCTGTGATGCAACCTGGATTGACCATATCTAGACCCACAGCTGGATGAGACATAAGGGTGGACACTCTTGGGGCTGAGAGGTTTGGTGAGGTTGGGTGAGCAAACGCAGACCCTTTAAAGTAATACTGCGTGGTACCCATCGCATGGGTCCCAAATCTCCAGGTTCAAGGGCATCTTGCTACATCGAAAACATGCATGAGAAACCCAGAAGATGGTACACCGTGTGATGGGGAAAGGTTTCTAAAACGCACCTCATTTCTCATCTCCTTGTGCTCGGGTTCGCCATTCCAGCCACTTTACTAGCAATCTCCCTACTTGGAGCATCAGCACCTTTAACCTCCTGTTCCGTACAGGTTGCAATTTGTCCTGAGGATGAACGGGAAGACTTGGAACCAATGAGAGACTAGCTCTTGGTGTAGGGACAGGCACAGGTCACTCTATTTTCCCATCAGGAAGAAGAATTAACCACAGGCTCAGCCTGCCCCCCGGAACCAGAACAGGGCCTGAAGCCATCCTGCGCTTTGGCGGCCAGCTCCCTAAAAAGCGAGTTGTAAAATGGAGCTTCAGGGCACTGCAATTCACAAACCTGCAGAGTTATAAATGATAACTCTCGTCCACAAATATATTGAGGGAAGGCAAAGAAGAGGATTTGAAATCAAGGCAGGGGCTTCCCTGGTGGCGCAGTGGTTGAGAATCTGCCTGCCAATGCCGGGGACACGGGTTCGAGCCCTGGTCTGGGAAGATCCCACATGCCGCGGAGCAGCTGGGCCCGTGAGCCACAACTACTGAGCCTGCGCGTCTGGAGCCTGTGCTCCACAACAAGAGAGGCCGCGATAGTGAGAGGCCCGTGCACCGCGATGAGGAGTGGCCCCCGCTCTCTGCAACTAGAGGAGGCCCTCCCACAGAAGCGAAGACCCAACACAGCTAAAAATAAATAAATAAAATTTAAAAAAAAAAAAAAAAAAAAAAAAAAAAAAAAAAAAAAGAAATCAAGGCAGAATTGCAGGAAACAAATTTCAGGAGGTAGATTCGAATCGCCTTTAAAGCACATGAAAAGCGGCAAAACGTTGACAATGATGCCCTTGGCCAAAAAGGGCGTATGCGTTTTTTCCTGAATATATTCAGGAAAAAACGCATACGCCCTTTTTGGCCAACCAAGCAACCTGGAAAGGCAAATCAGCGCTACAAAGAAGACTCGCTTCCCATCGGTTAAAAGGGCCATGCTGAAAAAAGTGTCAAAACCAGAAATGCAGGACAGGCCATGGAGAAATGGGAGCCTTGCTACACTGATGGGCGGGATGTAAATTGCCAACAGCCACTCTGGAGAAGACTACGGTGTGTCCTGAAATATCTAAACAACACAGCTTAGAGAGCATAGGGCACTTCCACTCATGGGGGTATAAATTGGGAAAATGAAAAATCAGCAAGACACAAGCACCCCAAAGTTTAGGGCTGCTCTGTTGACAAGGACCTCCACTTCATTCCACCTTCAATATCCCAGGAAAGAGAAAAATGGATAAAGGAGTTGTGGTCCTTATGTACAATGGAATATCACTCAGCCATGAAATCAATGTCATAAGGCTAGTAGCAGCATGATGAGTGGATTTAGGTACGACGATTCTAAGTGAAATAAGTCACACAGAAAAGGACACTTCTCATAAGGTATCACTGATAGAGGGAATGTAAAAACCGTTACACTTGAACTGAATTACAAAACAGAACGGAGTCACACATGCAGAAAACACACTATGGCTGCTTAACGGGAAAGGTGAGGTGGGGTGATACATAAAACAAGGGTTTCAAATTAGCTCAGATACCGTTCCATAAACCCAATATGTAATAGACAAGACCTACTCCTTGCTCAGAGAACTGGACTCAACACGCCCTATTCACCGCACAAGAATATATCTGACTAGTAATAATCTTAAAACCTATGTATTGATATCTCTCTCTTAGTGTGTCAAGTGGGTGTAAAGCGGCATAAACACAGCAATGAAAAGCAGCTAAACCCCATTATAAAAATAAATTACTTCGAAAAACCCATGAAACAAAGACAGTGAAAGAGAGCGAAATTCTTACACAAGGCGTTCAGGGGCTGTGATGCAACCTGGATTGACCATATCTAGACCCACAGCTGGAGGAGACATAAGGGTGGACATTCTCGGGGCTGAGAGGTTTGGTGAGGTTGGGGGAGCAAACGCAGAGCCTTTAAAGTAATACTGCCTGTTACCCATCCCATGGGTCCCAAATCTCCAGGTTCAAGGGCATCTTCCTACCTCGAAAACATGCATGAGAAACCCAGAAGATGGTACACCGTGTGATGGGGAAAGGTTTCTAAAACGCACCTCATTTCTCATCTCCTTGTGCTCAGGTTCGCCATTCCAGCCACTTTACTAGCAATCTCCCTACTTGGAGCATCAGCACCTTTAACCTCCTGTTCCGTACAGGTTGCAATTTGTCCTGAGGATGAACGGGAAGACTTGGAACCAATGAGAGACTAGCTCTTGGTGTTGGGACATGCAGAGGTCACTCTATTTTCCCATCAGGAAGAAGAATTAACCACAGGCTCATCCTGCCCCCCGGAACCAGAACAGGGCCTGAAGCCACCCTGCGGTTTGCGGCCATCTCCCAAAAAGGCGAGTTGTAAAATGGAGGTTCAGGGCACTGCAATTCACAAACCTGCAGAGTTATAAATGATAACTCTCGTCCACAAATATATTAAGGGAAGGCAAAGAAGAGGATTTGAAATCAAGGCAGAATTGCAGGAAACAAATTTCAGGAGGTAGATTCGAATCGCCTTTAAAGCACATGAAAAGCGGCAAAACGTTGACAATGATGCCCTTGGCCAAAAAGGGCGTATGCGTTTTTTCCTGAATATATTCAAGAAAAAACGCATACGCCCTTTTTGGCCAACCAAGCAACCTGGAAAGGCAAATCAGCGCTACAAAGAAGTCTCGCTTCCAATCGGTTAAAAGGGCCATGCTGAAAAAAGTGTCAAAACCAGAAATGCAGGACAGGCCATGGAGAAATGGGAGCCTTGCTACACTGATGGGCGGGATGTAAATTGCCAACAGCCACTCTGGAGAAGAGTACGGTGTGTCCTGAAACATCTAAAAAACACAGCTTAGAGAGCATAGGGCACTTCCACTCATGGGGGTATACATTGGGAAAATTAAAAATCAGCAAGACACAAGCACCCGAAAGTTTAGGGCTGCTCTGTTGACAAGGACCTCCACTTCATTCCACCTTCAATATCCCAGGAAAGAGAAAAATGGATAAAGGAGTTGTGGTCCTTATGTACAATGGAATATCACTCAGCCATGAAATCAATGTCATAAGGCTAGTAGCAGCATGATAAGTGGATTTAGGTACGACGATTCTAAGTGAAATAAGTCACACAGAAAAGGACACTTCTCATAAGGTATCACTGATAGAGGGAATGTAAAAACCGTTACACTTGAACTGAATTACAAAACAGAACGGAGTCACACATGCAGAAAACACACTATGGCTGCTTAACGGGAAAGGTGAGGTGGGGTGATACATAAAACAAGGGTTTCAAATTAGCTCAGATACCGTTCCATAAACCCAATATGTAATAGACAAGATCTACTCCTTGCTCAGAGAACTGGACTCAACACGCCCTATTCACCGCACAAGAATATATGTGACTAGTAATAATCTTAAAACCTATGTATTGATATCTCTCTGTTAGTGTGTCAATTGGGTGTAAAGCGGCATAAACACAGCAGTGAAAAGCAGCTAAACCCCAGTATAAAAATAAATTACTTTGAAAAACCCATGAAACAAAGACAGTGAAAGAGAGCGAAATTCTTACACAATGCATTCAGGGGCTGTGATGCAACCTGGATTGACCATATCTAGACCCACAGCTGGATGAGACATAAGGGTGGACACTCTTGGGGCTGAGAGGTTTGGTGAGGTTGGGTGAGCAAACGCAGACCCTTTAAAGTAATACTGCGTGGTACCCATCGCATGGGTCCCAAATCTCCAGGTTCAAGGGCATCTTCCTACATCGAAAACATGCATGAGAAACCCTGAAGATGGTACACCGTGTGATGGGGAAAGGTTTCTAAAACGCACCTCATTTCTCATCTCCTTGTGCTCGGGTTCGCCATTCCAGCCACTTTACTAGCAATCTCCCTACTTGGAGCATCAGCACCTTTAACCTCCTGTTCCGTACAGGTTGCAATTTGTCCTGAGGATGAACGGGAAGACTTGGAACCAATGAGAGACTAGCTCTTGGTGTAGGGACAGGCACAGGTCACTCTATTTTCCCATCAGGAAGAAGAATTAACCACAGGCTCAGCCTGCCCCCCGGAACCAGAACAGGGCCTGAAGCCATCCTGCGCTTTGGCGGCCAGCTCCCTAAAAAGCGAGTTGTAAAATGGAGCTTCAGGGCACTGAAATTCACAAACCTGCAGAGTTATAAATGATAACTCTCGTCCACAAATATATTGAGGGAAGGCAAAGAAGAGGATATGAAATCAAGGCAGAATTGCAGGAAACAGATTTCAGGAGGTAGATTCGAATCGCCTTTAAAGCACATGAAAAGCGGCAAAACGTTGACAATGATGCCCTTGGCCAAAAAGGGCGTATGCGTTTTTTCCTGAATATATTCAGGAAAAAACGCATACGCCCTTTTTGGCCAACCAAGCAACCTGGAAAGGCAAATCAGCGCTACAAAGAAGACTCGCTTCCCATCGGTTAAAAGGGCCATGCTGAAAAAAGTGTCAAAACCAGAAATGCAGGACAGGCCATGGAGAAATGGGAGCCTTGCTACACTGATGGGCGGGATGTAAATTGCCAACAGCCACTCTGGAGAAGACTACGGTGTGTCCTGAAATATCTAAACAACACAGCTTAGAGAGCATAGGGCACTTCCACTCATGGGGGTATAAATTGGGAAAATGAAAAATCAGCAAGACACAAGCACCCCAAAGTTTAGGGCTGCTCTGTTGACAAGGACCTCCACTTCATTCCACCTTCAATATCCCAGGAAAGAGAAAAATGGATAAAGGAGTTGTGGTCCTTATGTACAATGGAATATCACTCAGCCATGAAATCAATGTCATAAGGCTAGTAGCAGCATGATGAGTGGATTTAGGTACGACGATTCTAAGTGAAATAAGTCACACAGAAAAGGACACTTCTCATAAGGTATCACTGATAGAGGGAATGTAAAAACCGTTACACTTGAACTGAATTACAAAACAGAACGGAGTCACACATGCAGAAAACACACTATGGCTGCTTAACGGGAAAGGTGAGGTGGGGTGATACATAAAACAAGGGTTTCAAATTAGCTCAGATACCGTTCCATAAACCCAATATGTAATAGACAAGACCTACTCCTTGCTCAGAGAACTGGACTCAACACGCCCTATTCACCGCACAAGAATATATCTGACTAGTAATAATCTTAAAACCTATGTATTGATATCTCTCTCTTAGTGTGTCAAGTGGGTGTAAAGCGGCATAAACACAGCAATGAAAAGCAGCTAAACCCCATTATAAAAATAAATTACTTCGAAAAACCCATGAAACAAAGACAGTGAAAGAGAGCGAAATTCTTACACAAGGCGTTCAGGGGCTGTGATGCAACCTGGATTGACCATATCTAGACCCACAGCTGGAGGAGACATAAGGGTGGACATTCTCGGGGCTGAGAGGTTTGGTGAGGTTGGGGGAGCAAACGCAGAGCCTTTAAAGTAATACTGCCTGTTACCCATCCCATGGGTCCCAAATCTCCAGGTTCAAGGGCATCTTCCTACCTCGAAAACATGCATGAGAAACCCAGAAGGTGGTACACCGTGTGATCGGGAAAGGTTTCTAAAACGCACCTCATTTCTCATCTCCTTGTGCTCGGGTTCGCCATTCCAGCCACTTTACTAGCAATCTCCCTACTTGGAGCATCAGCACCTTTAACCTCCTGTTCCGTACAGGTTGCAATTTGTCCTGAGGATGAACGGGAAGACGTGGAACCAATGAGAGACTAGCTCTTGGTGTTGGGACAGGCACAGGTCACTCTATTTTCCCATCAGGAAGAAGAATTAACCACAGGCTCAGCCTGCCCCCCGGAACCAGAAGAGGGCCTGAAGCCATCCTGCGCTTTTGCGGCCAGCTCCCAAAAAAGCGAGTTGTAAAATGGAGCTTCAGGGCACTGCAATTCACAAACCTGCAGAGTTATAAATGATAACTCTCGTCCACAAATATATTGAGGGAAGGCAAAGAAGACGATTTGAAATCAAGGCAGAATTGCAGGAAACAGATTTCAGGAGGTAGATTCGAATCGCCTTTAAAGCACATGAAAAGCGGCAAAACGTTGACAATGATGCCCTTGGCCAAAAAGGGCGTATGCGTTTTTTCCTGAATATATTCAGGAAAAAACGCATACGCCCTTTTTGGCCAACCAAGCAACCTGGAAAGGCAAATCAGTGCTACAAAGAAGACTCGCTTCCCATCGGTCAAAAGGGCCATGCTGAAAAAAGTGTCAAAACCAGAAATGCAGGACAGGCCATGGAGAAATGGGAGCCTTGCTA
Organism: Balaenoptera ricei; assembly: GCF_028023285.1. NCBI lineage: Eukaryota > Metazoa > Chordata > Mammalia > Artiodactyla > Balaenopteridae > Balaenoptera > Balaenoptera ricei. The sequence goes on along the minus strand of NW_026777426.1, from coordinate 157,616 downwards.
CACTGATGGGCGGGATGTAAATTGCCAACAGCCACTCTGGAGAAGACTACGGTGTGTCCTGAAATATCTAAAAAACACAGCTTAGAGAGCATAGGGCACTTCCACTCATGGGGGTATAAATTGGGAAAATGAAAAATCAGCAAGACACAAGCACCCCAAAGATTAGGGCTGCTCTGCTGACAAGGACCTCCACTTCATTCCACCTTCAATATCCCAGGAAAGAGAAAAATGGATAAAGAAGTTGTGGTCCTTATGTACAATGGAATATCACTCAGCCATGAAATCAATGTCATAAGGCTAGTAGCAGCATGATGAGTGGATTTAGGTACGACGATTCTAAGTGAAATAAGTCACACAGAAAAGGACACTTCTCATAAGGTATCACTGATAGAGGGAATGTAAAAACCGTTACACTTGAACTGAATTACAAAACAGAACGGAGTCACACATGCAGAAAACACACTATGGCTGCTTAACGGGAAAGGTGAGGTGGGGTGATACATAAAACAAGGGTTTCAAATTAGCTCAGATACCGTTCCATAAACCCAATATGTAATAGACAAGATCTACTCCTTGCTCAGAGAACTGGACTCAACACGCCCTATTCACCGCACAAGAATATATCTGACTAGTAATAATTTTAAAACCTATGTATTGATATCTCTCTGTTAGTGTGTCAATTGGGTGTAAAGCGGCATAAACACAGCAGTGAAAAGCAGCTAAACCCCAGTATAAAAATAAATTACTTTGAAAAACCCATGAAACAAAGACAGTGAAAGAGAGCGAAATTCTTACACAATGCATTCAGGGGCTGTGATGCAACCTGGATTGACCATATCTAGACCCACAGCTGGATGAGACATAAGGGTGGACACTCTTGGGGCTGAGAGGTTTGGTGAGGTTGGGTGAGCAAACGCAGACCCTTTAAAGTAATACTGCGTGGTACCCATCGCATGGGTCCCAAATCTCCAGGTTCAAGGGCATCTTCCTACATCGAAAACATGCATGAGAAACCCTGAAGATGGTACACCGTGTGATGGGGAAAGGTTTCTAAAACGCACCTCATTTCTCATCTCCTTGTGCTCGGGTTCGCCATTCCAGCCACTTTACTAGCAATCTCCCTACTTGGAGCATCAGCACCTTTAACCTCCTGTTCCGTACAGGTTGCAATTTGTCCTGAGGATGAACGGGAAGACTTGGAACCAATGAGAGACTAGCTCTTGGTGTAGGGACAGGCACAGGTCACTCTATTTTCCCATCAGGAAGAAGAATTAACCACAGGCTCAGCCTGCCCCCCGGAACCAGAACAGGGCCTGAAGCCATCCTGCGCTTTGGCGGCCAGCTCCCTAAAAAGCGAGTTGTAAAATGGAGCTTCAGGGCACTGCAATTCACAAACCTGCAGAGTTATAAATGATAACTCTCGTCCACAAATATATTGAGGGAAGGCAAAGAAGAGGATATGAAATCAAGGCAGAATTGCAGGAAACAGATTTCAGGAGGTAGATTCGAATCGCCTTTAAAGCACATGAAAAGCGGCAAAACGTTGACAATGATGCCCTTGGCCAAAAAGGGCGTATGCGTTTTTTCCTGAATATATTCAGGAAAAAACGCATACGCCCTTTTTGGCCAACCAAGCAACCTGGAAAGGCAAATCAGCGCTACAAAGAAGACTCGCTTCCCATCGGTTAAAAGGGCCATGCTGAAAAAAGTGTCAAAACCAGAAATGCAGGACAGGCCATGGAGAAATGGGAGCCTTGCTACACTGATGGGCGGGATGTAAATTGCCAACAGCCACTCTGGAGAAGACTACGGTGTGTCCTGAAATATCTAAACAACACAGCTTAGAGAGCATAGGGCACTTCCACTCATGGGGGTATAAATTGGGAAAATGAAAAATCAGCAAGACACAAGCACCCCAAAGTTTAGGGCTGCTCTGTTGACAAGGACCTCCACTTCATTCCACCTTCAATATCCCAGGAAAGAGAAAAATGGATAAAGGAGTTGTGGTCCTTATGTACAATGGAATATCACTCAGCCATGAAATCAATGTCATAAGGCTAGTAGCAGCATGATAAGTGGATTTAGGTACGACGATTCTAAGTGAAATAAGTCACACAGAAAAGGACACTTCTCATAAGGTATCACTGATAGAGGGAATGTAAAAACCGTTACACTTGAACTGAATTACAAAACAGAACGGAGTCACACATGCAGAAAACACACTATGGCTGCTTAACGGGAAAGGTGAGGTGGGGTGATACATAAAACAAGGGTTTCAAATTAGCTCAGATACCGTTCCATAAACCCAATATGTAATAGACAAGACCTACTCCTTGCTCAGAGAACTGGACTCAACACGCCCTATTCACCGCACAAGAATATATCTGACTAGTAATAATCTTAAAACCTATGTATTGATATCTCTCTGTTAGTGTGCCAAGTGGGTGTTAAGCGGCATAAACACAGCAATGAAAAGCAGCTAAACCCCATTATAAAAATAAATTACTTTGAAAAACCCATGAAACAAAGACAGTGAAAGAGAGCGAAATTCTTACACAATGCGTTCAGGGGCTGTGATGCAACCTGGATTGACCATATCTAGACCCACAGCTGGATGAGACATAAGGGTGGACACTCTTGGGGCTGAGAGGTTTGGTGAGGTTGGGTGAGCAAACGCAGACCCTTTAAAGTAATACTGCGTGGTACCCATCGCATGGGTCCCAAATCTCCAGGTTCTAGGGCATCTTGCTACATCGAAAACATGCATGAGAAACCCAGAAGATGGTACACCGTGTGATGGGGAAAGGTTTCTAAAACGCACCTCATTTCTCATCTCCTTGTGCTCGGGTTCGCCATTCCAGCCACTTTACTAGCAATCTCCCTACTTGGAGCATCAGCACCTTTAACCTCCTGTTCCGTACAGGTTGCAATTTGTCCTGAGGATGAACGGGAAGACTTGGAACCAATGAGAGACTAGCTCCTGGTGTAGGGACAGGCACAGGTCACTCTATTTTCCCATCAGGAAGAAGAATTAACCACAGGCTCAGCCTGCCCCCCGGAACCAAAACAGGGCCTGAAGCCATCCTGCGCTTTTGCGGCCAGCTCCCTAAAAAGCGAGTTGTAAAATGGAGCTTCAGGGCACTGAAATTCACAAACCTGCAGAGTTATAAATGATAACTCTCGTCCACAAATATATTGAGGGAAGGCAAAGAAGAGGATTTGAAATCAAGGCAGAATTGCAGGAAACAGATTTCAGGAGGTAGATTCGAATCGCCTTTAAAGCACATGAAAAGCGGCAAAACGTTGACAATGATGCCCTTGGCCAAAAAGGGCGTATGCGTTTTTTCCTGAATATATTCAGGAAAAAACGCATACGCCCTTTTTGGCCAACCAAGCAACCTGGAAAGGCAAATCAGCGCTACAAAGAAGTCTCGCTTCCCATCGGTTAAAAGGGCCATGCTGAAAAAAGTGTCAAAACCAGAAATACAGGAAAGGCCATGGAGAAATGGGAGCCGTGCTACACTGATGGGTGGGATGTAAATTGCCAACAGCCACTCTGGAGAAGTGTACGGTGAGTCCTGAAACGTCTAAAAAGCAAAGCTTAGAGAGCATAGGGCACTTCCACTCATGGGGGTATACATTGGGAAAATTAAAAATCAGCAAGACACAAGCACCCCAAAGTTTAGGGCTGCTCTCTTGACAAGGACCTCCACTTCATTCCACCTTCAATATCCCAGGAAAGAGAAAAATGGATAAAGAAGTTGTGGTCCTTATATACAATGGAATATCACTCAGCCATGAAATCAATGTCATAAGGCTAGTAGCAGCATGATGAGTGGATTTAGGTATGACGATTCTAAGTGAAATAAGTCACACAGAAAAGGACACTTCTCATAATGTATCACTTATAGAGGGAATGTAAAAACCGTTACACTTGAACTGAATTACAAAACAGAACAGAGTCACACATGCAGAAAACACACTATGGCTGCTTAACGGGAAAGGTGAGGTGGGGTGATACATAAAACAAGGGTTTCAAATTAGCTCAGATACCGTTCCATAAACCCAATATGTAATAGACAAGACCTACTCCTTGCTCAGAGAACTGGACTCAACACGCCCTATTCACCGCACAAGAATATATCTGACTAGTAATAATCTTAAAACCTATGTATTGATATCTCTCTCTTAGTGTGTCAAGTGGGTGTAAAGCGGCATAAACACAGCAATGAAAAGCAGCTAAACCCCATTATAAAAATAAATTACTTCGAAAAACCCATGAAACAAAGACAGTGAAAGAGAGCGAAATTCTTACACAAGGCGTTCAGGGGCTGTGATGCAACCTGGATTGACCATATCTAGACCCACAGCTGGAGGAGACATAAGGGTGGACATTCTCGGGGCTGAGAGGTTTGGTGAGGTTGGGGGAGCAAACGCAGAGCCTTTAAAGTAATACTGCCTGTTACCCATCCCATGGGTCCCAAATCTCCAGGTTCAAGGGCATCTTCCTACCTCGAAAACATGCATGAGAAACCCAGAAGGTGGTACACCGTGTGATCGGGAAAGGTTTCTAAAACGCACCTCATTTCTCATCTCCTTGTGCTCGGGTTCGCCATTCCAGCCACTTTACTAGCAATCTCCCTACTTGGAGCATCAGCACCTTTAACCTCCTGTTCCGTACAGGTTGCAATTTGTCCTGAGGATGAACGGGAAGACGTGGAACCAATGAGAGACTAGCTCTTGGTGTTGGGACAGGCACAGGTCACTCTATTTTCCCATCAGGAAGAAGAATTAACCACAGGCTCAGCCTGCCCCCCGGAACCAGAAGAGGGCCTGAAGCCATCCTGCGCTTTTGCGGCCAGCTCCCAAAAAAGCGAGTTGTAAAATGGAGCTTCAGGGCACTGCAATTCACAAACCTGCAGAGTTATAAATGATAACTCTCGTCCACAAATATATTGAGGGAAGGCAAAGAAGACGATTTGAAATCAAGGCAGAATTGCAGGAAACAGATTTCAGGAGGTAGATTCGAATCGCCTTTAAAGCACATGAAAAGCGGCAAAACGTTGACAATGATGCCCTTGGCCAAAAAGGGCGTATGCGTTTTTTCCTGAATATATTCAGGAAAAAACGCATACGCCCTTTTTGGCCAACCAAGCAACCTGGAAAGGCAAATCAGTGCTACAAAGAAGACTCGCTTCCCATCGGTCAAAAGGGCCATGCTGAAAAAAGTGTCAAAACCAGAAATGCAGGACAGGCCATGGAGAAATGGGAGCCTTGCTACACTGATGGGCGGGATGTAAATTGCCAACAGCCACTCTGGAGAAGACTACGGTGTGTCCTGAAATATCTAAAAAACACAGCTTAGAGAGCATAGGGCACTTCCACTCATGGGGGTATAAATTGGGAAAATGAAAAATCAGCAAGACACAAGCACCCCAAAGATTAGGGCTGCTCTGCTGACAAGGACCTCCACTTCATTCCACCTTCAATATCCCAGGAAAGAGAAAAATGGATAAAGAAGTTGTGGTCCTTATGTACAATGGAATATCACTCAGCCATGAAATCAATGTCATAAGGCTAGTAGCAGCATGATGAGTGGATTTAGGTACGACGATTCTAAGTGAAATAAGTCACACAGAAAAGGACACTTCTCATAAGGTATCACTGATAGAGGGAATGTAAAAACCGTTACACTTGAACTGAATTACAAAACAGAACGGAGTCACACATGCAGAAAACACACTATGGCTGCTTAACGGGAAAGGTGAGGTGGGGTGATACATAAAACAAGGGTTTCAAATTAGCTCAGATACCGTTCCATAAACCCAATATGTAATAGACAAGATCTACTCCTTGCTCAGAGAACTGGACTCAACACGCCCTATTCACCGCACAAGAATATATCTGACTAGTAATAATTTTAAAACCTATGTATTGATATCTCTCTGTTAGTGTGTCAATTGGGTGTAAAGCGGCATAAACACAGCAGTGAAAAGCAGCTAAACCCCAGTATAAAAATAAATTACTTTGAAAAACCCATGAAACAAAGACAGTGAAAGAGAGCGAAATTCTTACACAATGCATTCAGGGGCTGTGATGCAACCTGGATTGACCATATCTAGACCCACAGCTGGATGAGACATAAGGGTGGACACTCTTGGGGCTGAGAGGTTTGGTGAGGTTGGGTGAGCAAACGCAGACCCTTTAAAGTAATACTGCGTGGTACCCATCGCATGGGTCCCAAATCTCCAGGTTCAAGGGCATCTTCCTACATCGAAAACATGCATGAGAAACCCTGAAGATGGTACACCGTGTGATGGGGAAAGGTTTCTAAAACGCACCTCATTTCTCATCTCCTTGTGCTCGGGTTCGCCATTCCAGCCACTTTACTAGCAATCTCCCTACTTGGAGCATCAGCACCTTTAACCTCCTGTTCCGTACAGGTTGCAATTTGTCCTGAGGATGAACGGGAAGACGTGGAACCAATGAGAGACTAGCTCTTGGTGTTGGGACAGGCACAGGTCACTCTATTTTCCCATCAGGAAGAAGAATTAACCACAGGCTCAGCCTGCCCCCCGGAACCAGAAGAGGGCCTGAAGCCATCCTGCGCTTTTGCGGCCAGCTCCCAAAAAAGCGAGTTGTAAAATGGAGCTTCAGGGCACTGCAATTCACAAACCTGCAGAGTTATAAATGATAACTCTCGTCCACAAATATATTGAGGGAAGGCAAAGAAGACGATTTGAAATCAAGGCAGAATTGCAGGAAACAGATTTCAGGAGGTAGATTCGAATCGCCTTTAAAGCACATGAAAAGCGGCAAAACGTTGACAATGATGCCCTTGGCCAAAAAGGGCGTATGCGTTTTTTCCTGAATATATTCAGGAAAAAACGCATACGCCCTTTTTGGCCAACCAAGCAACCTGGAAAGGCAAATCAGTGCTACAAAGAAGACTCGCTTCCCATCGGTCAAAAGGGCCATGCTGAAAAAAGTGTCAAAACCAGAAATGCAGGACAGGCCATGGAGAAATGGGAGCCTTGCTACACTGATGGGCGGGATGTAAATTGCCAACAGCCACTCTGGAGAAGACTACGGTGTGTCCTGAAATATCTAAAAAACACAGCTTAGAGAGCATAGGGCACTTCCACTCATGGGGGTATAAATTGGGAAAATGAAAAATCAGCAAGACACAAGCACCCCAAAGATTAGGGCTGCTCTGCTGACAAGGACCTCCACTTCATTCCACCTTCAATATCCCAGGAAAGAGAAAAATGGATAAAGAAGTTGTGGTCCTTATGTACAATGGAATATCACTCAGCCATGAAATCAATGTCATAAGGCTAGTAGCAGCATGATGAGTGGATTTAGGTACGACGATTCTAAGTGAAATAAGTCACACAGAAAAGGACACTTCTCATAAGGTATCACTGATAGAGGGAATGTAAAAACCGTTACACTTGAACTGAATTACAAAACAGAACGGAGTCACACATGCAGAAAACACACTATGGCTGCTTAACGGGAAAGGTGAGGTGGGGTGATACATAAAACAAGGGTTTCAAATTAGCTCAGATACCGTTCCATAAACCCAATATGTAATAGACAAGATCTACTCCTTGCTCAGAGAACTGGACTCAACACGCCCTATTCACCGCACAAGAATATATCTGACTAGTAATAATTTTAAAACCTATGTATTGATATCTCTCTGTTAGTGTGTCAATTGGGTGTAAAGCGGCATAAACACAGCAGTGAAAAGCAGCTAAACCCCAGTATAAAAATAAATTACTTTGAAAAACCCATGAAACAAAGACAGTGAAAGAGAGCGAAATTCTTACACAATGCATTCAGGGGCTGTGATGCAACCTGGATTGACCATATCTAGACCCACAGCTGGATGAGACATAAGGGTGGACACTCTTGGGGCTGAGAGGTTTGGTGAGGTTGGGTGAGCAAACGCAGACCCTTTAAAGTAATACTGCGTGGTACCCATCGCATGGGTCCCAAATCTCCAGGTTCAAGGGCATCTTCCTACATCGAAAACATGCATGAGAAACCCTGAAGATGGTACACCGTGTGATGGGGAAAGGTTTCTAAAACGCACCTCATTTCTCATCTCCTTGTGCTCGGGTTCGCCATTCCAGCCACTTTACTAGCAATCTCCCTACTTGGAGCATCAGCACCTTTAACCTCCTGTTCCGTACAGGTTGCAATTTGTCCTGAGGATGAACGGGAAGACTTGGAACCAATGAGAGACTAGCTCTTGGTGTAGGGACAGGCACAGGTCACTCTATTTTCCCATCAGGAAGAAGAATTAACCACAGGCTCAGCCTGCCCCCCGGAACCAGAACAGGGCCTGAAGCCATCCTGCGCTTTGGCGGCCAGCTCCCTAAAAAGCGAGTTGTAAAATGGAGCTTCAGGGCACTGCAATTCACAAACCTGCAGAGTTATAAATGATAACTCTCGTCCACAAATATATTGAGGGAAGGCAAAGAAGAGGATATGAAATCAAGGCAGAATTGCAGGAAACAGATTTCAGGAGGTAGATTCGAATCGCCTTTAAAGCACATGAAAAGCGGCAAAACGTTGACAATGATGCCCTTGGCCAAAAAGGGCGTATGCGTTTTTTCCTGAATATATTCAGGAAAAAACGCATACGCCCTTTTTGGCCAACCAAGCAACCTGGAAAGGCAAATCAGCGCTACAAAGAAGACTCGCTTCCCATCGGTTAAAAGGGCCATGCTGAAAAAAGTGTCAAAACCAGAAATGCAGGACAGGCCATGGAGAAATGGGAGCCTTGCTACACTGATGGGCGGGATGTAAATTGCCAACAGCCACTCTGGAGAAGACTACGGTGTGTCCTGAAATATCTAAACAACACAGCTTAGAGAGCATAGGGCACTTCCACTCATGGGGGTATAAATTGGGAAAATGAAAAATCAGCAAGACACAAGCACCCCAAAGTTTAGGGCTGCTCTGTTGACAAGGACCTCCACTTCATTCCACCTTCAATATCCCAGGAAAGAGAAAAATGGATAAAGGAGTTGTGGTCCTTATGTACAATGGAATATCACTCAGCCATGAAATCAATGTCATAAGGCTAGTAGCAGCATGATGAGTGGATTTAGGTACGACGATTCTAAGTGAAATAAGTCACACAGAAAAGGACACTTCTCATAAGGTATCACTGATAGAGGGAATGTAAAAACCGTTACACTTGAACTGAATTACAAAACAGAACGGAGTCACACATGCAGAAAACACACTATGGCTGCTTAACGGGAAAGGTGAGGTGGGGTGATACATAAAACAAGGGTTTCAAATTAGCTCAGATACCGTTCCATAAACCCAATATGTAATAGACAAGACCTACTCCTTGCTCAGAGAACTGGACTCAACACGCCCTATTCACCGCACAAGAATATATCTGACTAGTAATAATCTTAAAACCTATGTATTGATATCTCTCTGTTAGTGTGCCAAGTGGGTGTTAAGCGGCATAAACACAGCAATGAAAAGCAGCTAAACCCCATTATAAAAATAAATTACTTTGAAAAACCCATGAAACAAAGACAGTGAAAGAGAGCGAAATTCTTACACAATGCGTTCAGGGGCTGTGATGCAACCTGGATTGACCATATCTAGACCCACAGCTGGATGAGACATAAGGGTGGACACTCTTGGGGCTGAGAGGTTTGGTGAGGTTGGGTGAGCAAACGCAGACCCTTTAAAGTAATACTGCGTGGTACCCATCGCATGGGTCCCAAATCTCCAGGTTCAAGGGCATCTTGCTACATCGAAAACATGCATGAGAAACCCAGAAGATGGTACACCGTGTGATGGGGAAAGGTTTCTAAAACGCACCTCATTTCTCATCTCCTTGTGCTCGGGTTCGCCATTCCAGCCACTTTACTAGCAATCTCCCTACTTGGAGCATCAGCACCTTTAACCTCCTGTTCCGTACAGGTTGCAATTTGTCCTGAGGATGAACGGGAAGACTTGGAACCAATGAGAGACTAGCTCCTGGTGTAGGGACAGGCACAGGTCACTCTATTTTCCCATCAGGAAGAAGAATTAACCACAGGCTCAGCCTGCCCCCCGGAACCAAAACAGGGCCTGAAGCCATCCTGCGCTTTTGCGGCCAGCTCCCTAAAAAGCGAGTTGTAAAATGGAGCTTCAGGGCACTGAAATTCACAAACCTGCAGAGTTATAAATGATAACTCTCGTCCACAAATATATTGAGGGAAGGCAAAGAAGAGGATTTGAAATCAAGGCAGAATTGCAGGAAACAGATTTCAGGAGGTAGATTCGAATCGCCTTTAAAGCACATGAAAAGCGGCAAAACGTTGACAATGATGCCCTTGGCCAAAAAGGGCGTATGCGTTTTTTCCTGAATATATTCAGGAAAAAACGCATACGCCCTTTTTGGCCAACCAAGCAACCTGGAAAGGCAAATCAGCGCTACAAAGAAGTCTCGCTTCCCATCGGTTAAAAGGGCCATGCTGAAAAAAGTGTCAAAACCAGAAATGCAGGACAGGCCATGGAGAAATGGGAGCCGTGCTACACTGATGGGTGGGATGTAAATTGCCAACAGCCACTCTGGAGAAGTGTACGGTGAGTCCTGAAACGTCTAAAAAGCAAAGCTTAGAGAGCATAGGGCACTTCCACTCATGGGGGTATACATTGGGAAAATTAAAAATCAGCAAGACACAAGCACCCCAAAGTTTAGGGCTGCTCTCTTGACAAGGACCTCCACTTCATTCCACCTTCAATATCCCAGGAAAGAGAAAAATGGATAAAGAAGTTGTGGTCCTTATATACAATGGAATATCACTCAGCCATGAAATCAATGTCATAAGGCTAGTAGCAGCATGATGAGTGGATTTAGGTATGACGATTCTAAGTGAAATAAGTCACACAGAAAAGGACACTTCTCATAATGTATCACTTATAGAGGGAATGTAAAAACCGTTACACTTGAACTGAATTACAAAACAGAACAGAGTCACACATGCAGAAAACACACTATGGCTGCTTAACGGGAAAGGTGAGGTGGGGTGATACATAAAACAAGGGTTTCAAATTAGCTCAGATACAGTTCCATAAAACCAATATGTAATAGACAAGACCTACTCCTTGCTCAGAGAACTGGACTCAACACGCCCTATTCACCGCACAAGAATATATCTGACTAGTAATAATCTTAAAACCTATGTATTGATATCTCTCTGTTAGTGTGTCAAGTGGGTGTAAAGTGGCATAAACACAGCAGTGAAAAGCAGCTAAACCCCATTATAAAAATAAATTACTTCGAAAAACCCATGAAACAAAGACAGTGAAAGAGAGCGAAATTCTTACACAATGCGTTCAGGGGCTGTGATGCAACCTGGATTGACCATATCTAGACCCACAGCTGGATGAGACATAAGGGTGGACACTCTTGTGGCTGAGAGGTTTGGTGAGGTTGGGTGAGCAAATGCAGACCCTTTAAAGTAATACTGCGTGGTACCCATCGCATGGGTCCCAAATCTCCAGGTTCAAGGGCATCTTGCTACATCGAAAACATGCATGAGAAACCCAGAAGATGGTACACCGTGTGATGGGGAAAGGTTTCTAAAACGCACCTCATTTCTCATCTCCTTGTGCTCGGGTTCGCCATTCCAGCCACTTTACTAGCAATCTCCCTACTTGGAGCATCAGCACCTTTAACCTCCTGTTCCGTACAGATTGCAATTTGTCCTGAGGATGAACGGGAAGACTTGGAACCAATGAGAGACTAGCTCTTGGTGTAGGGACAGGCACAGGTCACTCTATTTTCCCATCAGGAAGAAGAATTAACCACAGGCTCAGCCTGCCCCCCGGAACCAGAACAGGGCCTGAAGCCATCCTGCGCTTTGGCAGCCAGCTCCCTAAAAATCGAGTTGTAAAATGGAGCTTCAGGGCACTGCAATTCACAAACCTGCAGAGTTATAAATGATAACTCTCGTCCACAAATATATTGAGGGAAGGCAAAGAAGAGGATTTGAAATCAAGGCAGAATTGCAGGAAACAGATTTCAGGAGGTAGATTCGAATCGCCTTTAAAGCACATGAAAAGCGGCAAAACGTTGACAATGATGCCCTTGGCCAAAAAGGGCGTATGCGTTTTTTCCTGAATATATTCAGGAAAAAACGCATACGCCCTTTTTGGCCAACCAAGCAACCTGGAAAGGCAAATCAGCGCTACAAAGAAGACTCGCTTCCCATCGGTCAAAAGGGCCATGCTGAAAAAAGTGTCAAAACCAGAAATGCAGGACAGGCCATGGAGAAATGGGAGCCTTGCTACACTGATGGGCGGGATGTAAATTGCCAACAGCCACTCTGGAGAAGACTACGGTGTGTCCTGAAACATCTAAACAACACAGCTTAGTGAGCATAGGGCACTTCCACTCATGGGGGTATAAATTGGGAAAATTAAAAATCAGCAAGACACAAACACCCCAAAGTTTAGGGCTGCCCTGTTGACAAGGACCTCCACTTCATTCCACCTTCAATATCCCAGGAAAGAGAAAAATGGATAAAGGAGTTGTGGTCCTTATATACAATGGAATATCACTCAGCCATGAAATCAATGTCATAAGGCTAGTAGCAGCATGATGAGTGGATTTAGGTATGACGATTCTAAGTGAAATAAGTCACACAGAAAAGGACACTTCTCATAAGGTATCACTGATAGAGGGAATGTAAAAACCGTTACACTTGAACTGAATTACAAAACAGAACGGAGTCACACATGCAGAAAACACACTATGGCTGCTTAACGGGAAAGGTGAGGTGGGGTGATACATAAAACAAGGGTTTCAAATTAGCTCAGATACCGTTCCATAAACCCAATATATAATAGACAAGATCTACTCCTTGCTCAGAGAACTGGACTCAACACGCCCTATTCACCGCACAAGAATATATCTGACTAGTAATAATCTTAAAACCTATGTATTGATATCTCTCTGTTAGTGTGTCAATTGGGTGTAAAGCGGCATAAACACAGCAGTGAAAAGCAGCTAAACCCCACTATAAAAATAAATTACTTTGAAAAACCCATGAAACAAAGACAGTGAAAGAGAGCGAAATTCTTACACAATGCATTCAGGGGCTGTGATGCAACCTGGATTGACCATATCTAGACCCACAGCTGGATGAGACATAAGGGTGGACACTCTTGGGGCTGAGAGGTTTGGTGAGGTTGGGTGAGCAAACGCAGACCCTTTAAAGTAATACTGCGTGGTACCCATCGCATGGGTCCCAAATCTCCAGGTTCAAGGGCATCTTCCTACATCGAAAACATGCATGAGAAACCCTGAAGATGGTACACCGTGTGATGGGGAAAGGTTTCTAAAACGCACCTCATTTCTCATCTCCTTGTGCTCGGGTTCGCCATTCCAGCCACTTTACTAGCAATCTCCCTACTTGGAGCATCAGCACCTTTAACCTCCTGTTCCGTACAGGTTGCAATTTGTCCTGAGGATGAACGGGAAGACTTGGAACCAATGAGAGACTAGCTCTTGGTGTAGGGACAGGCACAGGTCACTCTATTTTCCCATCAGGAAGAAGAATTAACCACAGGCTCAGCCTGCCCCCCGGAACCAGAACAGGGCCTGAAGCCATCCTGCGCTTTGGCGGCCAGCTCCCTAAAAAGCGAGTTGTAAAATGGAGCTTCAGGGCACTGCAATTCACAAACCTGCAGAGTTATAAATGATAACTCTCGTCCACAAATATATTGAGGGAAGGCAAAGAAGAGGATTTGAAATCAAGGCAGAATTGCAGGAAACAGATTTCAGGAGGTAGATTCGAATCGCCTTTAAAGCACATGAAAAGCGGCAAAACGTTGACAATGATGCCCTTGGCCAAAAAGGGCGTATGCGTTTTTTCCTGAATATATTCAGGAAAAAACGCATACGCCCTTTTTGGCCAACCAAGCAACCTGGAAAGGCAAATCAGCGATACAAAGAAGACTCGCTTCCCATCGGTTAAAAGGGCCATGCTGAAAAAAGTGTCAAAACCAGAAATGCAGGACAGGCCATGGAGAAATGGGAGCCTTGCTACACTGATGGGCGGGATGTAAATTGCCAACAGCCACTCTGGAGAAGACTACGGTGTGTCCTGAAATATCTAAAAAACACAGCTTAGAGAGCATAGGGCACTTCCACTCATGGGGGTATAAATTGGGAAAATGAAAAATCAGCAAGACACAAGCACCCCAAAGATTAGGGCTGCTCTGTTGACAAGGACCTCCACTTCATTCCACCTTCAATATCCCAGGAAAGAGAAAAATGGATAAAGAAGTTGTGGTCCTTATGTACAATGGAATATCACTCAGCCATGAAATCAATGTCATAAGGCTAGTAGCAGCATGATGAGTGGATTTAGGTACGACGATTCTAAGTGAAATAAGTCACACAGAAAAGGACACTTCTCATAATGTATCACTGATAGAGGGAATGTAAAAACCGTTACACTTGAACTGAATTACAAAACAGAACGGAGTCACACATGCAGAAAACACACTATGGCTGCTTAACGGGAAAGGTGAGGTGGGGTGATACATAAAACAAGGGTTTCAAATTAGCTCAGATACCGTTCCATAAACCCAATATATAATAGACAAGACCTACTCCTTGCTCAGAGAACTGGACTCAACACGCCCTATTCACCGCACAAGAATATATCTGACTAGTAATAATCTTAAAACCTATGTATTGATATCTCTCTGTTAGTGTGTCAAGTGGGTGTTAAGCGGCATAAACACAGCAATGAAAAGCAGCTAAACCCCATTATAAAAATAAATTACTTTGAAAAACCCATGAGACAAAGACAGTGAAAGAGAGCGAAATTCTTACACAATGCGTTCAGGGGCTGTGATGCAACCTGGATTGACCATATCTAGACCCACAGCTGGATGAGACATAAGGGTGGACACTCTTGGGGCTGAGAGGTTTGGTGAGGTTGGGTGAGCAAACGCAGACCCATTAAAGTAATACTGCGTGGTACCCATCGCATGGGTCCCAAATCTCCAGGTTCAAGGGCATCTTGCTACATCGAAAACATGCATGAGAAACCCAGAAGATGGTACACCATGTGATGGGGAAAGGTTTCTAAAACGCACCGCATTTCTCATCTCCTTGTGCTCGGGGTCGACATTCCACCCACTTTACTAGCAATCTCCCTACTTGGAGCATCAGCACCTTTAACATCCTGTTCCGTACAGGTTGCAATTTGTCCTGAGGATGAACGGGAAGACATGGAACCAATGAGAGACTAGCTCTTGGTGTTGGGACATGCAGAGGTCACTCTATTTTCCCATCAGGAAGAAGAATTAACCACAGGCTCATCCTGCCCCCCGGAACCAAAACAGGGCCTGAAGCCACCCTGCGCTTTTGCGGCCATCTCGCAAAAAGGCGAGTTGTAAAATGGAGGTTCAGGGCACTGCAATTCACAAACCTGCAGAGTTATAAATGATAACTCTCGTCCACAAATATATTGAGGGAAGGCAAAGAAGAGGATTTGAAATCAAGGCAGAATTGCAGGAAACAGATTTCAGGAGGTAGATTCGAATTGCCTTTAAAGCACATGAAAAGCGGCAAAACGTTGACAATGATGCCCTTGGCTAAAAAGGGCGTATGCGTTTTTTCCTGAATATATTCAGGAAAAAACGCATACGCCCTTTTTGGCCAACCAAGCAACCTGGAAAGGCAAATCAGTGCTACAAAGAAGTCTCGCTTCCCATCGGTCAAAAGGGCCATGCTGAAAAAAGTGTCAAAACCAGAAATGCAGGACAGGCCATGGAGAAATGGGAGCCTTGCTACACTGATGGGCGGGATGTAAATTGCCAACAGCCACACTGGAGAAGAGTACGGTGTGTCCTGAAACATCTAAAAAGCAAAGCTTAGAGAGCATAGGGCACTTCCACTCATGGGGGTATACATTGGGAAAATTAAAAATCAGCAAGACACAAGCACCCCAAAGTTTAGGGCTGCTCTCTTGACAAGGACCTCCACTTCATTCCACCTTCAATATCCCAGGAAAGAGAAAAATGGATAAAGAAGTTGTGGTCCTTATATAGAATGGAATATCACTCAGCCATGAAATCAATGTCATAAGGCTAGTAGCAGCATGATGAGTGGATTTAGGTACGAAGATTCTAAGTGAAATAAGTCACACAGAAAAGGACACTTCTCATAAGGTATCACTGATAGAGGGAATGTAAAAACCGTTACACTTGAACTGAATTACAAAACAGAATGGAGTCACACATGCAGAAAACACACTATGGCTGCTTAACGGGAAAGGTGAGGTGGGGTGATACATAAAACAAGGGTTTCAAATTAGCTCAGATACCGTTCCATAAACCCAATATATAATAGACATATCTACTCCTTGCTCAGAGAACTGGACTCAACACGCCCTATTCACCGCACAAGAATATATCTGACTAGTAATAATCTTAAAACCTATGTATTGATATCTCTCTGTTAGTGTGTCAATTGGGTGTAAAGCGGCATAAACACAGCAGTGAAAAGCAGCTAAACCCCAGTATAAAAATAAATTACTTTGAAAAACCCATGAAACAAAGACAGTGAAAGAGAGCGAAATTCTTACACAATGCATTAAGGGGCTGTGATGCAACCTGGATTGACCATATCTAGACCCACAGCTGGATGAGACATAAGGGTGGACACTCTTGGGGCTGAGAGGTTTGGTGAGGTTGGGTGAGCAAACGCAGACCCTTTAAAGTAATACTGCGTGGTACCCATCGCATGGGTCCCAAATCTCCAGGTTCAAGGGCATCTTCCTACATCAAAAACATGCATGAGAAACCCTGAAGATGGTACACCGTGTGATGGGGAAAGGTTTCTAAAACGCACCTCATTTCTCATCTCCTTGTGCTCGGGTTCGCCATTCCAGCCACTTTACTAGCAATCTCCCTACTTGGAGCATCAGCACCTTTAACCTCCTGTTCCGTACAGGTTGCAATTTGTCCTGAGGATGAACGGGAAGACTTGGAACCAATGAGAGACTAGCTCTTGGTGTAGGGACAGGCACAGGTCACTCTATTTTCCCATCAGGAAGAAGAATTAACCACAGGCTCAGCCTGCCCCCCGGAACCAGAACAGGGCCTGAAGCCATCCTGCGCTTTGGCGGCCAGCTCCCTAAAAAGCGAGTTGTAAAATGGAGCTTCAGGGCACTGCAATTCACAAACCTGCAGAGTTATAAATGATAACTCTCGTCCACAAATATATTGAGGGAAGGCAAAGAAGAGGATTTGAAATCAAGGCAGAATTGCAGGAAACAGATTTCAGGAGGTAGATTCGAATCGCCTTTAAAGCACATGAAAAGCGGCAAAACGTTGACAATGATGCCCTTGGCCAAAAAGGGCGTATGCGTTTTTTCCTGAATATATTCAGGAAAAAACGCATACGCCCTTTTTGGCCAACCAAGCAACCTGGAAAGGCAAATCAGCGCTACAAAGAAGACTCGCTTCCCATCGGTTAAAAGGGCCATGCTGAAAAAAGTCTCAAAACCAGAAATGCAGGACAGGCCATGGAGAAATGGGAGCCTTGCTACACTGATGGGCGGGATGTAAATTGCCAACAGCCACTGTGGAGAAGACTACGGTGTGTCCTGAAATATCTAAAAAACACAGCTTAGAGAGCATAGGGCACTTCCACTCATGGGGGTATAAATTGGGAAAATGAAAAATCAGCAAGACACAAGCACCCCAAAGTTTAGGGCTGCTCTCTTGAGAAGGACCTCCACTTAATTCCACCTTCAACATCCCAGGAAAGAGAAAAATGGATAAAGAAGTTGTGGTCCTTATGTACAATGGAATATCACTCAGCCATGAAATCAATGGCATAAGGCTAGTAGCAGCATGATGAGTGGATTTAGGTACGACGATTCTAAGTGAAATAAGTCACACAGAAAAGGACACTTCTCATAAGGTATCACTGATACAGGGAATGTAAAAACCGTTACACTTGAACTGAATTACAAAACAGAACGGAGTCACACATGCAGAAAACACACTATGGCTGCTTAACGGGAAAGGTGAGGTGGGGTGATACATAAAACAAGGGTTTCAAATTAGCTCAGATACCGTTCCATAAACCCAATATGTAATAGACAAGACCTACTCCTTGCTCAGAGAACTGGACTCAACACGCCCTATTCACCGCACAAGAATATATCTGACTAGTAATAATCTTAAAACCTATGTATTGATATCTCTCTGTTAGTGTGTCAAGTGGGTGTAAAGCGGCATAAACACAGCACTGAAAAGCAGCTAAACCCCATTATAAAAATAAATTACTTTGAAAAACCCATGAAACAAAGACAGTGAAAGAGAGCGAAATTTTACACAATGCGTTCACGGGCTGTGATGCAACCTGGATTGACCATATCTAGACCCACAGCTGGATGAGACATAAGGGTGGACACTCTTGGGGCTGAGAGGTTTGGTGAGGTTGGGTGAGCAAACGCAGACCCATTAAAGTAATACTGCGTGGTACCCATCGCATGGGTTCCAAATCTCCAGGTTCAAGGGCATCTTGCTACATCGAAAACATGCATGAGAAACCCAGAAGATGGTACACCGTGTGATGGGGAAAGGTTTCTAAAACGCACCGCATTTCTCATCTCCTTGTGCTCGGGGTCGACATTCCACCCACTTTACTAGCAATCTCCCTACTTGGAGCATCAGCACCTTTAACTTCCTGTTCCGTACAGGTTGCAATTTGTCCTGAGGATGAACGGGAAGACTTGGAACCAATGAGAGACTAGCTCCTGGTGTAGGGACAGGCACAGGTCACTCTATTTTCCCATCAGGAAGAAGAATTAACCACAGGCTCAGCCTGCCCCCCGGAACCAGAACAGGGCCTGAAGCCATCCTGCACTTTGGCGGCCAGCTCCCTAAAAAGCGAGTTGTAAAATGGAGCTTCAGGGCACTGCAATTCACAAACCTGCAGAGTTATAAATGATAACTCTCGTCCACAAATATATTGAGGGAAGGCAAAGAAGAGGATTTGAAATCAAGGCAGAATTGCAGGAAACAGATTTCAGGAGGTAGATTCGAATCGCCTTTAAAGCACATGAAAAGCGGCAAAACGTTGACAATGATGCCCTTGGCCAAAAAGGGCGTATGCGTTTTTTCCTGAATATATTCAGGAAAAAACGCATACGCCCTTTTTGGCCAACCAAGCAACCTGGAAAGGCAAATCAGCGCTACAAAGAAGACTCGCTTCCCATCGGTTAAAAGGGCCATGCTGAAAAAAGTGTCAAAACCAGAAATGCAGGACAGGCCATGGAGAAATGGGAGCCTTGCTACACTGATGGGCGGGATGTAAATTGCCAACAGCCACTCTGGAGAAGACTACGGTGTGTCCTGAAATATCTAAAAAACACAGCTTAGAGAGCATAGGGCACTTCCACTCATGGGGGTATAAATTGGGAAAATGAAAAATCAGCAAGACACAAGCACCCCAAAGATTAGGGCTGCTCTGCTGACAAGGACCTCCACTTCATTCCACCTTCAATATCCCAGGAAAGAGAAAAATGGATAAAGAAGTTGTGGTCCTTATGTACAATGGAATATCACTCAGCCATGAAATCAATGTCATAAGGCTAGTAGCAGCATGATGAGTGGATTTAGGTACGACGATTCTAAGTGAAATAAGTCACACAGAAAAGGACACTTCTCATAAGGTATCACTGATAGAGGGAATGTAAAAACCGTTACACTTGAACTGAATTACAAAACAGAACGGAGTCACACATGCAGAAAACACACTATGGCTGCTTAACGGGAAAGGTGAGGTGGGGTGATACATAAAACAAGGGTTTCAAATTAGCTCAGATACCGTTCCATAAACCCAATATGTAATAGACAAGATCTACTCCTTGCTCAGAGAACTGGACTCAACACGCCCTATTCACCGCACAAGAATATATCTGACTAGTAATAATTTTAAAACCTATGTATTGATATCTCTCTGTTAGTGTGTCAATTGGGTGTAAAGCGGCATAAACACAGCAGTGAAAATCAGCTAAACCCCAGTATAAAAATAAATTACTTTGAAAAACCCATGAAACAAAGACAGTGAAAGAGAGCGAAATTCTTACACAATGCATTCAGGGGCTGTGATGCAACCTGGATTGACCATATCTAGACCCACAGCTGGATGAGACATAAGGGTGGACACTCTTGGGGCTGAGAGGTTTGGTGAGGTTGGGTGAGCAAACGCAGACCCTTTAAAGTAATACTGCGTGGTACCCATCGCATGGGTCCCAAATCTCCAGGTTCAAGGGCATCTTCCTACATCGAAAACATGCATGAGAAACCCTGAAGATGGTACACCGTGTGATGGGGAAAGGTTTCTAAAACGCACCTCATTTCTCATCTCCTTGTGCTCGGGTTCGCCATTCCAGCCACTTTACTAGCAATCTCCCTACTTGGAGCATCAGCACCTTTAACCTCCTGTTCCGTACAGGTTGCAATTTGTCCTGAGGATGAACGGGAAGACTTGGAACCAATGAGAGACTAGCTCTTGGTGTAGGGACAGGCACAGGTCACTCTATTTTCCCATCAGGAAGAAGAATTAACCACAGGCTCAGCCTGCCCCCCGGAACCAGAACAGGGCCTGAAGCCATCCTGCGCTTTGGCGGCCAGCTCCCTAAAAAGCGAGTTGTAAAATGGAGCTTCAGGGCACTGCAATTCACAAACCTGCAGAGTTATAAATGATAACTCTCGTCCACAAATATATTGAGGGAAGGCAAAGAAGAGGATATGAAATCAAGGCAGAATTGCAGGAAACAGATTTCAGGAGGTAGATTCGAATCGCCTTTAAAGCACATGAAAAGCGGCAAAACGTTGACAATGATGCCCTTGGCCAAAAAGGGCGTTTGCGTTTTTTCCTGAATATATTCAGGAAAAAACGCATACGCCCTTTTTGGCCAACCAAGCAACCTGGAAAGGCAAATCAGCGCTACAAAGAAGACTCGCTTCCCATCGGTTAAAAGGGCCATGCTGAAAAAAGTGTCAAAACCAGAAATGCAGGACAGGCCATGGAGAAATGGGAGCCTTGCTACACTGATGGGCGGGATGTAAATTGCCAACATCCACTCTGGAGAAGTGTACGGTGAGTCCTGAAACGTCTAAAAAGCAAAGCTTAGAGAGCATAGGGCACTTACACTCATGGGGGTATACATTGGGAAAATTAAAAATCAGCAAGACACAAGCACCCCAAAGTTTAGGGCTGCTCTCTTGACAAGGACCTCCACGTCATTCCACCTTCAATATCCCAGGAAAGAGAAAAATGGATAAAGAAGTTGTGGTCCTTATGTACAATGGAATATCACTCAGCCATGAAATCAATGTCATAAGGCTAGTAGCAGCATGATGAGTGGATTTAGGTACGACGATTCTAAGTGAAATAAGTCACACAGAAAAGGACACTTCTCATAAGGTATCACTGATAGAGGGAATGTAAAAACCGTTACACTTGAACTGAATTACAAAACAGAACGGAGTCACACATGCAGAAAACACACTATGGCTGCTTAACGGGAAAGGTGAGGTGGGGTGATACATAAAACAAGGGTTTCAAATTAGCTCAGATACCGTTCCATAAACCCAATATGTAATAGACAAGACCTACTCCTTGCTCAGAGAACTGGACTCAACACGCCCTATTCACCGCACAAGAATATATCTGACTAGTAATAATCTTAAAACCTATGTATTGATATCTCTCTGTTAGTGTGTCAAGTGGGTGTTAAGCGGCATAAACACAGCAATGAAAAGCAGCTAAACCCCATTATAAAAATAAATTACTTTGAAAAACCCATGAAACAAAGACAGTGAAAGAGAGCGAAATTCTTACACAATGCGTTCAGGGGCTGTGATGCAAACTGGATTGACCATATCTAGACCCACAGCTGGATGAGACATAAGGGTGGACACTCTTGGGGCTGAGAGGTTTGGTGAGGTTGGGTGAGCAAACGCAGACCCTTTAAAGTAATACTGCGTGGTACCCATCGCATGGGTCCCAAATCTCCAGGTTCAAGGGCATCTTGCTACATCGAAAACATGCATGAGAAACCCAGAAGATGGTACACCGTGTGATGGGGAAAGGTTTCTCAAACGCACCTCATTTCTCATCTCCTTGTGCTCGGGTTCGCCATTCCAGCCACTTTACTAGCAATCTCCCTACTTGGAGCATCAGCACCTTTAACCTCCTGTTCCGTACAGGTTGCAATTTGTCCTGAGGATGAACGGGAAGACTTGGAACCAATGAGAGACTAGCTCTTGGTGTAGGGACAGGCACAGGTCACTCTATTTTCCCATCAGGAAGAAGAATTAACCACAGGCTCAGCCTGCCCCCCGGAACCAAAACAGGGCCTGAAGCCATCCTGCGCTTTTGCGGCCAGCTCCCTAAAAAGCGAGTTGTAAAATGGAGCTTCAGGGCACTGAAATTCACAAACCTGCAGAGTTATAAATGATAACTCTCGTCCACAAATATATTGAGGGAAGGCAAAGAAGAGGATTTGAAATCAAGGCAGAATTGCAGGAAACAGATTTCAGGAGGTAGATTCGAATCGCCTTTAAAGCACATGAAAAGCGGCAAAACGTTGACAATGATGCCCTTGGCCAAAAAGGGCGTATGCGTTTTTTCCTGAATATATACAGGAAAAAACGCATACGCCCTTTTTGACCAACCAAGCAACCTGGAAAGGCAAATCAGCGCTACAAAGAAGTCTCGCTTCCCATCGGTTAAAAGGGCCATGCTGAAAAAAGTGTCAAAACCAGAAATACAGGAAAGGCCATGGAGAAATGGGAGCCGTGCTACACTGATGGGTGGGATGTAAATTGCCAACAGCCACTCTGGAGAAGTGTACGGTGAGTCCTGAAACGTCTAAAAAGCAAAGCTTAGAGAGCATAGGGCACTTACACTCATGGGGGTATACATTGGGAAAATTAAAAATCAGCAAGACACAAGCACCCCAAAGTTTAGGGCTGCTCTCTTGACAAGGACCTCCACGTCATTCCACCTTCAATATCCCAGGAAAGAGAAAAATGGATAAAGAAGTTGTGGTCCTTATATACAATGGAATATCACTCAGCCATGAAATCAATGTCATAAGGCTAGTAGCAGCATGATGAGGGGATTTAGGTATGACGATTCTAAGTGAAATAAGTCACACAGAAAAGGACACTTCTCATAATGTATCACTTATAGAGGGAATGTAAAAACCGTTACACTTGAACTGAATTACAAAACAGAACAGAGTCACACATGCAGAAAACACACTATGGCTGCTTAACGGGAAAGGTGAGGTGGGGTGATACATAAAACAAGGGTTTCAAATTAGCTCAGATACAGTTCCATAAAACCAATATGTAATAGACAAGACCTACTCCTTGCTCAGAGAACTGGACTCAACACGCCCTATTCACCGCACAAGAATATATCTGACTAGTAATAATCTTAAAACCTATGTATTGATATCTCTCTGTTAGTGTGTCAAGTGGGTGTAAAGTGGCATAAACACAGCAGTGAAAAGCAGCTAAACCCCATTATAAAAATAAATTACTTCGAAAAACCCATGAAACAAAGACAGTGAAAGAGAGCGAAATTCTTACACAATGCGTTCAGGGGCTGTGATGCAACCTGGATTGACCATATCTAGACCCACAGCTGGATGAGACATAAGGGTGGACACTCTTGTGGCTGAGAGGTTTGGTGAGGTTGGGTGAGCAAACGCAGACCCTTTAAAGTAATACTGCGTGGTACCCATCGCATGGGTCCCAAATCTCCAGGTTCAAGGGCATCTTGCTACATCGAAAACATGCATGAGAAACCCAGAAGATGGTACACCGTGTGATGGGGAAAGGTTTCTAAAACGCACCTCATTTCTCATCTCCTTGTGCTCGGGTTCGCCATTCCAGCCACTTTACTAGCAATCTCCCTACTTGGAGCATCAGCACCTTTAACCTCCTGTTCCGTACAGATTGCAATTTGTCCTGAGGATGAACGGGAAGACTTGGAACCAATGAGAGACTAGCTCTTGGTGTAGGGACAGGCACAGGTCACTCTATTTTCCCATCAGGAAGAAGAATTAACCACAGGCTCAGCCTGCCCCCCGGAACCAGAACAGGGCCTGAAGCCATCCTGCGCTTTGGCGGCCAGCTCCCTAAAAATCGAGTTGTAAAATGGAGCTTCAGGGCACTGCAATTCACAAACCTGCAGAGTTATAAATGATAACTCTCGTCCACAAATATATTGAGGGAAGGCAAAGAAGAGGATTGGAAATCAAGGCAGAATTGCAGGAAACAGATTTCAGGAGGTAGATTCGAATCGCCTTTAAAGCACATGAAAAGCGGCAAAACGTTGACAATGATGCCCTTGGCCAAAAAGGGCGTATGCGTTTTTTCCTGAATATATTCAGGAAAAAACGCATACGCCCTTTTTGGCCAACCAAGCAACCTGGAAAGGCAAATCAGCGCTACAAAGAAGACTCGCTTCCCATCGGTCAAAAGGGCCATGCTGAAAAAAGTGTCAAAACCAGAAATGCAGGACAGGCCATGGAGAAATGGGAGCCTTGCTACACTGATGGGCGGGATGTAAATTGCCAACAGCCACTCTGGAGAAGTGTACGGTGTGTCCTGAAACATCTAAACAACACAGCTTAGTGAGCATAGGGCACTTCCACTCATGGGGGTATAAATTGGGAAAATTAAAAATCAGCAAGACACAAACACCCCAAAGTTTAGGGCTGCCCTGTTGACAAGGACCTCCACTTCATTCCACCTTCAATATCCCAGGAAAGAGAAAAATGGATAAAGGAGTTGTGGTCCTTATATACAATGGAATATCACTCAGCCATGAAATCAATGTCATAAGGCTAGTAGCAGCATGATGAGTGGATTTAGGTATGACGATTCTAAGTGAAATAAGTCACACAGAAAAGGACACTTCTCATAAGGTATCACTGATAGAGGGAATGTAAAAACCGTTACACTTGAACTGAATTACAAAACAGAACGGAGTCACACATGCAGAAAACACACTATGGCTGCTTAACGGGAAAGGTGAGGTGGGGTGATACATAAAACAAGGGTTTCAAATTAGCTCAGATACCGTTCCATAAACCCAATATATAATAGACAAGATCTACTCCTTGCTCAGAGAACTGGACTCAACACGCCCTATTCACCGCACAAGAATATATCTGACTAGTAATAATCTTAAAACCTATGTATTGATATCTCTCTGTTAGTGTGTCAATTGGGTGTAAAGCGGCATAAACACAGCAGTGAAAAGCAGCTAAACCCCACTATAAAAATAAATTACTTTGAAAAACCCATGAAACAAAGACAGTGAAAGAGAGCGAAATTCTTACACAATGCATTCAGGGGCTGTGATGCAACCTGGATTGACCATATCTAGACCCACAGCTGGATGAGACATAAGGGTGGACACTCTTGGGGCTGAGAGGTTTGGTGAGGTTGGGTGAGCAAACGCAGACCCTTTAAAGTAATACTGCGTGGTACCCATCGCATGGGTCCCAAATCTCCAGGTTCAAGGGCATCTTCCTACATCGAAAACATGCATGAGAAACCCAGAAGATGGTACACCGTGTGATGGGGAATGGTTTCTAAAACGCACCTCATTTCTAATCTCCTTGTGCTCGGGTTCGCCATTCCAGCCACTTTACTAGCAATCTCCCTACTTGGAGCATCAGCACCTTTAACCTCCTGTTCCGTACAGGTTGCAATTTGTCCTGAGGATGAACGGGAAGACTTGGAACCAATGAGAGACTAGCTCTTGGTGTAGGGACAGGCACAGGTCACTCTATTTTCCCATCAGGAAGAAGAATTAACCACAGGCTCAGCCTGCCCCCCGGAACCAGAACAGGGCCTGAAGCCATCCTGCGCTTTGGCGGCCAGCTCCCTAAAAAGCGAGTTGTAAAATGGAGCTTCAGGGCACTGCAATTCACAAACCTGCAGAGTTATAAATGATAACTCTCGTCCACAAATATATTGAGGGAAGGCAAAGAAGAGGATTTGAAATCAAGGCAGAATTGCAGGAAACAGATTTCAGGAGGTAGATTCGAATCGCCTTTAAAGCACATGAAAAGCGGCAAAACGTTGACAATGATGCCCTTGGCCAAAAAGGGCGTATGCGTTTTTTCCTGAATATATTCAGGAAAAAACGCATACGCCCTTTTTGGCCAACCAAGCAACCTGGAAAGGCAAATCAGTGCTACAAAGAAGTCTCGCTTCCCATCGGTCAAAAGGGCCATGCTGAAAAAAGTGTCAAAACCAGAAATGCAGGACAGGCCATGGAGAAATGGGAGCCTTGCTACACTGATGGGCGGGATGTAAATTGCCAACAGCCACTCTGGAGAAGAGTACGGTGTGTCCTGAAACATCTAAAAAGCAAAGCTTAGAGAGCATAGGGCACTTCCACTCATGGGGGTATACATTGGGAAAATTAAAAATCAGCAAGACACAAGCACCCCAAAGTTTAGGGCTGCTCTCTTGACAAGGACCTCCACTTCATTCCACCTTCAATATCCCAGGAAAGAGAAAAATGGATAAAGAAGTTGTGGTCCTTATATACAATGGAATATCACTCAGCCATGAAATCAATGTCATAAGGCTAGTAGCAGCATGATGAGTGGATTTAGGTACGACGATTCTAAGTGAAATAAGTCACACAGAAAAGGACACTTCTCATAAGGTATCACTGATAGAGGGAATGTAAAAACCGTTACACTTGAACTGAATTACAAAACAGAACGGAGTCACACATGCAGAAAACACACTATGGCTGCTTAACGGGAAAGGTGAGGTGGGGTGATACATAAAACAAGGGTTTCAAATTAGCTCAGATACCGTTCCATAAACCCAATATATAATAGACAAGATCTACTCCTTGCTCAGAGAACTGGACTCAACACGCCCTATTCACCGCACAAGAATATATCTGACTAGTAATAATCTTAAAACCTATGTATTGATATCTCTCTGTTAGTGTGTCAATTGGGTGTAAAGCGGCATAAACACAGCAGTGAAAAGCAGCTAAACCCCACTATAAAAATAAATTACTTTGAAAAACCCATGAAACAAAGACAGTGAAAGAGAGCGAAATTCTTACACAATGCATTCAGGGGCTGTGATGCAACCTGGATTGACCATATCTAGACCCACAGCTGGATGAGACATAAGGGTGGACACTCTTGGGGCTGAGAGGTTTGGTGAGGTTGGGTGAGCAAACGCAGACCCTTTAAAGTAATACTGCGTGGTACCCATCGCATGGGTCCCAAATCTCCAGGTTCAAGGCATCTTCCTACATCGAAAACATGCATGAGAAACCCAGAAGATGGTACACCGTGTGATGGGGAAAGGTTTCTAAAACGCACCTCATTTCTCATCTCCTTGTGCTCGGGTTCGCCATTCCAGCCACTTTACTAGCAATCTCCCTACATGGAGCATCAGCACCTTTAACCTCCTGTTCCGTACAGGTTGCAATTTGTCCTGAGGATGAACGGGAAGACTTGGAACCAATGAGAGACTAGCTCTTGGTGTAGGGACAGGCACAGGTCACTCTATTTTCCCATCAGGAAGAAGAATTAACCACAGGCTCAGCCTGCCCCCCGGAACCAGAACAGGGCCTGAAGCCATCCTGCGCTTTGGCGGCCAGCTCCCTAAAAAGCGAGTTGTAAAATGGAGCTTCAGGGCACTGCAATTCACAAACCTGCAGAGTTATAAATGATAACTCTCGTCCACAAATATATTGAGGGAAGGCAAAGAAGAGGATTTGAAATCAAGGCAGAATTGCAGGAAACAGATTTCAGGAGGTAGATTCGAATCGCCTTTAAAGCACATGAAAAGCGGCAAAACGTTGACAATGATGCCCTTGGCCAAAAAGGGCGTATGCGTTTTTTCCTGAATATATTCAGGAAAAAACGCATACGCCCTTTTTGGCCAACCAAGCAACCTGGAAAGGCAAATCAGCGCTACAAAGAAGACTCGCTTCCCATCGGTTAAAAGGGCCATGCTGAAAAAAGTGTCAAAACCAGAAATGCAGGACAGGCCATGGAGAAATGGGAGCCTTGCTACACTGATGGGCGGGATGTAAATTGCCAACAGCCACTCTGGAGAAGACTACGGTGTGTCCTGAAATATCTAAAAAACATAGCTTAGAGAGCATAGGGCACTTCCACTCATGGGGGTATAAATTGGGAAAATGAAAAATCAGCAAGACACAAGCACCCCAAAGATTAGGGCTGCTCTGTTGACAAGGACCTCCACTTCATTCCACCTTCAATATCCCAGGAAAGAGAAAAATGGATAAAGAAGTTGTGGTCCTTATGTACAATGGAATATCACTCAGCCATGAAATCAATGTCATAAGGCTAGTAGCAGCATGATGAGTGGATTTAGGTACGACGATTCTAAGTGAAATAAGTCACACAGAAAAGGACACTTCTCATAAGGTATCACTGATAGAGGGAATGTAAAAACCGTTACACTTGAACTGAATTACAAAACAGAACGGAGTCACACATGCAGAAAACACACTATGGCTGCTTAACGGGAAAGGTGAGGTGGGGTGATACATAAAACAAGGGTTTCAAATTAGCTCAGATACCGTTCCATAAACCCAATATGTAATAGACAAGACCTACTCCTTGCTCAGAGAACTGGACTCAACACGCCCTATTCACCGCACAAGAATATATCTGACTAGTAATAATCTTAAAACCTATGTATTGATATCTCTCTGTTAGTGTGTCAAGTGGGTGTAAAGCGGCATAAACACAGCAGTGAAAAGCAGCTAAACCCCATTATAAAAATAAATTACTTTGAAAAACCCATGAAACAAAGACAGTGAAAGAGAGCGAAATTTTACACAATGCGTTCACGGGCTGTGATGCAACCTGGATTGACCATATCTAGACCCACAGCTGGATGAGACATAAGGGTGGACACTCTTGGGGCTGAGAGGTTTGGTGAGGTTGGGTGAGCAAACGCAGACCCATTAAAGTAATACTGCGTGGTACCCATCGCATGGGTCCCAAATCTCCAGGTTCAAGGGCATCTTGCTACATCGAAAACATGCATGAGAAACCCAGAAGATGGTACACCGTGTGATGGGGAAAGGTTTCTAAAACGCACCGCATTTCTCATCTCTTTGTGCTCGGGGTCGACATTCCACCCACTTTACTAGCAATCTCCCTACTTGGAGCATCAGCACCTTTAACTTCCTGTTCCGTACAGGTTGCAATTTGTCCTGAGGATGAACGGGAAGACTTGGAACCAATGAGAGACTAGCTCCTGGTGTAGGGACAGGCACAGGTCACTCTATTTTCCCATCAGGAAGAAGAATTAACCACAGGCTCAGCCTGCCCCCCGGAACCAGAACAGGGCCTGAAGCCATCCTGCGCTTTGGCGGCCAGCTCCCTAAAAAGCGAGTTGTAAAATGGAGCTTCAGGGCACTGCAATTCACAAATCTGCAGAGTTATAAATGATAACTCTCGTCCACAAATATATTGAGGGAAGGCAAAGAAGAGGATTTGAAATCAAGGCAGAATTGCAGGAAACAGATTTCAGGAGGTAGATTCGAATCGCCTTTAAAGCACATGAAAAGCGGCAAAACGTTGACAATGATGCCCTTGGCCAAAAAGGGCGTATGCGTTTTTTCCTGAATATATTCAGGAAAAAACGCATACGCCCTTTTTGGCCAACCAAGCAACCTGGAAAGGCAAATCAGCGCTACAAAGAAGACTCGCTTCCCATCGGTCAAAAGGGCCATGCTGAAAAAAGTGTCAAAACCAGAAATGCAGGACAGGCCATGGAGAAATGGGAGCCGTGCTACACTGATGGGCGGGATGTAAATTGCCAACAGCCACTCTGGAGAAGTGTACGGAGAGTCCTGAAACGTCTAAAAAGCAAAGCTTAGAGAGCATAGGGCACTTCCACTCATGGGGGTATACATTGGGAAAATGAAAAATCAGCAAGACACAAGCACCGCAAAGATTAGTGCTGCTCTCTTGACAAGGACCTCCACTTCATTCCACCTTCAATATCCCAGGAAAGAGAAAAATGGATAAAGAAGTTGTGGTCCTTATATACAATGGAATATCACTCAGCCATGAAATCAATGTCATAAGGCTAGTAGCAGCATGATGAGTGGATTTAGGTACGACGATTCTAAGTGAAATAAGTCACACAGAAAAGGACACTTCTCATAATGTATCACTTATAGAGGGAATGTAAAAACCGTTACACTTGAACTGAATTACAAAACAGAACAGAGTCACACATGCAGAAAACACACTATGGCTGCTTAACGGGAAAGGTGAGGTGGGGTGATACATAAAACAAGGGTTTCAAATTAGCTCAGATACCGTTCCATAAACCCAATATGTAATAGACAAGACCTACTCCTTGCTCAGAGAACTGGACTCAACACGCCCTATTCACCGCACAAGAATATATCTGACTAGTAATAATCTTAAAACCTATGTGTTGATATCTCTCTGTTAGTGTGTCAAGTGGGTGTAAAGCGGCATAAACACAGCAGTGAAAAGCAGCTAAACCCCATTATAAAAATAAATTACTTTGAAAAACCCATGAAACAAAGACAGTGAAAGAGAGCGAATTTCTTACACAATGCGTTCAGGGGCTGTGATGCAACCTGGATTGACCATATCTAGACCCACAGCTGGATGAGACATAAGGGTGGACACTCTTGGGGCTGAGAGTTTTGGTGAGGTTGGGTGAGCAAACGCAGACCCTTTAAAATAATAGTGAGTGGTGGCCATCCAATGGGCCCCAAATCTCCAGGTTCAAGGGCATCTTCCTACATCGAAAACATGCATGAGAAACCTTGAAGATGGTACACCGTGTGATGGGGAAAGGTTTCTAAAACGCACCTCATTTCTCATCTCCTTGTGCCCGGGTTCGCTATTCCAGCCGCTTTACTAGCAATCTCCCTACTTGGAGCATCAGCACCTTTAACCTCCTGTTCCGTACAGGTTGCAATTTGTCCTGAGGATGAACGGGAAGACATGGAACCAATGAGAGACTAGCTCTTGGTGTTGGGACATGCAGAGGTCACTCTATTTTCCCATCAGGAAGAAGAATTAACCACAGGCTCATCCTGCCCCCCGGAACCAGAACAGGGCCTGAAGCCACCCTGCGCTTTTGCGGCCATCTCCCAAAAAGGCGAGTTGTAAAATGGAGGTTCAGGGCACTGCAATTCACAAACCTGCAGAGTTATAAATGATAACTCTCGTCCACAAATATATTGAGGGAAGGCAAAGAAGAGGATTTGAAATCAAGGCAGAATTGCAGGAAACAGATTTCAGGAGGTAGATTCGAATCGCCTTTAAAGCACATGACAAGCGGCAAAACGTTGACAATGATGCCCTTGGCCAAAAAGGGCGTATGCGTTTTTTCCTGAATATATTCAGGAAAAAACGCATACGCCCTTTTTGGCCAACCAAGCAACCTGGAAAGGCAAATCACCGCTAAAAAGAAGTCTCGCTACCCATTGGTCAAAATGGCCATGCTGAAAAAAGTCTCAAAACCAGAAATGCAGGAAAGGCCATGGAGAAATGGGAGCCGTGCTACACTGATGGGCGGGATGTAAATTGCCAACAGCCACTCTGGAGAAGTGTACGGAGAGTCCTGAAACGTCTAAAAAGCAAAGCTTAGAGAGCATAGGGCACTTCCACTCATGGGGGTATACATTGGGAAAATTAAAAATCAGCAAGACACAAGCACCGCAAAGTTTACGGCTGCTCTCTTTACAAGGACCTCCACTTCATTCCACCTTCAATATCCCAGGAAAGAGAAAAATGGATAAAGAAGTTGTGGTCCTTATATACAATGGAATATCACTCAGCCATGAAATCAATGTCATAAGGCTAGTAGCAGCATGATGAGTGGATTTAGGTACGACGATTCTAAGTGAAATAAGTCACACAGAAAAGGACACTTCTCATAATGTATCACTTATAGAGGGAATGTAAAAACCGTTACACTTGAACTGAATTACAAAACAGAACAGAGTCACACATGCAGAAAACACACTATGGCTGCTTAACGGGAAAGGTGAGGTGGGGTGATACATAAAACAAGGGTTTCAAATTAGCTCAGATACCGTTCCATAAACCCAATATGTAATAGACAAGACCTACTCCTTGCTCAGAGAACTGGACTCAACACGCCCTATTCACCGCACAAGAATATATCTGACTAGTAATAATCTTAAAACCTATGTATTGATATCTCTCTGTTAGTGTGTCAAGTGGGTGTAAAGCGGCATAAACACAGCAGTGAAAAGCAGCTAAACCCCATTATAAAAATAAATTACTTTGAAAAACCCATGAAACAAAGACAGTGAAAGAGAGCGAAATTCTTACACAATGCGTTCAGGGGCTGTGATGCAACCTGGATTGACCATATCTAGACCCACAGCTGGATGAGACATAAGGGTGGACACTCTTGGGGCTGAGAGGTTTGGTGAGGTTGGGTGAGCAAACGCAGACCCTTTAAAATAATAGTGAGTGGTGGCCATCCAATGGGCCCCAAATCTCCAGGTTCAAGGGCATCTTCCTACATCGAAAACATGCATGAGAAACCCAGAAGATGGTACACCGTGTGATGGGGAAAGGTTTCTTAAACGCACCTCATTTCTCATCTCCTTGTGCCCGGGTTCGCTATTCCAGCCGCTTTACTAGCAATCTCCCTACTTGGAGCATCAGCACCTTTAACCTCCTGTTCCGTACAGGTTGCAATTTCTCCTGAGGGTGAACGGGAAGACGTGGAACCAATGAGAGACTAGATCTTGGTGTAGGGACAGGCACAGGTCACTCTATTTTCCCATCAGGAAGAAGAATTAACCACAGGCTCAGCCTGCCCCCCGGAACCAGAACAGGGCCTGAAGCCAACATGCGCTTTGGCGGCCAGCTCCCTAAAAAGCGAGTTGTAAAATGGAGCTTCAGGGCACTGCAATTCACAAACCTGCAGAGTTATAAATGATAACTCTCGTCCACAAATATATTGAGGGAAGGCAAAGAAGAGGATTTGAAATCAAGGCAGAATTGCAGGAAACAGATTTCAGGAGGTAGATTCGAATCGCCTTTAAAGCACATGAAAAGCGGCAAAACGTTGACAATGATGCCCTTGGCCAAAAAGGGCGTATGCGTTTTTTCCTGAATATATTCAGGAAAAAACGCATACGCCCTTTTTGGCCAACCAAGCAACCTGGAAAGGCAAATCAGCGCTACAAAGAAGACTCGCTTCCCATCGGTCAAAAGGGCCATGCTGAAAAAAGTGTCAAAACCAGAAATGCAGGACAGGCCATGGAGAAATGGGAGCCTTGCTACACTGATGGGCGGGATGTAAATTGCCAACAGCCACTCTGGAGAAGTGTACGGTGTGTCCTTAAACATCTAAACAACACAGCTTAGTGAGCATAGGGCACTTCCACTCATGGGGGTATAAATTGGGAAAATTAAAAATCAGCAAGACACAAGCACCCCAAAGTTTAGGGCTGCCCTGTTGACAAGGACCTCCACTTCATTCCACCTTCAATATCCCAGGAAAGAGAAAAATGGATAAAGGAGTTGTGGTCCTTATATACAATGGAATATCACTCAGCCATGAAATCAATGTCATAAGGCTAGTAGCAGTATGATGAGTGGATTTAGGTACGACGATTCTAAGTGAAATAAGTCACACAGAAAAGGACACTTCTCATAAGGTATCACTGATAGAGGGAATGTAAAAACCGTTACACTTGAACTGAATTACAAAACAGAACGGAGTCACACATGAAGAAAACACACTATGGCTGCTTAACGGGAAAGGTGAGGTGGGGTGATACATAAAACAAGGGTTTCAAGTTAGCTCAGATACCGTTCCATAAACCCAATATGTAATAGACAAGACCTACTCCTTGCTCAGAGAACTGGACTCAACACGCCCTATTCACCGCACAAGAATATATCTGACTAGTAATAATCTTAAAACCTATGTATTGATATCTCTCTGTTAGTGTGTCAAGTGGGTGTAAAGCGGCATAAACACAGCAATGAAAAGCAGCTAAACCCCATTATAAAAATAAATTACTTTGAAAAACCCATGAAACAAAGACAGTGAAAGAGAGCGAAATTCTTACACAATGCGTTCAGGGGCTGTGATGCAACCTGGATTGACCATATCTAGACCCACAGCTGGATGAGACATAAGGGTGGACACTCTTGTGGCTGAGAGGTTTGGTGAGGTTGGGTGAGCAAACGCAGACCCTTTAAAGTAATACTGCGTGGTACCCATCGCATGGGTCCCAAATCTCCAGGTTCAAGGGCATCTTGCTACATCGAAAACATGCATGAGAAACCCAGAAGATGGTACACCGTGTGATGGGGAAAGGTTTCTAAAACGCACCTCATTTCTCATCTCCTTGTGCTCGGGTTCGCCATTCCAGCCACTTTACTAGCAATCTCCCTACTTGGAGCATCAGCACCTTTAACCTCCTGTTCCGTACAGGTTGCAATTTGTCCTGAGGATGAACGGGAAGACATGGAACCAATGAGAGACTAGCTCTTGGTGTTGGGACATGCAGAGGTCACTCTATTTTCCCATCAGGAAGAAGAATTAACCACAGGCTCAGCCTGCCCCCCGGAACCAGAACAGGGCCTGAAGCCATCCTGCGCTTTGCCGGCCAGCTCCCTAAAAAGCGAGTTGTAAAATGGAGCTTCAGGGCACTGCAATTCACAAACCTGCAGAGTTATAAATGATAACTCTCGTCCACAAATATATTGAGGGAAGGCAAAGAAGAGGATTTGAAATCAAGGCAGAATTGCAGGAAACAGATTTCAGGAGGTAGATTCGAATCGCCTTTAAAGCACATGAAAAGCGGCAAAACGTTGACAATGATGCCCTTGGCCAAAAAGGGCGTATGCGTTTTTTCCTGAATATATTCAGGAAAAAACGCATACGCCCTTTTTGGCCAACCAAGCAACCTGGAAAGGCAAATCAGCGCTACAAAGAAGACTCGCTTCCCATCGGTTAAAAGGGCCATGCTGAAAAAAGTGTCAAAAGCAGAAATGCAGGACAGGCCATGGAGAAATGGGAGCCTTGCTACACTGATGGGCGGGATGTAAATTGCCAACAGCCACTCTGGAGAAGACTACGGTGTGTCCTGAAATATCTAAAAAACACAGCTTAGAGAGCATAGGGCACTTCCACTCATGGGGGTATAAATTGGGAAAATGAAAAATCAGCAAGACACAAGCACCCCAAAGTTTAGGGCTGCTCTGTTGACAAGGACCTCCACTTCATTCCACCTTCAATATCCCAGGAAAGAGAAAAATGGATAAAGGAGTTGTGGTCCTTATGTACAATGGAATATCACTCAGCCATGAAATCAATGTCATAAGGCTAGTAGCAGCATGATGAGTGGATTTAGGTACGACGATTCTAAGTGAAATAAGTCACACAGAAAAGGACACTTCTCATAAGGTATCACTGATAGAGGGAATGTAAAAACCGTTACACTTGAACTGAATTACAAAACAGAACGGAGTCACACATGCAGAAAACACACTATGGCTGCTTAACGGGAAAGGTGAGGTGGGGTGATACATAAAACAAGGGTTTCAAATTAGCTCAGATACCGTTCCATAAACCCAATATGTAATAGACAAGACCTACTCCTTGCTCAGAGAACTGGACTCAACACGCCCTATTCACCGCACAAGAATATATCTGACTAGTAATAATCTTAAAACCTATGTATTGATATCTCTCTGTTAGTGTGTCAAGTGGGTGTAAAGCGGCATAAACACAGCAGTGAAAAGCAGCTAAACGCCATTATAAAAATAAATTACTTTGAAAAACCCATGAAACAAAGACAGTGAAAGAGAGCGAAATTCTTACACAATGCGTTCAGGGGCTGTGATGCAACCTGGATTGACCATATCTAGACCCACAGCTGGATGAGACATAAGGGTGGACACTCTTGGGGCTGAGAGGTTTGGTGAGGTTGGGTGAGCAAACGCAGACCCATTAAAGTAATACTGCGTGGTACCCATCGCATGGGTCCCAAATCTCCAGGTTCAAGGGCATCTTGCTACATCGAAAACATGCATGAGAAACCCAGAAGATGGTACACCGTGTGATGGGGAAAGGTTTCTAAAACGCACCTCATTTCTCATCTCCTTGTGCTCGGGTTCGCCATTCCAGCCGCTTTACTAGCAATCTCCCTACTTGGAGCATCAGCACCTTTAACCTCCTGTTCCGTACAGGTTGCAATTTGTCCTGAGGATGAACGGGAAGATTTGGAACCAATGAGAGACTAGCTCCTGGTGTAGGGACAGGCACAGGTCACTCTATTTTCCCATCAGGAAGAAGAATTAACCACAGGCTCAGCCTGCCCCCCGGAACCAGAACAGGGCCTGAAGCCATCCTGCGCTTTGGCGGCCAGCTCCCTAAAAAGCGAGTTGTAAAATGGAGCTTCAGGGCACTGAAATTCACAAACCTGCAGAGTTATAAATGATAACTCTCGTCCACAAATATATTGAGGGAAGGCAAAGAAGAGGATTTGAAATCAAGGCAGAATTGCAGGAAACAGATTTCAGGAGGTAGATTCGAATCGCCTTTAAAGCACATGAAAAGCGGCAAAACGTTGACAATGATGCCCTTGGCCAAAAAGGGCGTATGCGTTTTTTCCTGAATATATTCAGGAAAAAACGCATACGCCCTTTTTGGCCAACCAAGCAACCTGGAAAGGCAAATCAGCGCTACAAAGAAGTCTCGCTTCCCATCGGTTAAAAGGGCCATGCTGAAAAAAGTGTCAAAACCAGAAATACAGGAAAGGCCATGGAGAAATGGGAGCCGTGCTACACTGATGGGTGGGATGTAAATTGCCAACAGCCACTCTGGAGAAGTGTACTGTGAGTCCTGAAACGTCTAAAAAGCAAAGCTTAGAGAGCATAGTGCACTTCCACTCATGGGGGTATACATTGGGAAAATTAAAAATCAGCAAGACACAAGCACCCCAAAGTTTAGGGCTGCTCTCTTGACAAGGACCTCCACTTCATTCCACCTTCAATATCCCAGGAAAGAGAAAAATGGATAAAGAAGTTGTGGTCCTTATATACAATGGAATATCACTCAGCCATGAAATCAATGTCATAAGGCTAGTAGCAGCATGATGAGTGGATTTAGGTACGACGATTCTAAGTGAAATAAGTCACACAGAAAAGGACACTTCTCATAATGTATCACTTATAGAGGGAATGTAAAAACCGTTACACTTGAACTGAATTACAAAACAGAACAGAGTCACACATGCAGAAAACACACTATGGCTGCTTAACGGGAAAGGTGAGGTGGGGTGATACATAAAACAAGGGTTTCAAATTAGCTCAGATACCGTTCCATAAACCCAATATGTAATAGACAAGACCTACTCCTTGCTCAGAGAACTGGACTCAACACGCCCTATTCACTGCACAAGAATATATCTGACTAGTAATAATCTTAAAACCTATGTATTGATATCTCTCTGTTAGTGTGTCAAGTGGGTGTAAAGTGGCATAAACACAGCAGTGAAAAGCAGCTAAACCCCATTATAAAAATAAATTACTTCGAAAAACCCATGAAACAAAGACAGTGAAAGAGAGCGAAATTCTTACACAATGCGTTCAGGGGCTGTGATGCAACCTGGATTGACCATATCTAGACCCACAGCTGGATGAGACATAAGGGTGGACACTCTTGGGGCTGAGAGGTTTGGTGAGGTTGGGTGAGCAAACGCAGACCCTTGAAAGTAATACTGCGTGGTACCCATCGCATGGGTCCCACATTTCCAGGTTCAAGGTCATCTTGCTACATCGAAAACATGCATGAGAAACACAGAAGATGGTACACCGTGTGATGGGGAAAGGTTTCTAAAACGCACCTCATTTCTCATCTCCTTGTGCTCGGGTTCGCCATTCCAGCCACTTTACTAGCAATCTCCCTACTTGGAGCATCAGCACCTTTAACCTCCTGTTCCGTACAGGTTGCAATTTGTCCTGAGGATGAACGGGAAGACTTGGAACCAATGAGAGACTAGCTCTTGGTGTAGGGACAGGCACAGGTCACTCTATTTTCCCATCAGGAAGAAGAATTAACCACAGGCTCAGCCTGCCCCCCGGAACCAGAACAGGGCCTGAAGCCATCCTGCGCTTTGGCGGCCAGCTCCCTAAAAAGCGAGTTGTAAAATGGAGCTTCAGGGCACTGCAATTCACAAACCTGCAGAGTTATAAATGATAACTCTCGTCCACAAATATATTGAGGGAAGGCAAAGAAGAGGATTTGAAATCAAGGCAGAATTGCAGGAAACAGATTTCAGGAGGTAGATTCGAATCGCCTTTAAAGCACATGAAAAGCGGCAAAACGTTGACAATGATGCCCTTGGCCAAAAGGGCGTATGCGTTTTTTCCTGAATATATTCAGGAAAAAACGCATACGCCCTTTTTGGCCAACCAAGCAACCTGGAAAGGCAAATCAGCGCTACAAAGAAGACTCGCTTCCCATCGGTCAAAAGGGCCATGCTGAAAAAAGTGTCAAAACCAGAAATGCAGGACAGGCCATGGAGAAATGGGAGCCTTGCTACACTGATGGGCGGGATGTAAATTGCCAACAGCCACTC
Source organism: Balaenoptera ricei (assembly GCF_028023285.1). NCBI lineage: Eukaryota > Metazoa > Chordata > Mammalia > Artiodactyla > Balaenopteridae > Balaenoptera > Balaenoptera ricei. The sequence goes on along the minus strand of NW_026777426.1, from coordinate 118,864 downwards.
TGGAGAAGTGTACGGTGTGTCCTTAAACATCTAAACAACACAGCTTAGTGAGCATAGGGCACTTCCACTCATGGGGGTATAAATTGGGAAAATGAAAAATCAGCAAGACACAAGCACCCCAAAGTTTAGGGCTGCCCTGTTGACAAGGACCTCCACTTCATTCCACCTTCAATATCCCAGGAAAGAGAAAAATGGATAAAGGAGTTGTGGTCCTTATATACAATGGAATATCACTCAGCCATGAAATCAATGTCATAAGGCTAGTAGCAGCATGATGAGTGGATTTAGGTACGACGATTCTAAGTGAAATAAGTCACACAGAAAAGGACACTTCTCATAATGTATCACTTATAGAGGGAATGTAAAAACCGTTACACTTGAACTGAATTACAAAACAGAACAGAGTCACACATGCAGAAAACACACTATGGCTGCTTAACGGGAAAGGTGAGGTGGGGTGATACATAAAACAAGGGTTTCAAATTAGCTCAGATACCGTTCCATAAACCCAATATGTAATAGACAAGACCTACTCCTTGCTCAGAGAACTGGACTCAACACGCCCTATTCACCGCACAAGAATATATCTGACTAGTAATAATCTTAAAACCTATGTATTGATATCTCTCTGTTAGTGTGTCAAGTGGGTGTAAAGCAGCATAAACACAGCAGTGAAAAGCAGCTAAACCCCATTATAAAAATAAATTACTTTGAAAAACCCATGAAACAAAGACAGTGAAAGAGAGCGAAATTATTACACAATGCGTTCAGGGGCTGTGATGCAACCTGGATTGACCAAATCTAGACCCACAGCTGGATGAGACATAAGGGTGGACACTCTTGGGGCTGAGAGGTTTGGTGAGGTTGGGTGAGCAAACGCAGACCCTTTAAAGTAATACTGCGTGGTACCCATCGCATGGGTCCCAAATCTCCAGGTTCAAGGGCATCTTCCTACATCGAAAACATGCATGAGAAACCCTGAAGATGGTACACCGTGTGATGGGGAAAGGTTTCTAAAACGCACCTCATTTCTCATCTCCTTGTGCTCGGGTTCGCCATTCCAGCCACTTTACTAGCAATCTCCCTACTTGGAGCATCAGCACCTTTAACCTCCTGTTCCGTACAGGTTGCAATTTGTCCTGAGGATGAACGGGAAGACTTGGAACCAATGAGAGACTAGCTCTTGGTGTAGGGACAGGCACAGGTCACTCTATTTTCCCATCAGGAAGAAGAATTAACCACAGGCTCAGCCTGCCCCCCGGAACCAGAACAGGGCCTGAAGCCATCCTGCGCTTTGGCGGCCAGCTCCCTAAAAAGCGAGTTGTAAAATGGAGCTTCAGGGCACTGCAATTCACAAACCTGCAGAGTTATAAATGATAACTCTCGTCCACAAATATATTGAGGGAAGGCAAAGAAGAGGATTTGAAATCAAGGCAGAATTGCAGGAAACAGATTTCAGGAGGTAGATTCGAATCGCCTTTAAAGCACATGAAAAGCGGCAAAACGTTGACAATGATGCCCTTGGCCAAAAAGGGCGTATGCGTTTTTTCCTGAATATATTCAGGAAAAAACGCATACGCCCTTTTTGGCCAACCAAGCAACCTGGAAAGGCAAATCAGCGCTACAAAGAAGACTCGCTTCCCATCGGTTAAAAGGGCCATGCTGAAAAAAGTGTCAAAAGCAGAAATGCAGGACAGGCCATGGAGAAATGGGAGCCTTGCTACACTGATGGGCGGGATGTAAATTGCCAACAGCCACTCTGGAGAAGACTACGGTGTGTCCTGAAATATCTAAAAAACACAGCTTAGAGAGCATAGGGCACTTCCACTCATGGGGGTATAAATTGGGAAAATGAAAAATCAGCAAGACACAAGCACCCCAAAGTTTAGGGCTGCTCTGTTGACAAGGACCTCCACTTCATTCCACCTTCAATATCCCAGGAAAGAGAAAAATGGATAAAGGAGTTGTGGTCCTTATGTACAATGGAATATCACTCAGCCATGAAATCAATGTCATAAGGCTAGTAGCAGCATGATGAGTGGATTTAGGTACGACGATTCTAAGTGAAATAAGTCACACAGAAAAGGACACTTCTCATAAGGTATCACTGATAGAGGGAATGTAAAAACCGTTACACTTGAACTGAATTACAAAACAGAACGGAGTCACACATGCAGAAAACACACTATGGCTGCTTAACGGGAAAGGTGAGGTGGGGTGATACATAAAACAAGGGTTTCAAATTAGCTCAGATACCGTTCCATAAACCCAATATGTAATAGACAAGACCTACTCCTTGCTCAGAGAACTGGACTCAACACGCCCTATTCACCGCACAAGAATATATCTGACTAGTAATAATCTTAAAACCTATGTATTGATATCTCTCTGTTAGTGTGTCAAGTGGGTGTTAAGCGGCATAAACACAGCAATGAAAAGCAGCTAAACCCCATTATAAAAATAAATTACTTTGAAAAACCCATGAAACAAAGACAGTGAAAGAGAGCGAAATTCTTACACAATGCGTTCAGGGGCTGTGATGCAACCTGGATTGACCATATCTAGACCCACAGCTGGATGAGACATAAGGGTGGACACTCTTGGGGCTGAGAGGTTTGGTGAGGTTGGGTGAGCAAACGCAGACCCATTAAAGTAATACTGCGTGGTACCCATCGCATGGGTCCCAAATCTCCAGGTTCAAGGGCATCTTGCTACATCGAAAACATGCATGAGAAACCCAGAAGATGGTACACCGTGTGCTGGGGAAAGGTTTCTAAAACGCACCTCATTTCTCATCTCCTTGTGCTCGGGTTCGCCATTCCAGCCACTTTACTAGCAATCTCCCTACTTGGAGCATCAGCACCTTTAACCTCCTGTTCCGTACAGGTTGCAATTTGTCCTGAGGATGAACGGGAAGACTTGGAACCAATGAGAGACTAGCTCCTGGTGTAGGGACAGGCACAGGTCACTCTATTTTCCCATCAGGAAGAAGAATTAACCACAGGCTCAGCCTGCCCCCCGGAACCAAAACAGGGCCTGAAGCCATCCTGCGATTTTGCGGCCAGCTCCCTAAAAAGCGAGTTGTAAAATGGAGCTTCAGGGGACTGAAATTCACAAACCTGCAGAGTTATAAATGATAACTCTCGTCCACAAATATATTGAGGGAAGGCAAAGAAGAGGATTTGAAATCAAGGCAGAATTGCAGGAAACAGATTTCAGGAGGTAGATTCGAATCGCCTTTAAAACACATGAAAAGCGGCAAAACGTTGACAATGATGCCCTTGGCCAAAAAGGGCGTATGCGTTTTTTCCTGAATATATTCAGGAAAAAACGCATACGCCCTTTTTGGCCAACCAAGCAACCTGGAAAGGCAAATCAGCGCTACAAAGAAGTCTCGCTTCCCATCGGTTAAAAGGGCCATGCTGAAAAAAGTGTCAAAACCAGAAATACAGGAAAGGCCATGGAGAAATGGGAGCCGTGCTACACTGATGGGTGGGATGTAAATTGCCAACAGCCACTCTGGAGAAGTGTACGGTGAGTCCTGAAACGTCTAAAAAGCAAAGCTTAGAGAGCATAGGGCACTTCCACTCATGGGGGTATACATTGGGAAAATTAAAAATCAGCAAGACACAAGCACCCCAAAGTTTAGGGCTGCTCTCTTGACAAGGACCTCCACTTCATTCCACCTTCAATATCCCAGGAAAGAGACAAATGGATAAAGAAGTTGTGGTCCTTATATACAATGGAATATCACTCAGCCATGAAATCAATGTCATAAGGCTAGTAGCAGCATGATGAGTGGATTTAGGTATGACGATTCTAAGTGAAATAAGTCACACAGAAAAGGACACTTCTCATAATGTATCACTTATAGAGGGAATGTAAAAACCGTTACACTTGAACTGAATTACAAAACAAAACAGAGTCACACATGCAGAAAACACACTATGGCTGCTTAACGGGAAAGGTGAGGTGGGGTGATACATAAAACAAGGGTTTCAAATTAGCTCAGATACCGTTCCATAAAACCAATATGTAATAGACAAGACCTACTCCTTGCTCAGAGAACTGGACTCAACACGCCCTATTCACCGCACAAGAATATATCTGACTAGTAATAATCTTAAAACCTATGTATTGATATCTCTCTCTTAGTGTGTCAAGTGGGTGTAAAGTGGCATAAACACAGCAGTGAAAAGCAGCTAAACCCCATTATAAAAATAAATTACTTCGAAAAACCCATGAAACAAAGACAGTGAAAGAGAGCGAAATTCTTACACAATGCGTTCAGGGGCTGTGATGCAACCTGGATTGACCATATCTAGACCCACAGCTGGATGAGACATAAGGGTGGACACTCTTGTGGCTGAGAGGTTTGGTGAGGTTGGGTGAGCAAACGCAGACCCTTTAAAGTAATACTGCGTGGTACCCATCGCATGGGTCCCAAATCTCCAGGTTCAAGGGCATCTTGCTACATCGAAAACATGCATGAGAAACACAGAAGATGGTACACCGTGTGATGGGGAAAGGTTTCTAAAACGCACCTCATTTCTCATCTCCTTGTGCTCGGGTTCGCCACTCCAGCCACTTTACCTGCAATCTCCCTACTTGGAGCATCAGCACCTTTAACATCCTGTTCCGTACAGGTTGCAATTTGTCCTGAGGATGAACGGGAAGACTTGGAACCAATGAGAGACTAGCTCTTGGTGTAGGGACAGGCACAGGTCACTCTATTTTCCCATCAGGAAGAAGAATTAACCACAGGCTCAGCCTGCCCCCCGGAACCAAAACAGGGCCTGAAGCCATCCTGCGCTTTGGCGGCCAGCTCCCTAAAAAGCGAGTTGTAAAATGGAGCTTCAGGGCACTGCAATTCACAAACCTGCAGAGTTATAAATGATAACTCTCGTCCACAAATATATTGAGGGAAGGCAAAGAAGAGGATTTGAAATCAAGGCAGAATTGCAGGAAACAGATTTCAGGAGGTAGATTCGAATCGCCTTTAAAGCACATGAAAAGCGGCAAAACGTTGACAATGATGCCCTTGGCCAAAAAGGGCGTATGCGTTTTTTCCTGAATATATTCAGGAAAAAACGCATACGCCCTTTTTGGCCAACCAAGCAACCTGGAAAGGCAAATCAGCGCTACAAAGAAGACTCGCTTCCCATCGGTTAAAAGGGCCATGCTGAAAAAAGTGTCAAAACCAGAAATGCAGGACAGGCCATGGAGAAATGGGAGCCTTGCTACACTGATGGGCGGGATGTAAATTGCCAACAGCCACTCTGGAGAAGACTATGGTGTGTCCTGAAATATCTAAACAACACAGCTTAGAGAGCATAGGGCACTTCCACTCATGGGGGTATAAATTGGGAAAATGAAAAATCAGCAAGACACAAGCACCCCAAAGTTTAGGGCTGCTCTGTTGACAAGGACCTCCACTTCATTCCACCTTCAATATCCCAGGAAAGAGAAAAATGGATAAAGGAGTTGTGGTCCTTATGTACAATGGAATATCACTCAGCCATGAAATCAATGTCATAAGGCTAGTAGCAGCATGATGAGTGGATTTAGGTAGGACGATTCTAAGTGAAATAAGTCACACAGAAAAGGACACTTCTCATAAGGTATCACTGATAGAGGGAATGTAAAAACCGTTACACTTGAACTGAATTACAAAACAGAACGGAGTCACACATGCAGAAAACACACTATGGCTGCTTAACGGGAAAGGTGAGGTGGGGTGATACATAAAACAAGGGTTTCAAATTAGCTCAGATACCGTTCCATAAACCCAATATGTAATAGACAAGACCTACTCCTTGCTCAGAGAACTGGACTCAACACGCCCTATTCACCGCACAAGAATATATCTGACTAGTAATAATCTTAAAATCTATGTATTGATATCTCTCTGTTAGTGTGTAAAGTGGGTGTTAAGCGGCATAAACACAGCAATGAAAAGCAGCTAAACCCCATTATAAAAATAAATTACTTTGAAAAACCCATGAAACAAAGACAGTGAAAGAGAGCGAAATTCTTACACAATGCGTTCAGGGGCTGTGATGCAACCTGGATTGACCATATCTAGACCCACAGCTGGATGAGACATAAGGGTGGACACTCTTGGGGCTGAGAGGTTTGGTGAGGTTGGGTGAGCAAACGCAGACCCATTAAAGTAATACTGCGTGGTACCCATCGCATGGGTCCCAAATCTCCAGGTTCAAGGGCATCTTGCTACATCGAAAACATGCATGAGAAACCCAGAAGATGGTACACCGTGTGATGGGGAAAGGTTTCTAAAACGCACCTCATTTCTCATCTCCTTGTGCTCGGGTTCGCCATTCCAGCCACTTTACTAGCAATCTCCCTACTTGGAGCATCAGCACCTTTAACCTCCTGTTCCGTACAGGTTGCAATTTGTCCTGAGGATGAACGGGAAGACTTGGAACCAATGAGAGACTAGCTCCTGGTGTAGGGACAGGCACAGGTCACTCGATTTTCCCATCAGGAAGAAGAATTAACCACAGGCTCAGCCTGCCCCCCGGAACCAAAACAGGGCCTGAAGCCATCCTGCGATTTTGCGGCCAGCTCCCTAAAAAGCGAGTTGTAAAATGGAGCTTCAGGGCACTGAAATTCACAAACCTGCAGAGTTATAAATGATAACTCTCGTCCACAAATATATTGAGGGAAGGCAAAGAAGAGGATTTGAAATCAAGGCAGAATTGCAGGAAACAGATTTCAGGAGGTAGATTCGAATCGCCTTTAAAGCACATGAAAAGCGGCAAAACGTTGACAATGATGCCCTTGGCCAAAAAGGGCGTATGCGTTTTTTCCTGAATATATTCAGGAAAAAACGCATACGCCCTTTTTGGCCAACCAAGCAACCTGGAAAGGCAAATCAGGGCTACAAAGAAGTCTCGCTTCCCATCGGTTAAAAGGGCCATGCTGAAAAAAGTGTCAAAACCAGAAATACAGGAAAGGCCATGGAGAAATGGGAGCCGTGCTACACTGATGGGTGGGATGTAAATTGCCAACAGCCACTCTGGAGAAGTGTACGGTGAGTCCTGAAACGTCTAAAAAGCAAAGCTTAGAGAGCATAGGGCACTTCCACTCATGGGGGTATACATTGGGAAAATTAAAAATCAGCAAGACACAAGCACCCCAAAGTTTAGGGCTGCTCTCTTGACAAGGACCTCCACTTCATTCCACCTTCAATATCCCAGGAAAGAGAAAAATGGATAAAGAAGTTGTGGTCCTTATATACAATGGAATATCACTCAGCCATGAAATCAATGTCATAAGGCTAGTAGCAGCATGATGAGTGGATTTAGGTATGACGATTCTAAGTGAAATAAGTCACACAGAAAAGGACACTTCTCATAATGTATCACTTATAGAGGGAATGTAAAAACCGTTACACTTGAACTGAATTACAAAACAAAACAGAGTCACACATGCAGAAAACACACTATGGCTGCTTAACGGGAAAGGTGAGGTGGGGTGATACATAAAACAAGGGTTTCAAATTAGCTCAGATACCGTTCCATAAAACCAATATGTAATAGACAAGACCTACTCCTTGCTCAGAGAACTGGACTCAACACGCCCTATTCACCGCACAAGAATATATCTGACTAGTAATAATCTTAAAACCTATGTATTGATATCTCTCTCTTAGTGTGTCAAGTGGGTGTAAAGTGGCATAAACACAGCAGTGAAAAGCAGCTAAACCCCATTATAAAAATAAATTACTTCGAAAAACCCATGAAACAAAGACAGTGAAAGAGAGCGAAATTCTTACACAATGCGTTCAGGGGCTGTGATGCAACCTGGATTGACCATATCTAGACCCACAGCTGGATGAGACATAAGGGTGGACACTCTTGGGGCTGAGAGGTTTGGTGAGGTTGGGTGAGCAAACGCAGACCCTTTAAAGTAATACTGCGTGGTACCCATCGCATGGGTCCCAAATCTCCAGGTTCAAGGGCATCTTGCTACATCGAAAACATGCATGAGAAACCCAGAAGATGGTACACCGTGTGATGGGGAAAGGTTTCTAAAACGCACCTCATTTCTCATCTCCTTGTGTTCGGGTTCGCCATTCCAGCCACTTTACTAGCAATCTCCCTACTTGGAGCATCAGCACCTTTAACCTCCTGTTCCGTACAGGTTGCAATTTGTCCTGAGGATGAACGGGAAGACATGGAACCAATGAGAGACTAGCTCTTGGTGTTGGGACATGCAGAGGTCACTCTATTTTCCCATCAGGAAGAAGAATTAACCACAGGCTCAGCCTGCCCCCCGGAACCAGAACAGGGCCTGAAGCCATCCTGCGCTTTTGCGGCCATCTCCCAAAAAGGCGAGTTGTAAAATGGAGGTTCAGGGCACTGCAATTCACAAACCTGCAGAGTTATAAATGATAACTCTCGTCCACAAATATATTGAGGGAAGGCAAAGAAGAGGATTTGAAATCAAGGCAGAATTGCAGGAAACAGATTTCAGGAGGTAGATTCGAATCGCCTTTAAAGCACATGAAAAGCGGCAAAACGTTGACAATGATGCCCTTGGCCAAAAAGGGCGTATGCGTTTTTTCCTGAATATATTCAGGAAAAAACGCATACGCCCTTTTTGGCCAACCAAGCAACCTGGAAAGGCAAATCAGTGCTACAAAGAAGTCTCGCTTCCCATCGGTCAAAAGGGCCATGCTGAAAAGAGTGTCAAAACCAGAAATGCAGGACAGGCCATGGAGAAATGGGAGCCTTGCTACACTGATGGGCGGGATGTAAATTGCCAACAGCCACTCTGGAGAAGAGTACGGTGTGTCCTGAAACATCAAAAAAACACAGCTTAGAGAGCATAGGGCACTTCCACTCATGGGGGTATACATTGGGAGAATTAAAAATCAGCAAGACACAAGCACCCCAAAGTTTAGGCCTGCTCTCTTGACAAGGACCTCCACTTCATTCCACCTTCAATATCCCAGGAAAGAGAAAAATGGATAAAGGAGTTGTGGTCCTTATGTACAATGGAATATCACTCAGCCATGAAATCAATGTCATAAGGCTAGTAGCAGCATGATGAGTGGATTTAGGTACGACGATTCTAAGTGAAATAAGTCACACAGAAAAGGACACTTCTCATAAGGTATCACTGATAGAGGGAATGTAAAAACCGTTACACTTGAACTGAATTACAAAACAGAACGGAGTCACACATGCAGAAAACACACTATGGCTGCTTAACGGGAAAGGTGAGGTGGGGTGATACATAAAACAAGGGTTTCAAATTAGCTCAGATACCGTTCCATAAACCCAATATGTAATAGACAAGACCTACTCCTTGCTCAGAGAACTGGACTCAACACGCCCTATTCACCGCACAAGAATATATCTGACTAGTAATAATCTTAAAACCTATGTATTGATATCTCTCTGTTAGTGTGTCAAGTGGGTGTAAAGCGGCATAAACACAGCAGTGAAAAGCAGCTAAACCCCATTATAAAAATAAATTACTTTGAAAAACCCATGAAACAAAGACAGTGAAAGAGAGCGAAATTCTTACACAATGCGTTCAGGGGCTGTGATGCAACCTGGATTGACCATATCTAGACTCACAGCTGGATGAGACAAAAGGTTGGACACTCTTGGGGCTGAGAGGTTTGGTGAGGTTGGGTGAGCAAACGCAGACCCTTTAAAGTAATACTGCGTGGTACCCATCGCATGGGTCCCAAATCTCCAGGTTCAAGGTCATCTTGCTACATCGAAAACATGCATGAGAAACACAGAAGATGGTACACCGTGTGATGGGGAAAGGTTTCTAAAACGCACCTCATTTCTCATCTCCTTGTGCTCGGGTTCGCCACTCCAGCCACTTTACTAGCAATCTCCCTACTTGGAGCATCAGCACCTTTAACCTCCTGTTCCGTACAGGTTGCAATTTGTCCTGAGGATGAACGGGAAGACTTGGAACCAATGAGAGACTAGCTCCTGGTGTAGGGACAGGCACAGGTCACTCTATTTTACCATCAGGAAGAAGAATTAACCACAGGCTCAGCCTGCCCCCCGGAACCAAAACAGGGCCTGAAGCCATCCTGCGCTTTTGCGGCCAGCTCCCTAAAAAGCGAGTTGTAAAATGGAGCTTCAGGGCACTGAAATTCACAAACCTGCAGAGTTATAAATGATAACTCTCGTCCACAAATATATTGAGGGAAGGCAAAGAAGAGGATTTGAAATCAAGGCAGAATTGCAGGAAACAGATTTCAGGAGGTAGATTCGAATCGCCTTTAAAGCACATGAAAAGCGGCAAAACGTTGACAATGATGCCCTTGGCCAAAAAGGGCGTATGCGTTTTTTCCTGAATATATTCAGGAAAAAACGCATACGCCCTTTTTGGCCAACCAAGCAACCTGGAAAGGCAAATCAGCGCTACAAAGAAGACTCGCTTCCCATCGGTTAAAAGGGCCATGCTGAAAAAAGTGTCAAAACCAGAAATGCAGGACAGGCCATGGAGAAATGGGAGCCTTGCTACACTGATGGGCGGGATGTAAATTGCCAACAGCCACTCTGGAGAAGTGTACGGTGTGTCCTGAAACAATTAAAAAACACAGCTTAGTGAGCATAGGGCACTTCCACTCATGGGGGTATAAATTGGGAAAATTAAAAATCAGCAAGACACAAGCACCCCAAAGTTTAGGGCTGCCCTGTTGACAAGGACCTCCACTTCATTCCACCTTCAATATCCCAGGAAAGAGAAAAATGGATAAAGGAGTTGTGGTCCTTATATACAATGGAATATCACTCAGCCATGAAATCAATGTCATAAGGCTAGTAGCAGCATGATGAGTGGATTTAGGTACGACGATTCTAAGTGAAATAAGTCACACAGAAAAGGACACTTCTCATAAGGTATCACTGATAGAGGGAATGTAAAAACCGTTACACTTGAACTGAATTACAAAACAGAACGGAGTCACACATGCAGAAAACACACTATGGCTGCTTAACGGGAAATGTGAGGTGGGGTGATACATAAAACAAGGGTTTCAAATTAGCTCAGATACCGTTCCATAAACCCAATATGTAATAGACAAGACCTACTCCTTGCTCAGAGAACTGGACTCAACACGCCCTATTCACCGCACAAGAATATATCTGAGTAGTAATAATCTTAAAACCTATGTATTGATATCTCTCTGTTAGTGTGTCAAGTGGGTGTAAAGTGGCATAAACACAGCAATGAAAAGCAGCTAAACCCCATTATAAAAATAAATTACTTTGAAAAACCCATGAAACAAAGACAGTGAAAGAGAGCGAAATTCTTACACAATGCGTTCAGGGGCTGTGATGCAACCTGGATTGACCATATCTAGACCCACAGCTGGAGGAGACATAAGGGTGGACACTCTTGGGGCTGAGAGGTTTGGTGAGGTTGGGTGAGCAAACGCAGACCCTTTAAAGTAATACTGCGTGGTACCCATCGCATGGGTCCCAAATCTCCAGGTTCAAGGGCATCTTGCTACATCGAAAACATGCATGAGAAACCCAGAAGATGGTACACCGTGTGATGGGGAAAGGTTTCTAAAACGCACCTCATTTCTCATCTCCTTGTGCTCGGGTTCGCCATTCCAGCCACTTTACTAGCAATCTCCCTACTTGGAGCATCAGCACTTTAACCTCCTGTTCCGTACAGGTTGCAATTTGTCCTGAGGATGAACGGGAAGACATGGAACCAATGAGAGACTAGCTCTTGGTGTTGGGACATGCAGAGGTCACTCTATTTTCCCATCAGGAAGAAGAATTAACCACAGGCTCATCCTGCCCCCCGGAACCAAAACAGGGCCTGAAGCCATCCTGCGCTTTTGCGGCCATCTCCCAAAAAGGCGAGTTGTAAAATGAAGGTTCAGGGCACTGCAATTCACAAACCTGCAGAGTTATAAATGATAACTCTCGTCCACAAATATATTGAGGGAAGGCAAAGAAGAGGATTTGAAATCAAGGCAGAATTGCAGGAAACAGATTTCAGGAGGTAGATTCGAATCGCCTTTAAAGCACATGAAAAGCGGCAAAACGTTGACAATGATGCCCTTGGCCAAAAAGGGCGTATGTGTTTTTTCCTGAATATATTCAGGAAAAAACGCATACGCCCTTTTTGGCCAACCAAGCAACCTGGAAAGGCAAATCAGTGCTACAAAGAAGTCTCGCTTCGCATCGGTCAAAAGGGCCATGCTGAAAAAAGTGTCAAAACCAGAAATGCAGGACAGGCCATGGAGAAATGGGAGCCTTGCTACACTGATGGGCGGGATGTAAATTGCCAACAGCCACTCTGGAGAAGAGTACGGTGTGTCCTGAAACATCTAAAAAACACAGCTTAGAGAGCATAGGGCACTTCCACTCATGGGGGTATACATTGGGAAAATTAAAAATCAGCAAGACACAAGCACCCCAAAGTTTAGGGCTGCCCTGTTGACAAGGACCTCCACTTCATTCCACCTTCAATATCCCAGGAAAGAGAAAAATGGATAAAGGAGTTGTGGTCCTTATATACAATGGAATATCACTCAGCCATGAAATCAATGTCATAAGGCTAGTAGCAGCATGATGAGTGGATTTAGGTACGACGATTCTAAGTGAAATAAGTCACACAGAAAAGGACACTTCTCATAAGGTATCACTGATAGAGGGAATGTAAAAACCGTTACACTTGAACTGAATTACAAAACAGAACGGAGTCACACATGCAGAAAACACACTATGGCTGCTTAACGGGAAATGTGAGGTGGGGTGATACATAAAACAAGGGTTTCAAATTAGCTCAGATACCGTTCCATAAACCCAATATGTAATAGACAAGACCTACTCCTTGCTCAGAGAACTGGACTCAACACGCCCTATTCACCGCACAAGAATATATCTGAGTAGTAATAATCTTAAAACCTATGTATTGATATCTCTCTGTTAGTGTGTCAAGTGGGTGTAAAGCGGCATAAACACAGCAATGAAAAGCAGCTAAACCCCATTATAAAAATAAATTACTTTGAAAAACCCATGAAACAAAGACAGTGAAAGAGAGCGAAATTCTTACACAATGCGTTCAGGGGCTGTGATGCAACCTGGATTGACCATATCTAGACCCACAGCTGGATGAGACATAAGGGTGGACACTCTTGGGGCTGAGAGGTTTGGTGAGGTTGGGTGAGCAAACGCAGACCCTTTAAAGTAATACTGCGTGGTACCCATCGCATCGGTCCCAAATCTCCAGGTTCAAGGGCATCTTGCTACATCGAAAACATGCATGAGAAACCCAGAAGATGGTACACCGTGTGATGGGGAAAGGTTTCTAAAACGCACCTCATTTCTCATCTCCTTGTGCTCGGGTTCGCCATTCCAGCCACTTTACTAGCAATCTCCCTACTTGGAGCATCAGCACTTTAACCTCCTGTTCCGTACAGGTTGCAATTTGTCCTGAGGATGAACGGGAAGACATGGAACCAATGAGAGACTAGCTCTTGGTGTTGGGACATGCAGAGGTCACTCTATTTTCCCATCAGGAAGAAGAATTAACCACAGGCTCATCCTGCCCCCCGGAACCAGAACAGGGCCTGAAGCCATCCTGCGCTTTTGCGGCCATCTCCCAAAAAGGCGAGTTGTAAAATGGAGGTTCAGGGCACTGCAATTCACAAACCTGCAGAGTTATAAATGATAACTCTCGTCCACAAATATATTGAGGGAAGGCAAAGAAGAGGATTTGAAATCAAGGCAGAATTGCAGGAAACAGATTTCAGGAGGTACATTCGAATCGCCTTTAAAGCACATGAAAAGCGGCAAAACGTTGACAATGATGCCCTTGGCCAAAAAGGGCGTATGCGTTTTTTCCTGAATATATTCAGGAAAAAACGCATACGCCCTTTTTGGCCAACCAAGCAACCTGGAAAGGCAAATCAGTGCTACAAAGAAGTCTCGCTTCGCATCGGTCAAAAGGGCCATGCTGAAAAAAGTGTCAAAACCAGAAATGCAGGACAGGCCATGGAGAAATGGGAGCCTTGCTACACTGATGGGCGGGATGTAAATTGCCAACAGCCACTCTGGAGAAGAGTACGGTGTGTCCTGAAACATCTAAAAAACACAGCTTAGAGAGCATAGGGCACTTCCACTCATGGGGGTATACATTGGGAAAATTAAAAATCAGCAAGACACAAGCACCCCAAAGTTTAGGGCTGCTCTGTTGACAAGGACCTCCACTTCATTCCACCTTCAATATCCCAGGAAAGAGAAAAATGGATAAAGAAGTTGTGGTCCTTATATACAATGGAATATCACTCAGCCATGAAATCAATGTCATAAGGCTAGTAGCAGCATGATGAGTGGATTTAGGTACGACGATTCTAAGTGAAATAAGTCACACAGAAAAGGACACTTCTCATAATGTATCACTTATAGAGGGAATGTAAAAACCGTTACACTTGAACTGAATTACAAAACAGAACAGAGTCACACATGCAGAAAACACACTATGGCTGCTTAACGGGAAAGGTGAGGTGGGGTGATACATAAAACAAGGGTTTCAAATTAGCTCAGATACCGTTCCATAAACCCAATATGTAATAGACAAGACCTACTCCTTGCTCAGAGAACTGGACTCAACACGCCCTATTCACCGCACAAGAATATATCTGACTAGTAATAATCTTAAAACCTATGTATTGATATCTCTCTGTTAGTGTGTCAAGTGGGTGTAAAGCGGCATAAACACAGCAGTGAAAAGCAGCTAAACCCCATTATAAAAATAAATTACTTTGAAAAACCCATGAAACAAAGACAGTGAAAGAGAGCGAAATTCTTACACAATGCGTTCAGGGGCTGTGATGCAACCTGGATTGACCATATCTAGACCCACAGCTGGATGAGACATAAGGGTGGACACTCTTGGGGCTGAGAGGTTTGGTGAGGTTGGGTGAGCAAACGCAGACCCTTTAAAGTAATACTGCGTGGTACCCATCGCATGGGTCCCAAATCTCCAGGTTCAAGGGCATCTTGCTACATCGAAAACATGCATGAGAAACCCAGAAGATGGTACACCGTGTGATGGGGAAAGGTTTCTAAAACGCACCTCATTTCTCATCTCCTTGTGCTCGGGTTCGCCATTCCAGCCACTTTACTAGCAATCTCCCTACTTGGAGCATCAGCACCTTTAACCTCCTGTTCCGTACAGGTTGCAATTTGTCCTGAGGATGAACGGGAAGACTTGGAACCAATGAGAGACTAGCTCTTGGTGTAGGGACAGGCACAGGTCACTCTATTTTCCCATCAGGAAGAAGAATTAACCACAGGCTCAGCCTGCCCCCCGGAACCAGAACAGGGCCTGAAGCCATCCTGCGCTTTGGCGGCCAGCTCCCTAAAAAGCGAGTTGTAAAATGGAGCTTCAGGGCACTGCAATTCACAAACCTGCAGAGTTATAAATGATAACTCTCGTCCACAAATATATTGAGGGAAGGCAAAGAAGAGGATTTGAAATCAAGGCAGAATTGCAGGAAACAGATTTCAGGAGGTAGATTCGAATCGCCTTTAAAGCACATGAAAAGCGGCAAAACGTTGACAATGATGCCCTTGGACAAAAAGGGCGTATGCGTTTTTTCCTGAATATATTCAGGAAAAAACGCATACGCCCTTTTTGGCCAACCAAGCAACCTGGAAAGGCAAATCAGTGCTACAAAGAAGACTCGCTACCCATCGGTCAAAAGGGCCATGCTGAAAAAAGTCTCAAAACCAGAAATGCAGGACAGGCCATGGAGAAATGGGAGCCTTGCTACACTGATGGGCGGGATGTAAATTGCCAACAGCCACTCTGGAGAAGTGTACGGTGTGTCCTGAAACATCTAAAAAACACAGCTTAGAGAGCATAGGGCACTTCCACTCATGGGGGTATAAATTGGCAAAATGAAAAATCAGCAAGACACAAGCACCCCAAAGTTTAGGCCTGCTCTCTTGACAAGGACCTCCACTTCATTCCACCTTCAATATCCCAGGAAAGAGAAAAATGGATAAAGGAGTTGTGGTCCTTATGTACAATGGAATATCACTCAGACATGAAATCAATGTCATAAGGCTAGTAGCAGCATCATGAGTGGATTTAGGTACGACGATTCTAAGTGAAATAAGTCACACAGAAAAGGACACTTCTCATAAGGTATCACTGATAGAGGGAATGTAAAAACCGTTACACTTGAACTGAATTACAAAACAGAACGGAGTCACACATGCAGAAAACACACTATGGCTGCTTAACGGGAAAGGTGAGGTGGGGTGATACATAAAACAAGGGTTTCAAATTAGCTCAGATACCGTTCCATAAACCCAATATGTAATAGACAAGACCTACTCCTTGCTCAGAGAACTGGACTCAACACGCCCTATTCACCGCACAAGAATATATCTGACTAGTAATAATCTTAAAACCTATGTATTGATATCTCTCTGTTAGTGTGTCAAGTGGGTGTAAAGCGGCATAAACACAGCAGTGAAAAGCAGCTAAACCCCATTATAAAAATAAATTACTTTGAAAAACCCATGAAACAAAGACAGTGAAAGAGAGCGAAATTCTTACACAATGCGTTCAGGGGCTGTGATGCAACCTGGATTGACCATATCTAGACCCACAGCTGGATGAGACATAAGGGTGGACACTCTTGGGGCTGAGAGGTTTGGTGAGGTTGGGTGAGCAAACGCAGACCCATTAAAGTAATACTGCGTGGTACCCATCGCATGGGTCCCAAATCTCCAGGTTCAAGGGCATCTTGCTACATCGAAAACATGCATGAGAAACCCAGAAGATGGTACACCGTGTGATGGGGAAAGGTTTCTAAAACGCACCTCATTTCTCATCTCCTTGTGCTCGGGTTCGCCATTCCAGCCACTTTACTAGCAATCTCCCTACTTGGAGCATCAGCACTTTAACCTCCTGTTCCGTACAGGTTGCAATTTGTCCTGAGGATGAACGGGAAGACATGGAACCAATGAGAGACTAGCTCTTGGTGTTGGGACATGCAGAGGTCACTCTATTTTCCCATCAGGAAGAAGAATTAACCACAGGCTCATCCTGCCCCCCGGAACCAGAACAGGGCCTGAAGCCATCCTGCGCTTTTGCGGCCATCTCCCAAAAAGGCGAGTTGTAAAATGGAGGTTCAGGGCACTGCAATTCACAAACCTGCAGAGTTATAAATGATAACTCTCGTCCACAAATATATTGAGGGAAGGCAAAGAAGAGGATTTGAAATCAAGGCAGAATTGCAGGAAACAGATTTCAGGAGGTAGATTCGAATCGCCTTTAAAGCACATGAAAAGCGGCAAAACGTTGACAATGATGCCCTTGGCCAAAAAGGGCGTATGCGTTTTTTCCTGAATATATTCAGGAAAAAACGCATACGCCCTTTTTGGCCAACCAAGCAACCTGGAAAGGCAAATCAGTGCTACAAAGAAGTCTCGCTTCGCATCGGTCAAAAGGGCCATGCTGAAAAAAGTGTCAAAATCATAAATGCAGGACAGGCCATGGAGAAATGGGAGCCTTGCTACACTGATGGGCGGGATGTAAATTGCCAACAGCCACTCTGGAGAAGAGTACGGTGTGTCCTGAAACATCTAAAAAACACAGCTTAGAGAGCATAGGGCACTTCCACTCATGGGGGTATACATTGGGAAAATTAAAAATCAGCAAGACACAAGCACCCCAAAGTTTAGGGCTGCTCTGTTGACAAGGACCTCCACTTCATTCCACCTTCAATATCCCAGGAAAGAGAAAAATGGATAAAGAAGTTGTGGTCCTTATATACAATGGAATATCACTCAGCCATGAAATCAATGTCATAAGGCTAGTAGCAGCATGATGAGTGGATTTAGGTACGACGATTCTAAGTGAAATAAGTCACACAGAAAAGGACACTTCTCATAATGTATCACTTATAGAGGGAATGTAAAAACCGTTACACTTGAACTGAATTACAAAACAGAACAGAGTCACACATGCAGAAAACACACTATGGCTGCTTAACGGGAAAGGTGAGGTGGGGTGATACATAAAACAAGGGTTTCAAATTAGCTCAGATACCGTTCCATAAAACCAATATGTAATAGACAAGACCTACTCCTTGCTCAGAGAACTGGACTCAACACGCCCTATTCACCGCACAAGAATATATCTGACTAGTAATAATCTTAAAACCTATGTATTGATATCTCTCTGTTAGTGTGTCAAGTGGGTGTAAAGCGGCATAAACACAGCAGTGAAAAGCAGCTAAACCCCATTATAAAAATAAATTACTTTGAAAAACCCATGAAACAAAGACAGTGAAAGAGAGCGAAATTCTTACACAATGCGTTCAGGGGCTGTGATGCAACCTGGATTGACCATATCTAGACCCACAGCTGGATGAGACATAAGGGTGGACACTCTTGGGGCTGAGAGGTTTGGTGAGGCTGGGTGAGCAAACGCAGACCCTTTAAAGTAATACTGCGTGGTACCCATCGCATGGGTCCCAAATCTCCAGGTTCAAGGGCATCTTGCTACATCGAAAACATGCATGAGAAACCCAGAAGATGGTACACCGTGTGATGGGGAAAGGTTTCTAAAACGCACCTCATTTCTCATCTCCTTGTGCTCGGGTTCGCCATTCCAGCCACTTTACTAGCAATCTCCCTACTTGGAGCATCAGCACCTTTAACCTCCTGTTCCGTACAGGTTGCAATTTGTCCTGAGGATGAACGGGAAGACTTGGAACCAATGAGAGACTAGCTCTTGGTGTAGGGACAGGCACAGGTCACTCTATTTTCCCATCAGGAAGAAGAATTAACCACAGGCTCAGCCTGCCCCCCGGAACCAGAACAGGGCCTGAAGCCATCCTGCGCTTTGGCGGCCAGCTCCCTAAAAAGCGAGTTGTAAAATGGAGCTTCAGGGCACTGCAATTCACAAACCTGCAGAGTTATAAATGATAACTATCGTCCACAAATATATTGAGGGAAGGCAAAGAAGAGGATTTGAAATCAAGGCAGAATTGCAGGAAACAGATTTCAGGAGGTAGATTCGAATCGCCTTTAAAGCACATGAAAAGCGGCAAAACGTTGACAATGATGCCCTTGGCCAAAAAGGGCGTATGCGTTTTTTCCTGAATATATTCAGGAAAAAACACCTACGCCCTTTTTGGCCAACCAAGCAACCTGGAAAGGCAAATCAGTGCTACAAAGAAGACTCGCTACCCATCGGTCAAAAGGGCCATGCTGAAAAAAGTCTCAAAACCAGAAATGCAGGACAGGCCATGGAGAAATGGGAGCCTTGCTACACTGATGGGCGGGATGTAAATTGCCAACAGCCACTCTGGAGAAGTGTACGGTGTGTCCTGAAACATCTAAAAAACACAGCTTAGAGAGCATAGGGCACTTCCACTCATGGGGGTATAAATTGGCAAAATGAAAAATCAGCAAGACACAAGCACCCCAAAGTTTAGGCCTGCTCTCTTGACAAGGACCTCCACTTCATTCCACCTTCAATATCCCAGGAAAGAGAAAAATGGATAAAGGAGTTGTGGTCCTTATGTACAATGGAATATCACTCAGCCATGAAATCAATGTCATAAGGCTAGTAGCAGCATCATGAGTGGATTTAGGTACAACGATTCTAAGTGAAATAAGTCACACAGAAAAGGACACTTCTCATAAGGTATCACTGATAGAGGGAATGTAAAAACCGTTACACTTGAACTGAATTACAAAACAGAACGGAGTCACACATGCAGAAAACACACTATGGCTGCTTAACGGGAAAGGTGAGGTGGGGTGATACATAAAACAAGGGTTTCAAATTAGCTCAGATACCGTTCCATAAACCCAATATGTAATAGACAAGACCTACTCCTTGCTCAGAGAACTGGACTCAACACGCCCTATTCACCACACAAGAATATATCTGACTAGTAATAATCTTAAAACCTATGTATTGATATCTCTCTGTTAGTGTGTCAAGTGGGTGTAAAGCGGCATAAACACAGCAGTGAAAAGCAGCTAAACCCCATTATAAAAATAAATTACTTTGAAAAACCCATGAAACAAAGACAGTGAAAGAGAGCGAAATTCTTACACAATGCGTTCAGGGGCTGTGATGCAACCTGGATTGACCATATCTAGACCCACAGCTGGATGAGACATAAGGGTGGACACTCTTGGGGCTGAGAGGTTTGGTGAGGTTGGGTGAGCAAACGCAGACCCATTAAAGTAATACTGCGTGGTACCCATCGCATGGGTCCCAAATCTCCAGGTTCAAGGGCATCTTGCTACATCGAAAACATGCATGAGAAACCCAGAAGATGGTACACCGTGTGATGGGGAAAGGTTTCTAAAACGCACCTCATTTCTCATCTCCTTGTGCTCGGGTTCGCCATTCCAGCCACTTTACTAGCAATCTCCCTACTTGGAGCATCAGCACCTTTAACCTCCTGTTCCGTACAGGTTGCAATTTGTCCTGAGGATGAACGGGAAGACTTGGAACCAATGAGAGACTAGCTCCTGGTGTAGGGACAGGCACAGGTCACTCTATTTTCCCATCAGGAAGAAGAATTAACCACAGGCTCAGCCTGCCCCCCGGAACCAAAACAGGGCCTGAAGCCATCCTGCGCTTTTGCGGCCAGCTCCCTAAAAAGCGAGTTGTAAAATGGAGCTTCAGGGCACTGAAATTCACAAACCTGCAGAGTTATAAATGATAACTCTCGTCCACAAATATATTGAGGGAAGGCAAAGAAGAGGATTTGAAATCAAGGCAGAATTGCAGGAAACAGATTTCAGGAGGTAGATTCGAATCGCCTTTAAAGCACATGAAAAGCGGCAAAACGTTGACAATGATGCCCTTGGCCAAAAAGGGCGTATGCGTTTTTTCCTGAATATATTCAGGAAAAAACGCATACGCCCTTTTTGGCCAACCAAGCAACCTGGAAAGGCAAATCAGCGCTACAAAGAAGACTCGCTTCCCATCGGTTAAAAGGGCCATGCTGAAAAAAGTGTCAAAACCAGAAATGCAGGACAGGCCATGGAGAAATGGGAGCCTTGCTACACTGATGGGCGGGATGTAAATTGCCAACAGCCACTCTGGAGAAGTGTACGGTGTGTCCTGAAACAATTAAAAAACACAGCATAGTGAGCATAGGGCACTTCCACTCATGGGGGTATACATTGGGAAAATTAAAAATCAGCAAGACACAAGCACCCCAAAGTTTAGGGCTGCCCTGTTGACAAGGACCTCCACTTCATTCCACCTTCAATATCCCAGGAAAGAGAAAAATGGATAAAGGAGTTGTGGTCCTTATATACAATGGAATATCACTCAGCCATGAAATCAATGTCATAAGGCTAGTAGCAGCATGATGAGTGGATTTAGGTACGACGATTCTAAGTGAAATAAGTCACACAGAAAAGGACACTTCTCATAAGGTATCACTGATAGAGGGAATGTAAAAACCGTTACACTTGAACTGAATTACAAAACAGAACGGAGTCACACATGCAGAAAACACACTATGGCTGCTTAACGGGAAATGTGAGGTGGGGTGATACATAAAACAAGGGTTTCAAATTAGCTCAGATACCGTTCCATAAACCCAATATGTAATAGACAAGACCTACTCCTTGCTCAGAGAACTGGACTCAACACGCCCTATTCACCGCACAAGAATATATCTGAGTAGTAATAATCTTAAAACCTATGTATTGATATCTCTCTGTTAGTGTGTCAAGTGGGTGTAAAGCGGCATAAACACAGCAGTGAAAAGCAGCTAAACCCCATTATAAAAATAAATTACTTTGAAAAACCCATGAAACAAAGACAGTGAAAGAGAGCGAAATTCTTACACAATGCGTTCAGGGGCTGTGATGCAACCTGGATTGACCATATCTAGACCCACAGCTGGATGAGACATAAGGGTGGACACTCTTGGGGCTGAGAGGTTTGGTGAGGTTGGGTGAGCAAACGCAGACCCTTTAAAGTAATACTGCGTGGTACCCATCGCATGGGTCCCAAATCTCCAGGTTCAAGGGCATCTTGCTACATCGAAAACATGCATGAGAAACCCAGAAGATGGTACACCGTGTGATGGGGAAAGGTTTCTAAAACGCACCTCATTTCTCATCTCCTTGTGCTCGGGTTCGCCATTCCAGCCACTTTACTAGCAATCTCCCTACTTGGAGCATCAGCACCTTTAACCTCCTGTTCCGTACAGGTTGCAATTTGTCCTGAGGATGAACGGGAAGACATGGAACCAATGAGAGACTAGCTCTTGGTGTTGGGACATGCAGAGGTCACTCTATTTTCCCATCAGGAAGAAGAATTAACCACAGGCTCAGCCTGCCCCCCGGAACCAGAACAGGGCCTGAAGCCATCCTGCGCTTTTGCGGCCATCTCCCAAAAAGGCGAGTTGTAAAATGAAGGTTCAGGGCACTGCAATTCACAAACCTGCAGAGTTATAAATGATAACTCTCGTCCACAAATATATTGAGGGAAGGCAAAGAAGAGGATTTGAAATCAAGGCAGAATTGCAGGAAACAGATTTCAGGAGGTAGATTCGAATCGCCTTTAAAGCACATGAAAAGCGGCAAAACGTTGACAATGATGCCCTTGGCCAAAAAGGGCGTATGCGTTTTTTCCTGAATATATTCAGGAAAAAACGCATACGCCCTTTTTGGCCAACCAAGCAACCTGGAAAGGCAAATCAGTGCTACAAAGAAGTGTCGCTTCGCATCGGTCAAAAGGGCCATGCTGAAAAAAGTGTCAAAACCAGAAATGCAGGACAGGCCATGGAGAAATGGGAGCCTTGCTACACTGATGGGCGGGATGTAAATTGCCAACAGCCACTCTGGAGAAGAGTACGGTGTGTCCTGAAACATCTAAAAAACACAGCTTAGAGAGCATAGGGCACTTCCACTCATGGGGGTATACATTGGGAAAATTAAAAATCAGCAAGACACAAGCACCCCAAAGTTTAGGGCTGCTCTGTTGACAAGGACCTCCACTTCATTCCACCTTCAATATCCCAGGAAAGAGAAAAATGGATAAAGAAGTTGTGGTCCTTATATACAATGGAATATCACTCAGCCATGAAATCAATGTCATAAGGCTAGTAGCAGCATGATGAGTGGATTTAGGTACGACGATTCTAAGTGAAATAAGTCACACAGAAAAGGACACTTCTCATAATGTATCACTTATGGAGGGAATGTAAAAACCGTTACACTTGAACTGTATTACAAAACAGAACGGAGTCACACATGCAGAAAACACACTATGGCTGCTTAACGGGAAAGGTGAGGTGGGGTGATACATAAAACAAGGGTTTCAAATTAGCTCAGATACCGTTCCATAAACCCAATATGTAATAGACAAGACCTACTCCTTGCTCAGAGAACTGGACTCAACACGCCCTATTCACCGCACAAGAATATATCTGACTAGTAATAATCTTAAAACCTATGTATTGATATCTCTCTCTTAGTGTGTCAAGTGGGTGTAAAGCGGCATAAACACAGCAGTGAAAAGCAGCTAAACCCCATTATAAAAATAAATTACTTTGAAAAACCCATGAAACAAAGACAGTGAAAGAGAGCGAAATTCTTACACAATGCGTTCAGGGGCTGTGATGCAACCTGGATTGACCATATCTAGACCCACAGCTGGATGAGACATAAGGGTGGACACTCTTGGGGGTGAGAGGTTTGGTGAGGTTGGGTGAGCAAACGCAGACCCTTTAAAGTAATACTGCGTGGTACCCATCGCATGGGTCCCAAATCTCCAGGTTCAAGGGCAACTTGCTACATCGAAAACATGCATGAGAAACCCAGAAGATGGTACACCGTGTGATGGGGAAAGGTTTCTAAAACGCACCTCATTTCTCATCTCCTTGTGCTCGGGTTCGCCATTCCAGCCACTTTACTAGCAATCTCCCTACTTGGAGCATCAGCACCTTTAACCTCCTGTTCCGTACAGGTTGCAATTTGTCCTGAGGATGAACGGGAAGACTTGGAACCAATGAGAGACTAGCTCTTGGTGTAGGGACAGGCACAGGTCACTCTATTTTCCCATCAGGAAGAAGAATTAACCACAGGCTCAGCCTGCCCCCCGGAACCAGAACAGGGCCTGAAGCCATCCTGCGCTTTGGCGGCCAGCTCCCTAAAAAGCGAGTTGTAAAATGGAGCTTCAGGGCACTGCAATTCACAAACCTGCAGAGTTATAAATGATAACTCTCGTCCACAAATATATTGAGGGAAGGCAAAGAAGAGGATTTGAAATCAAGGCAGAATTGCAAGAAACAGATTTCAGGAGGTAGATTCGAATCGCCTTTAAAGCACATGAAAAGCGGCAAAACGTTGACAATGATGCCCTTGGCCAAAAAGGGCGTATGCGTTTTTTCCTGAATATATTCAGGAAAAAACGCATACGCCCTTTTTGGCCAACCAAGCAACCTGGAAAGGCAAATCAGCGCTACAAAGAAGACTCGCTTCCCATCGGTTAAAAGGGCCATGCTGAAAAAAGTGTCAAAACCAGAAATGCAGGACAGGCCATGGAGAAATGGGAGCCTTGCTACACTGATGGGCGGGATGTAAATTGCCAACAGCCACTCTGGAGAAGACTACGGTGTGTCCTGAAATATCTAAAATACACAGCTTAGAGAGCATAGGGCACTTCCACTCATGGGGGTATAAATTGGGAAAATGAAAAAATCAGCAAGACACAAGCACCCCAAAGTTTAGGGCTGCTCTGTTGACAAGGACCTCCACTTCATTCCACCTTCAATATCCCAGGAAAGAGAAAAATGGATAAAGGAGTTGTGGTCCTTATGTACAATGGAATATCACTCAGCCATGAAATCAATGTCATAAGGCTAGTAGCAACATGATGAGTGGATTTAGGTACGACGATTCTAACTGAAATAAGTCACACAGAAAAGGACACTTCTCATAAGGTATCACTGATAGAGGGAATGTAAAAACCGTTACACTTGAACTGAATTACAAAACAGAACGGAGTCACACATGCAGAAAACACACTATGGCTGCTTAACGGGAAAGGTGAGGTGGGGTGATACATAAAACAAGGGTTTCAAATTAGCTCAGATACCGTTCCATAAACCCAATATGTAATAGACAAGACCTACTCCTTGCTCAGAGAACTGGACTCAACACGCCCTATTCACCGCACAAGAATATATCTGACTAGTAATAATCTTAAAACCTATGTATTGATATCTCTCTGTTAGTGTGTCAAGTGGGTGTAAAGCGGCATAAACACAGCAGTGAAAAGCAGCTAAACCCCATTATAAAAATAAATTACTTTGAAAAACCCATGAAACAAAGACAGTGAAAGAGAGCGAAATTCTTACACAATGCGTTCAGGGGCTGTGATGCAACCTGGATTGACCATATCTAGACCCACAGCTGGATGAGACATAAGGGTGGACACTCTTGGGGGTGAGAGGTTTGGTGAGGTTGGGTGAGCAAACGCAGACCCTTTAAAGTAATACAGCGTGGTACCCATCGCATGGGTCCCAAATCTCCAGCTTCAAGGGCAACTTGCTACATCGAAAACATGCATGAGAAACCCAGAAGATGGTACACCGTGTGATGGGGAAAGGTTTCTAAAACGCACCTCATTTCTCATCTCCTTGTGCTCGGGTTCGCCATTCCAGCCACTTTACTAGCAATCTCCCTACTTGGAGCATCAGCACCTTTAACCTCCTGTTCCGTACAGGTTGCAATTTGTCCTGAGGATGAACGGGAAGACTTGGAACCAATGAGAGACTAGCTCCTGGTGTAGGGACAGGCACAGGTCACTCTATTTTCCCATCAGGAAGAAGAATTAACCACAGGCTCAGCCTGCCCCCCGGAACCAAAACAGGGCCTGAAGCCATCCTGCGCTTTTGCGGCCAGCTCCCTAAAAAGCGAGTTGTAAAATGGAGCTTCAGGGCACTGAAATTCACAAACCTGCAGAGTTATAAATGATAACTCTCGTCCACAAATATATTGAGGGAAGGCAAAGAAGAGGATTTGAAATCAAGGCAGAATTGCAGGAAACAGATTTCAGGAGGTAGATTCGAATCGCCTTTAAAGCACATGAAAAGCGGCAAAACGTTGACAATGATGCCCTTGGCCAAAAAGGGCGTATGCGTTTTTTCCTGAATATATTCAGGAAAAAACGCATACGCCCTTTTTGGCCAACCAAGCAACCTGGAAAGGCAAATCAGCGCTACAAAGAAGACTCGCTTCCCATCGGTTAAAAGGGCCATGCTGAAAAAAGTGTCAAAACCAGAAATGCAGGACAGGCCATGGAGAAATGGGAGCCTTGCTACACTGATGGGCGGGATGTAAATTGCCAACAGCCACTCTGGAGAAGTGTACGGTGTGTCCTGAAACAATTAAAAAACACAGCTTAGTGAGCATAGGGCACTTCCACTCATGGGGGTATACATTGGGAAAATTAAAAATCAGCAAGACACAAGCACCCCAAAGTTTAGGGCTGCCCTGTTGACAAGGACCTCCACTTCATTCCACCTTCAATATCCCAGGAAAGAGAAAAATGGATAAAGGAGTTGTGGTCCTTATATACAATGGAATATCACTCAGCCATGAAATCAATGTCATAAGGCTAGTAGCAGCATGATGAGTGGATTTAGGTACGACGATTCTAAGTGAAATAAGTCACACAGAAAAGGACACTTCTCATAAGGTATCACTGATAGAGGGAATGTAAAAACCGTTACACTTGAACTGAATTACAAACCAGAACGGAGTCACACATGCAGAAAACACACTATGGCTGCTTAACGGGAAATGTGAGGTGGGGTGATACATAAAACAAGGGTTTCAAATTAGCTCAGATACCGTTCCATAAACCCAATATGTAATAGACAAGACCTACTCCTTGCTCAGAGAACTGGACTCAACACGCCCTATTCACCGCACAAGAATATATCTGAGTAGTAATAATCTTAAAACCTATGTATTGATATCTCTCTGTTAGTGTGTCAAGTGGGTGTAAAGCGGCATAAACACAGCAGGGAAAAGCAGCTAAACCCCATTATAAAAATAAATTACTTTGAAAAACCCATGAAACAAAGACAGTGAAAGAGAGCGAAATTCTTACACAATGCGTTCAGGGGCTGTGATGCAACCTGGATTGACCATATCTAGACCCACAGCTGGATGAGACATAAGGGTGGACACTCTTGGGGCTGAGAGGTTTGGTGAGGTTGGGTGAGCAAACGCAGACCCTTTAAAGTAATACTGCGTGGTACCCATCGCATGGGTCCCAAATCTCCAGGTTCAAGGGCATCTTGCTACATCGAAAACATGCATGAGAAACCCAGAAGATGGTACACTGTGTGATGGGGAAAGGTTTCTAAAACGCACCTCATTTCTCATCTCCTTGTGCTCGGGTTCGCCATTCCAGCCACTTTACTAGCAATCTCCCTACTTGGAGCATCAGCACTTTAACCTCCTGTTCCGTACAGGTTGCAATTTGTCCTGAGGATGAACGGGAAGACATGGAACCAATGAGAGACTAGCTCTTGGTGTTGGGACATGCAGAGGTCACTCTATTTTCCCATCAGGAAGAAGAATTAACCACAGGCTCAGCCTGCCCCCCGGAAGCAGAACAGGGCCTGAAGCCATCCTGCGCTTTGGCGGCCAGCTCCCTAAAAAGCGAGTTGTAAAATGGAGCTTCAGGGCACTGCAATTCACAAACCTGCAGAGTTATAAATGATAACTCTCGTCCACAAATATATTGAGGGAAGGCAAAGAAGAGGATTTGAAATCAAGGCAGAATTGCAGGAAACAGATTTCAGGAGGTAGATTCGAATCGCCTTTAAAGCACATGAAAAGCGGCAAAACGTTGACAATGATGCCCTTGGCCAAAAAGGGCGTATGCGTTTTTTCCTGAATATATTCAGGAAAAAACGCATACGCCCTTTTTGGCCAACCAAGCAACCTGGAAAGGCAAATCAGCGCTACAAAGAAGACTCGCTTCCCATCGGTTAAAAGGGCCATGCTGAAAAAAGTGTCAAAACCAGAAATGCAGGACAGGCCATGGAGAAATGGGAGCCTTGCTACACTGATGGGCGGGATGTAAATTGCCAACAGCCACTCTGGAGAAGACTACGGTGTGTCCTGAAATATCTAAAATACACAGCTTAGAGAGCATAGGGCACTTCCACTCATGGGGGTATAAATTGGGAAAATGAAAAAATCAGCAAGACACAAGCACCCCAAAGTTTAGGGCTGCTCTGTTGACAAGGACCTCCACTTCATTCCACCTTCAATATCCCAGGAAAGAGAAAAATGGATAAAGGAGTTGTGGTCCTTATGTACAATGGAATATCACTCAGCCATGAAATCAATGTCATAAGGCTAGTAGCAACATGATGAGTGGATTTAGGTACGACGATTCTAAGTGAAATAAGTCACACAGAAAAGGACACTTCTCATAAGGTATCACTGATAGAGGGAATGTAAAAACCGTTACACTTGAACTGAATTACAAAACAGAACGGAGTCACACATGCAGAAAACACACTATGGCTGCTTAACGGGAAATGTGAGGTGGGGTGATACATAAAACAAGGGTTTCAAATTAGCTCAGATACCGTTCCATAAACCCAATATGTAATAGACAAGACCTACTCCTTGCTCAGAGAACTGGACTCAACACGCCCTCTTCACCGCACAAGAATATATCTGAGTAGTAATAATCTTAAAACCTATGTATTGATATCTCTCTGTTAGTGTGTCAAGTGGGTGTAAAGCGGCATAAACACAGCAATGAAAAGCAGCTAAACCCCATTATAAAAATAAATTACTTTGAAAAACCCATGAAACAAAGACAGTGAAAGAGAGCGAAATTCTTACACAATGCGTTCAGGGGCTGTGATGCAACCTGGATTGACCATATCTAGACCCACAGCTGGATGAGACATAAGGGTGGACACTCTTGGGGCTGAGAGGTTTGGTGAGGTTGGGTGAGCAAACGCAGACCCTTTAAAGTAATACTGCGTGGTACCCATCGCATGGGTCCCAAATCTCCAGGTTCAAGGGCATCTTGCTACATCGAAAACATGCATGAGAAACCCAGAAGATGGTACACCGTGTGATGGGGAAAGGTTTCTAAAACGCACCTCATTTCTCATCTCCTTGTGCTCGGGTTCGCCATTCCAGCCACTTTACTAGCAATCTCCCTACTTGGAGCATCAGCACTTTAACCTCCTGTTCCGTACAGGTTGCAATTTGTCCTGAGGATGAACGGGAAGACATGGAACCAATGAGAGACTAGCTCTTGGTGTTGGGACATGCAGAGGTCACTCTATTTTCCCATCAGGAAGAAGAATTAACCACAGGCTCAGCCTGCCCCCCGGAACCAGAACAGGGCCTGAAGCCATCCTGCGCTTTTGCGGCCATCTCCCAAAAAGGCGAGTTGTAAAATGAAGGTTCAGGGCACTGCAATTCACAAACCTGCAGAGTTATAAATGATAACTCTCGTCCACAAATATATTGAGGGAAGGCAAAGAAGAGGATTTGAAATCAAGGCAGAATTGCAGGAAACAGATTTCAGGAGGTAGATTCGAATCGCCTTTAAAGCACATGAAAAGCGGCAAAACGTTGACAATGATGCCCTTGGCCAAAAAGGGCGTATGCGTTTTTTCCTGAATATATTCAGGAAAAAACGCATACGCCCTTTTTGGCCAACCAAGCAACCTGGAAAGGCAAATCAGTGCTACAAAGAAGTCTCGCTTCGCATCGGTCAAAAGGGCCATGCTGAAAAAAGTGTCAAAACCAGAAATGCAGGACAGGCCATGGAGAAATGGGAGCCTTGCTACACTGATGGGCGGGATGTAAATTGCCAACAGCCACTCTGGAGAAGAGTACGGTGTGTCCTGAAACATCTAAAAAACACAGCTTAGAGAGCATATGGCACTTCCACTCATGGGGGTATACATTGGGAAAATTAAAAATCAGCAAGACACAAGCACCCCAAAGTTTAGGGCTGCTCTGTTGACAAGGACCTCCACTTCATTCCACCTTCAATATCCCAGGAAAGAGAAAAATGGATAAAGAAGTTGTGGTCCTTATGTACAATGGAATATCACTCAGCCATGAAATCAATGTCATAAGGCTAGTAGCAACATGATGAGTGGATTTAGGTACGACGATTCTAACTGAAATAAGTCACACAGAAAAGGACACTTCTCATAAGGTATCACTGATAGAGGGAATGTAAAAACCGTTACACTTGAACTGAATTACAAAACAGAACGGAGTCACACATGCAGAAAACACACTATGGCTGCTTAACGGGAAAGGTGAGGTGGGGTGATACATAAAACAAGGGTTTCAAATTAGCTCAGATACCGTTCCATAAACCCAATATGTAATAGACAAGACCTACTCCTTGCTCAGAGAACTGGACTCAACACGCCCTATTCACCGCACAAGAATATATCTGACTAGTAATAATCTTAAAACCTATGTATTGATATCTCTCTGTTAGTGTGTCAAGTGGGTGTAAAGCGGCATAAACACAGCAGTGAAAAGCAGCTAAACCCCATTATAAAAATAAATTACTTTGAAAAACCCATGAAACAAAGACAGTGAAAGAGAGCGAAATTCTTACACAATGCGTTCAGGGGCTGTGATGCAACCTGGATTGACCATATCTAGACCCACAGCTGGATGAGACATAAGGGTGGACACTCTTGGGGGTGAGAGGTTTGGTGAGGTTGGGTGAGCAAACGCAGACCCTTTAAAGTAATACAGCGTGGTACCCATCGCATGGGTCCCAAATCTCCAGCTTCAAGGGCAACTTGCTACATCGAAAACATGCATGAGAAACCCAGAAGATGGTACACCGTGTGATGGGGAAAGGTTTCTAAAACGCACCTCATTTCTCATCTCCTTGTGCTCGGGTTCGCCATTCCAGCCACTTTACTAGCAATCTCCCTACTTGGAGCATCAGCACCTTTAACCTCCTGTTCCGTACAGGTTGCAATTTGTCCTGAGGATGAACGGGAAGACTTGAAACCAATGAGAGACTAGCTCTTGGTGTAGGGACAGGCACAGGTCACTCTATTTTCCCATCAGGAAGAAGAATTAACCACAGGCTCAGCCTGCCCCCCGGAACCAGAACAGGGCCTGAAGCCATCCTGCGCTTTGGCGGCCAGCTCCCTAAAAAGCGAGTTGTAAAATGGAGCTTCAGGGCACTGCAATTCACAAACCTGCAGAGTTATAAATGATAACTCTCGTCCACAAATATATTGAGGGAAGGCAAAGAAGAGGATTTGAAATCAAGGCAGAATTGCAGGAAACAGATTTCAGGAGGTAGATTCGAATCGCCTTTAAAGCACATGAAAAGCGGCAAAACGTTGACAATGATGCCCTTGGCCAAAAAGGGCGTATGCGTTTTTTCCTGAATATATTCAGGAAAAAACGCATACGCCCTTTTTGGCCAACCAAGCAACCTGGAAAGGCAAATCAGCGTTACAAAGAAGACTCGCTTCCCATCGGTTAAAAGGGCCATGCTGAAAAAAGTGTCAAAACCAGAAATGCAGGACAGGCCATGGAGAAATGGGAGCCTTGCTACACTGATGGGCGGGATGTAAATTGCCAACAGCCACTCTGGAGAAGACTACGGTGTGTCCTGAAATATCTAAAATACACAGCTTAGAGAGCATAGGGCACTTCCACTCATGGGGGTATAAATTGGGAAAATGAAAAAATCAGCAAGACACAAGCACCCCAAAGTTTAGGGCTGCTCTGTTGACAAGGACCTCCACTTCATTCCACCTTCAATATCCCAGGAAAGAGAAAAATGGATAAAGGAGTTGTGGTCCTTATGTACAATGGAATATCACTCAGCCATGAAATCAATGTCATAAGGCTAGTAGCAACATGATGAGTGGATTTAGGTACGACGATTCTAACTGAAATAAGTCACACAGAAAAGGACACTTCTCATAAGGTATCACTGATAGAGGGAATGTAAACACCGTTACACTTGAACTGAATTACAAAACAGAACGGAGTCACACATGCAGAAAACACACTATGGCTGCTTAACGGGAAAGGTGAGGTGGGGTGATACATAAAACAAGGGTTTCAAATTAGCTCAGATACCGTTCCATAAACCCAATATGTAATAGACAAGACCTACTCCTTGCTCAGAGAACTGGACTCAACACGCCCTATTCACCGCACAAGAATATATCTGACTAGTAATAATCTTAAAACCTATGTATTGATATCTCTCTGTTAGTGTGTCAAGTGGGTGTAAAGCGGCATAAACACAGCAGTGAAAAGCAGCTAAACCCCATTATAAAAATAAATTACTTTGAAAAACCCATGAAACAAAGACAGTGAAAGAGAGCGAAATTCTTACACAATGCGTTCAGGGGCTGTGATGCAACCTGGATTGACCATATCTAGACCCACAGCTGGATGAGACATAAGGGTGGACACTCTTGGGGGTGAGAGGTTTGGTGAGGTTGGGTGAGCAAACGCAGACCCTTTAAAGTAATACTGCGTGGTACCCATCGCATGGGTCCCAAATCTCCAGGTTCAAGGGCAACTTGCTACATCGAAAACATGCATGAGAAACCCAGAAGATGGTACACCGTGTGATGGGGAAAGGTTTCTAAAACGCACCTCATTTCTCATCTCCTTGTGCTCGGGTTCGCCATTCCAGCCACTTTACTAGCAATCTCCCTACTTGGAGCATCAGCACCTTTAACCTCCTGTTCCGTACAGGTTGCAATTTGTCCTGAGGATGAACGGGAAGACTTGGAACCAATGAGAGACTAGCTCCTGGTTTAGGGACAGGCACAGGTCACTCTATTTTCCCATCAGGAAGAAGAATTAACCACAGGCTCAGCCTGCCCCCCGGAACCAAAACAGGGCCTGAAGCCATCCTGCGCTTTTGCGGCCAGCTCCCTAAAAAGCGAGTTGTAAAATGGAGCTTCAGGGCACTGAAATTCACAAACCTGCAGAGTTATAAATGATAACTCTCGTCCACAAATATATTGAGGGAAGGCAAAGAAGAGGATTTGAAATCAAGGCAGAATTGCAGGAAACAGATTTCAGGAGGTAGATTCGAATCGCCTTTAAAGCATGTGAAAAGCGGCAAAACGTTGACAATGATGCCCTTGGCCAAAAAGGGCGTATGCGTTTTTTCCTGAATATATTCAGGAAAAAACGCATACGCCCTTTTTGGCCAACCAAGCAACCTGGAAAGGCAAATCAGCGCTACAAAGAAGTCTCGCTTCCCATCGGTTAAAAGGGCCATGCTGAAAAAAGTGTCAAAACCAGAAATACAGGAAAGGCCATGGAGAAATGGGAGCCGTGCTACACTGATGGGTGGGATGTAAATTGCCAACAGCCACTCTGGAGAAGTGTACGGTGAGTCCTGAAACGTCTAAAAAGCAAAGCTTAGAGAGCATAGGGCACTTCCACTCATGGGGGTATACATTGGGGAAATTAAAAATCAGCAAGACACAAGCACCCCAAAGTTTAGGGCTGCTCTCTTGACAAGGACCTCCACTTCATTCCACCTTCAATATCCCAGGAAAGAGAAAAATGGATAAAGAAGTTGTGGTCCTTATATACAATGGAATATCACTCAGCCATGAAATCAATGTCATAAGGCTAGTAGCAGCATGATGAGTGGATTTAGGTATGACGATTCTAAGTGAAATAAGTCACACAGAAAAGGACACTTCTCATAATGTATCACTTATAGAGGGAATGTAAAAACCGTTACACTTGAACTGAATTACAAAACAGAACAGAGTCACACATGCAGAAAACACACTATGGCTGCTTAACGGGAAAGGTGAGGTGGGGTGATACATAAAACAAGGGTTTCAAATTAGCTCAGATACCGTTCCATAAAACCAATATGTAATAGACAAGACCTACTCCTTGCTCAGAGAACTGGACTCAACACGCCCTATTCACCGCACAAGAATATATCTGACTAGTAATAATCTTAAAACCTATGTATTGATATCTCTCTCTTAGTGTGTCAAGTGGGTGTAAAGGGGCATAAACACAGCAGTGAAAAGCAGCTAAACCCCATTATAAAAATAAATTACTTCGAAAAACCCATGAAACAAAGACAGTGAAAGAGAGCGAAATTCTTACACAATGCGTTCAGGGGCTGTGATGCAACCTGGATTGACCATATCTAGACCCACAGCTGGATGAGACATAAGGGTGGACACTCTTGTGGCTGAGAGGTTTGGTGAGGTTGGGTGAGCAAACGCAGACCCTTTAAAGTAATACTGCGTGGTACCCATCGCATGGGTCCCAAATCTCCAGGTTCAAGGGCATCTTGCTACATCGAAAACATGTATGAGAAACCCAGAAGATGGTACACCGTGTGATGGGGAAAGGTTTCTAAAACGCACCTCATTTCTCATCTCCTTGTGCTCGGGTTTGCCATTCCAGCCACTTTACTAGCAATCTCCCTACTTGGAGCATCAGCACCTTTAACCTCCTGTTCCGTACAGATTGCAATTTGTCCTGAGGATGAACGGGAAGACTTGGAACCAATGAGAGACTAGCTCTTGGTATAGGGACAGGCACAGGTCACTCTATTTTCCCATCAGGAAGAAGAATTAACCACAGGCTCAGCCTGCCCCCCGGAACCAGAACAGGGCCTGAAGCCATCCTGCGCTTTGGCGGCCAGCTCCCTAAAAAGCGAGTTGTAAAATGGAGCTTCAGGGCACTGCAATTCACAAACCTGCAGAGTTATAAATGATAACTCTCGTCCACAAATATATTGAGGGAAGGCAAAGAAGAGGATTTGAAATCAAGGCAGAATTGCAGGAAACAGATTTCAGGAGGTAGATTCGAATCGCCTTTAAAGCACATGAAAAGCGGCAAAACGTTGACAATGATGCCCTTGGCCAAAAAGGGCGTATGCGTTTTTTCCTGAATATATTCAGGAAAAAACGCATACGCCCTTTTTGGCCAACCAAGCAACCTGGAAAGGCAAATCAGCGCTACAAAGAAGTCTCGCTTCCCATCGGTCAAAAGGGCCATGCTGAAAAAAGTGTCAAAACCAGAAATGCAGGACAGGCCATGGAGAAATGGGAGCCTTGCTACACTGATGGGCGGGATGTAAATTGCCAACAGCCACTCTGGAGAAGTGTACGGTGTGTCCTGAAACATCTAAACAACACAGCTTAGTGAGCATAGGGCACTTCCACTCATGGGGGTATAAATTGGGAAAATTAAAAATCAGCAAGACACAAGCACCCCAAAGTTTAGGGCTGCCCTGTTGACAAGGACCTCCACTTCATTCCACCTTCAATATCCCAGGAAAGAGAAAAATGGATAAAGGAGTTGTGGTCCTTATATACAATGGAATATCACTCAGCCATGAAATCAATGTCATAAGGCTAGTAGCAGCATGATGAGTGGATTTAGGTACGACGATTCTAAGTGAAATAAGTCACACAGAAAAGGACACTTCTCATAAGGTATCACTGATAGAGGGAATGTAAAAACCGTTACACTTGAACTGAATTACAAAACAGAACGGAGTCACACATGCAGAAAACACACTATGGCTGCTTAACGGGAAATGTGAGGTGGGGTGATACATAAAACAAGGGTTTCAAATTAGCTCAGATACCGTTCCATAAACCCAATATGTAATAGACAAGACCTACTCCTTGCTCAGAGAACTGGACTCAACACGCCCTATTCACCGCACAAGAATATATCTGACTAGTAATAATCTTAAAACCTATGTATTGATATCTCTCTGTTAGTGTGTCAAGTGGGTGTAAAGCGGCATAAACACAGCAATGAAAAGCAGCTAAACCCCATTATAAAAATAAATTACTTTGAAAAACCCATGAAACAAAGACAGTGAAAGAGAGCGAAATTCTTACACAATGCGTTCAGGGGCTGTGATGCAACCTGGATTGACCATATCTAGACCCACAGCTGGATGAGACATAAGGGTGGACACTCTTGGGGCTGAGAGGTTTGGTGAGGTTGGGTGAGCAAACGCAGACCCTTTAAAGTAATACTGCGTGGTACCCATCGCATGGGTCCCAAATCTCCAGGTTCAAGGGCATCTTGCTACATCGAAAACATGCATGAGAAACCCAGAAGATGGTACACCGTGTGATGGGGAAAGGTTTCTAAAACGCACCTCATTTCTCATCTCCTTGTGCTCGGGTTCGCCATTCCAGCCACTTTACTAGCAATCTCCCTACTTGGAGCATCAGCACCTTTAATCTCCTGTTCCGTACAGGTTGCAATTTGTCCTGAGGATGAACGGGAAGACATGGAACCAATGAGAGACTAGCTCTTGGTGTTGGGACATGCAGAGGTCACTCTATTTTCCCATCAGGAAGAAGAATTAACCACAGGCTCATCCTGCCCCCCGGAACCAGAACAGGGCCTGAAGCCATCCTGCGCTTTTGCGGCCATCTCCCAAAAAGGCGAGTTGTAAAATGGAGGTTCAGGGCACTGCAATTCACAAACCTGCAGAGTTATAAATGATAACTCTCGTCCACAAATATATTGAGGGAAGGCAAAGAAGAGGATTTGAAATCAAGGCAGAATTGCAGGAAACAGATTTCAGGAGGTAGATTCGAATCGCCTTTAAAGCACATGAAAAGCGGCAAAACGTTGACAATGATGCCCTTGGCCAAAAAGGGCGTATGCGTTTTTTCCTGAATATATTCAGGAAAAAACGCATACGCCCTTTTTGGCCAACCAAGCAACCTGGAAAGGCAAATCAGTGCTACAAAGAAGTCTCGCTTCGCATCGGTCAAAAGGGCCATGCTGAAAAAAGTGTCAAAACCAGAAATGCAGGACAGGCCATGGAGAAATGGGAGCCTTGCTACACTGATGGGCGGGATGTAAATTGCCAACAGCCACTCTGGAGAAGAGTACGGTGTGTCCTGAAACATCTAAAAAACACAGCTTAGAGAGCATAGGGCACTTCCACTCATGGGGGTATACATTGGGAAAATTAAAAATCAGCAAGACACAAGCACCCCAAAGTTTAGGGCTGCTCTGTTGACAAGGACCTCCACTTCATTCCACCTTCAATATCCCAGGAAAGAGAAAAATGGATAAAGAAGTTGTGGTCCTTATATACAATGGAATATCACTCAGCCATGAAATCAATGTCATAAGGCTAGTAGCAGCATGATGAGTGGATTTAGGTACGACGATTCTAAGTGAAATAAGTCACACAGAAAAGGACACTTCTCATAATGTATCACTTATAGAGGGAATGTAAAAACCGTTACACTTGAACTGAATTACAAAACAGAACAGAGTCACACATGCAGAAAACACACTATGGCTGCTTAACGGGAAAGGTGAGGTGGGGTGATACATAAAACAAGGGTTTCAAATTAGCTCAGATACCGTTCCATAAACCCAATATGTAATAGACAAGACCTACTCCTTGCTCAGAGAACTGGACTCAACACGCCCTATTCACCGCACAAGAATATATCTGACTAGTAATAATCTTAAAACCTATGTATTGATATCTCTCTGTTAGTGTGTCAAGTGGGTGTAAAGTGGCATAAACACAGCAGTGAAAAGCAGCTAAACCCCATTATAAAAATAAATTACTTTGAAAAACCCATGAAACAAAGACAGTGAAAGAGAGCGAAATTCTTACACAATGCGTTCAGGGGCTGTGATGCAACCTGGATTGACCATATCTAGACCCACAGCTGGATGAGACATAAGGGTGGACACTCTTGGGGGTGAGAGGTTTGGTGAGGTTGGGTGAGCAAACGCAGACCCTTTAAAGTAATACTGCGTGGTACCCATCGCATGGGTCCCAAATCTCCAGGTTCAAGGGCAACTTGCTACATCGAAAACAGGCATGAGAAACCCAGAAGATGGTACACCGTGTGATGGGGAAAGGTTTCTAAAACGCACCTCATTTCTCATCTCCTTGTGCTCGGGTTCGCCATTCCAGCCACTTTACTAGCAATCTCCCTACTTGGAGCATCAGCACCTTTAACCTCCTGTTCCGTACAGGTTGCAATTTGTCCTGAGGATGAACGGGAAGACTTGAAACCAATGAGAGACTAGCTCTTGGTGTAGGGACAGGCACAGGTCACTCTATTTTCCCATCAGGAAGAAGAATTAACCACAGGCTCAGCCTGCCCCCCGGAACCAGAACAGGGCCTGAAGCCATCCTGCGCTTTGGCGGCCAGCTCCCTAAAAAGCGAGTTGTAAAATGGAGCTTCAGGGCACTGCAATTCACAAACCTGCAGAGTTATAAATGATAACTCTCGTCCACAAATATATTGAGGGAAGGCAAAGAAGAGGATTTGAAATCAAGGCAGAATTGCAGGAAACAGATTTCAGGAGGTAGATTCGAATCGCCTTTAAAGCACATGAAAAGCGGCAAAACGTTGACAATGATGCCCTTGGCCAAAAAGGGCGTATGCGTTTTTTCCTGAATATATTCAGGAAAAAACGCATACGCCCTTTTTGGCCAACCAAGCAACCTGGAAAGGCAAATCAGCGTTACAAAGAAGACTCGCTTCCCATCGGTTAAAAGGGCCATGCTGAAAAAAGTGTCAAAACCAGAAATGCAGGACAGGCCATGGAGAAATGGGAGCCTTGCTACACTGATGGGCGGGATGTAAATTGCCAACAGCCACTCTGGAGAAGACTACGGTGTGTCCTGAAATATCTAAAATACACAGCTTAGAGAGCATAGGGCACTTCCACTCATGGGGGTATAAATTGGGAAAATGAAAAAATCAGCAAGACACAAGCACCCCAAAGTTTAGGGCTGCTCTCTTGACAAGGACCTCCACTTCATTCCACCTTCAATATCCCAGGAAAGAGAAAAATGGATAAAGGAGTTGTGGTCCTTATGTACAATGGAATATCACTCAGCTATGAAATCAATGTCATAAGGCTAGTAGCAACATGATGAGTGGATTTAGGTACGACGATTCTAACTGAAATAAGTCACACAGAAAAGGACACTTCTCATAAGGTATCACTGATAGAGGGAATGTAAAAACCGTTACACTTGAACTGAATTACAAAACAGAACGGAGTCACACATGCAGAAAACACACTATGGCTGCTTAACGGGAAAGGTGAGGTGGGGTGATACATAAAACAAGGGTTTCAAATTAGCTCAGATACCGTTCCATAAACCCAATATGTAATAGACAAGACCTACTCCTTGCTCAGAGAACTGGACTCAACACGCCCTATTCACCGCACAAGAATATATCTGACTAGTAATAATCTTAAAACCTATGTATTGATATCTCTCTGTTAGTGTGTCAAGTGGGTGTAAAGCGGCATAAACACAGCAGTGAAAAGCAGCTAAACCCCATTATAAAAATAAATTACTTTGAAAAACCCATGAAACAAAGACAGTGAAAGAGAGCAAAATTCTTACACAATGCGTTCAGGGGCTGTGATGCAACCTGGATTGACCATATCTAGACCCACAGCTGGATGAGACATAAGGGTGGACACTCTTGGGGGTGAGAGGTTTGGTGAGGTTGGGTGAGCAAACGCAGACCCTTTAAAGTAATACTGCGTGGTACCCATCGCATGGGTCCCAAATCTCCAGGTTCAAGGGCAACTTGCTACATCGAAAACATGCATGAGAAACCCAGAAGATGGTACACCGTGTGATGGGGAAAGGTTTCTGAAACGCACCTCATTTCTCATCTCCTTGTGCTCGGGTTCGCCATTCCAGCCACTTTACTAGCAATCTCCCTACTTGGAGCATCAGCACCTTTAACCTCCTGTTCCGTACAGGTTGCAATTTGTCCTGAGGATGAACGGGAAGACTTGGAACCAATGAGAGACTAGCTCCTGGTTTAGGGACAGGCACAGGTCACTCTATTTTCCCATCAGGAAGAAGAATTAACCACAGGCTCAGCCTGCCCCCCGGAACCAGAACAGGGCCTGAAGCCATCCTGCGCTTTTGCGGCCAGCTCCCTAAAAAGCGAGTTGTAAAATGGAGCTTCAGGGCACTGAAATTCACAAACCTGCAGAGTTATAAATGATAACTCTCGTCCACAAATATATTGAGGGAAGGCAAAGAAGAGGATTTGAAATCAAGGCAGAATTGCAGGAAACAGATTTCAGGAGGTAGATTCGAATCGCCTTTAAAGCACATGAAAAGCGGCAAAACGTTGACAATGATGCCCTTGGCCAAAAAGGGCGTATGCGCTTTTTCCTGAATATATTCAGGAAAAAACGCATACGCCCTTTTTGGCCAACCAAGCAACCTGGAAAGGCAAATCAGCGCTACAAAGAAGTCTCGCTTCCCATCGGTTAAAAGGGCCATGCTGAAAAAAGTGTCAAAACCAGAAATACAGGAAAGGCCATGGAGAAATGGGAGCCGTGCTACACTGATGGGTGGGATGTAAATTGCCAACAGCCACTCTGGAGAAGTGTACGGTGAGTCCTGAAACGTCTAAAAAGCAAAGCTTAGAGAGCATAGGGCACTTCCACTCATGGGGGTATACATTGGGAAAATTAAAAATCAGCAAGACACAAGCACCCCAAAGTTTAGGGCTGCTCTCTTGACAAGGACCTCCACTTCATTCCACCTTCAATATCCCAGGAAAGAGAAAAATGGATAAAGAAGTTGTGGTCCTTATATACAATGGAATATCACTCAGCCATGAAATCAATGTCATAAGGCTAGTAGCAGCATGATGAGTGGATTTAGGTATGACGATTCTAAGTGAAATAAGTCACACAGAAAAGGACACTTCTCATAATGTATCACTTATAGAGGGAATGTAAAAACCGTTACACTTGAACTGAATTACAAAACAGAACAGAGTCACACATGCAGAAAACACACTATGGCTGCTTAACGGGAAAGGTGAGGTGGGGTGATACATAAAACAAGGGTTTCAAATTAGCTCAGATACCGTTCCATAAAACCAATATGTAATAGACAAGACCTACTCCTTGCTCAGAGAACTGGACTCAACACGCCCTATTCACCGCACAAGAATATATCTGACTAGTAATAATCTTAAAACCTATGTATTGATATCTCTCTCTTAGTGTGTCAAGTGGGTGTAAAGCGGCATAAACACAGCAGTGAAAAGCAGCTAAACCCCATTATAAAAATAAATTACTTTGAAAAACCCATGAAACAAAGACAGTGAAAGAGAGCGAAATTCTTACACAATGCGTTCAGGGGCTGTGATGCAACCTGGATTGACCATATCTAGACCCACAGCTGGATGAGACATAAGGGTGGACACTCTTGTGGCTGAGAGGTTTGGTGAGGTTGGGTGAGCAAACGCAGACCCTTTAAAGTAATACTGCGTGGTACCCATCGCATGGGTCCCAAATCTCCAGGTTCAAGGGCATCTTGCTACATCGAAAACATGTATGAGAAACCCAGAAGATGGTACACCGTGTGATGGGGAAAGGTTTCTAAAACGCACCTCATTTCTCATCTCCTTGTGCTCGGGTTTGCCATTCCAGCCACTTTAC
The DNA here is from genome assembly GCF_028023285.1 of Balaenoptera ricei. Taxonomy (NCBI): domain Eukaryota; kingdom Metazoa; phylum Chordata; class Mammalia; order Artiodactyla; family Balaenopteridae; genus Balaenoptera; species Balaenoptera ricei. The sequence continues at coordinate 77,312 of NW_026777426.1, read as the reverse complement.
TAGCAATCTCCCTACTTGGAGCATCAGCACCTTTAACCTCCTGTTCCGTACAGATTGCAATTTGTCCTGAGGATGAACGGGAAGACTTGGAACCAATGAGAGACTAGCTCTTGGTATAGGGACAGGCACAGGTCACTCTATTTTCCCATCAGGAAGAAGAATTAACCACAGGCTCAGCCTGCCCCCCGGAACCAGAACAGGGCCTGAAGCCATCCTGCGCTTTGGCGGCCAGCTCCCTAAAAAGCGAGTTGTAAAATGGAGCTTCAGGGCACTGCAATTCACAAACCTGCAGAGTTATAAATGATAACTCTCGTCCACAAATATATTGAGGGAAGGCAAAGAAGAGGATTTGAAATCAAGGCAGAATTGCAGGAAACAGATTTCAGGAGGTAGATTCGAATCGCCTTTAAAGCACATGAAAAGCGGCAAAACGTTGACAATGATGCCCTTGGCCAAAAAGGGCGTATGCGTTTTTTCCTGAATATATTCAGGAAAAAACGCATACGCCCTTTTTGGCCAACCAAGCAACCTGGAAAGGCAAATCAGCGTTACAAAGAAGACTCGCTTCCCATCGGTTAAAAGGGCCATGCTGAAAAAAGTGTCAAAACCAGAAATGCAGGACAGGCCATGGAGAAATGGGAGCCTTGCTACACTGATGGGCGGGATGTAAATTGCCAACAGCCACTCTGGAGAAGTGTACGGTGAGTCCTGAAACGTCTAAAAAGCAAAGCTTAGAGAGCATAGGGCACTTCCACTCATGGGGGTATACATTGGGAAAATTAAAAATCAGCAAGACACAAGCACCCCAAAGTTTAGGGCTGCTCTCTTGACAAGGACCTCCACTTCATTCCACCTTCAATATCCCAGGAAAGAGAAAAATGGATAAAGAAGTTGTGGTCCTTATATACAATGGAATATCACTCAGCCATGAAATCAATGTCATAAGGCTAGTAGCAGCATGATGAGTGGATTTAGGTATGACGATTCTAAGTGAAATAAGTCACACAGAAAAGGACACTTCTCATAATGTATCACTTATAGAGGGTATGTAAAAACCGTTACACTTGAACTGAATTACAAAACAGAACAGAGTCACACATGCAGAAAACACACTATGGCTGCTTAACGGGAAAGGTGAGGTGGGGTGATACATAAAACAAGGGTTTCAAATTAGCTCAGATACCGTTCCATAAAACCAATATGTAATAGACAACACCTACTCCTTGCTCAGAGAACTGGACTCAACACGCCCTATTCACCGCACAAGAATATATCTGACTAGTAATAATCTTAAAACCTATGTATTGATATCTCTCTCTTAGTGTGTCAAGTGGGTGTAAAGCGGCATAAACACAGCAGTGAAAAGCAGCTAAACCCCATTATAAAAATAAATTACTTTGAAAAACCCATGAAACAAAGACAGTGAAAGAGAGCGAAATTCTTACACAATGCGTTCAGGGGCTGTGATGCAACCTGGATTGACCATATCTAGACCCACAGCTGGATGAGACATAAGGGTGGACACTCTTGTGGCTGAGAGGTTTGGTGAGGTTGGGTGAGCAAACGCAGACCCTTTAAAGTAATACTGCGTGGTACCCATCGCATGGGTCCCAAATCTCCAGGTTCAAGGGCATCTTGCTACATCGAAAACATGTATGAGAAACCCAGAAGATGGTACACCGTGTGATGGGGAAAGGTTTCTAAAACGCACCTCATTTCTCATCTCCTTGTGCTCGGGTTTGCCATTCCAGCCACTTTACTAGCAATCTCCCTACTTGGAGCATCAGCACCTTTAACCTCCTGTTCCGTACAGATTGCAATTTGTCCTGAGGATGAACGGGAAGACTTGGAACCAATGAGAGACTAGCTCTTGGTATAGGGACAGGCACAGGTCACTCTATTTTCCCATCAGGAAGAAGAATTAACCACAGGCTCAGCCTGCCCCCCGGAACCAGAACAGGGCCTGAAGCCATCCTGCGCTTTGGCGGCCAGCTCCCTAAAAAGCGAGTTGTAAAATGGAGCTTCAGGGCACTGCAATTCACAAACCTGCAGAGTTATAAATGATAACTCTCGTCCACAAATATATTGAGGGAAGGCAAAGAAGAGGATTTGAAATCAAGGCAGAATTGCAGGAAACAGATTTCAGGAGGTAGATTCGAATCGCCTTTAAAGCACATGAAAAGCGGCAAAACGTTGACAATGATGCCCTTGGCCAAAAAGGGCGTATGCGTTTTTTCCTGAATATATTCAGGAAAAAACGCATACGCCCTTTTTGGCCAACCAAGCAACCTGGAAAGGCAAATCAGCGCTACAAAGAAGACTCGCTTCCCATCGGTCAAAAGGGCCATGCTGAAAAAAGTGTCAAAACCAGAAATGCAGGACAGGCCATGGAGAAATGGGAGCCTTGCTACACTGATGGGCGGGATGTAAATTGCCAACAGCCACTCTGGAGAAGTGTACGGTGTGTCCTGAAACATCTAAACAACACAGCTTAGTGAGCATAGGGCACTTCCACTCATGGGGGTATACATTGGGAAAATTAAAAATCAGCAAGACACAAGCACCCCAAAGTTTAGGGCTGCCCTGTTGACAAGGACCTCCACTTCATTCCACCTTCAATATCCCAGGAAAGAGAAAAATGGATAAAGGAGTTGTGGTCCTTATATACAATGGAATATCACTCAGCCATGAAATCAATGTCATAAGGCTAGTAGCAGCATGATGAGTGGATTTAGGTACGACGATTCTAAGTGAAATAAGTCACACAGAAAAGGACACTTCTCATAAGGTATCACTGATAGAGGGAATGTAAAAACCGTTACACTTGAACTGAATTACAAAACAGAACGGAGTCACACATGCAGAAAACACACTATGGCTGCTTAACGGGAAATGTGAGGTGGGGTGATACATAAAACAAGGGTTTCAAATTAGCTCAGATACCGTTCCATAAAACCAATATGTAATAGACAAGACCTACTCCTTGCTCAGAGAACTGGACTCAACACGCCCTATTCACCGCACAAGAATATATCTGACTAGTAATAATCTTAAAACCTATGTATTGATATCTCTCTGTTAGTGTGTCAAGTGGGTGTAAAGCGGCATAAACACAGCAATGAAAAGCAGCTAAACCCCATTATAAAAATAAATTACTTCGAAAAACCCATGAAACAAAGACAGTGAAAGAGAGCGAAATTCTTACACAATGCGTTCAGGGGCTGTGATGCAACCTGGATTGACCATATCTAGACCCACAGCTGGATGAGACATAAGGGTGGACACTCTTGGGGCTGAGAGGTTTGGTGAGGTTGGGTGAGCAAACGCAGACCCTTTAAAGTAATACTGCGTGGTACCCATCGCATGGGTCCCAAATCTCCAGGTTCAAGGGCATCTTGCTACATCGAAAACATGCATGAGAAACCCAGAAGATGGTACACCGTGTGATGGGGAAAGGTTTCTAAAACGCACCTCATTTCTCATCTCCTTGTGCTCGGGTTCGCCATTCCAGCCACTTTACTAGCAATCTCCCTACTTGGAGCATCAGCACCTTTAACCTCCTGTTCCGTACAGATTGCAATTTGTCCTGAGGATGAACGGGAAGACATGGAACCAATGAGAGACTAGCTCTTGGTGTTGGGACATGCAGAGGTCACTCTATTTTCCCATCAGGAAGAAGAATTAACCACAGGCTCATCCTGCCCCCCGGAACCAGAACAGGGCCTGAAGCCATCCTGCGCTTTTGCGGCCATCTCCCAAAAAGGCGAGTTGTAAAATGGAGGTTCAGGGAACTGCAATTCACAAACCTGCAGAGTTATAAATGATAACTCTCGTCCACAAATATATTGAGGGAAGGCAAAGAAGAGGATTTGAAATCAAGGCAGAATTGCAGGAAACAGATTTCAGGAGGTAGATTCGAATCGCCTTTAAAGCACATGAAAAGCGGCAAAACGTTGACAATGATGCCCTTGGCCAAAAAGGGCGTATGCGTTTTTTCCTGAATATATTCAGGAAAAAACGCATACGCCCTTTTTGGCCAACCAAGCAACCTGGAAAGGCAAATCAGTGCTACAAAGAAGTCTCGCTTCGCATCGGTCAAAAGGGCCATGCTGAAAAAAGTGTCAAAACCAGAAATGCAGGACAGGCCATGGAGAAATGGGAGCCTTGCTACACTGATGGGCGGGATGTAAATTGCCAACAGCCACTCTGGAGAAGAGTACGGTGTGTCCTGAAACATCTAAAAAACACAGCTTAGAGAGCATAGGGCACTTCCACTCATGGGGGTATACATTGGGAAAATTAAAAATCAGCAAGACACAAGCACCCCAAAGTTTAGGGCTGCTCTGTTGACAAGGACCTCCACTTCATTCCACCTTCAATATCCCAGGAAAGAGAAAAATGGATAAAGGAGTTGTGGTCCTTATATACAATGGAATATCACTCAGCCATGAAATCAATGTCATAAGGCTAGTAGCAGCATGATGAGTGGATTTAGGTACGACGATTCTAAGTGAAATAAGTCACACAGAAAAGGACACTTCTCATAAGGTATCACTGATAGAGGGAATGTAAAAACCGTTACACTTGAACTGAATTAAAAAACAGAACAGAGTCACACATGCAGAAAACACACTATGGCTGCTTAACGGGAAAGGTGAGGTGGGGTGATACATAAAACAAGGGTTTCAAATTAGCTCAGATACCGTTCCATAAAACCAATATGTAATAGACAAGACCTACTACTTGCTCAGAGAACTGGACTCAACACGCCCTATTCACCGCACAAGAATATATCTGACTAGTAATAATCTTAAAACCTATGTATTGATATCTCTCTGTTAGTGTGTCAAGTGGGTGTAAAGCGGCATAAACACAGCAGTGAAAAGCAGCTAAACCCCATTATAAAAATAAATTACTTTGAAAAACCCATGAAACAAAGACAGTGAAAGAGAGCGAAATTCTTACACAATGCGTTTAGCGGCTGTGATGCAACCTGGATTGACCATATCTAGACCCACAGCTGGATGAGACATAAGGGTGGACACTCTTGGGGCTGAGAGGTTTGGTGAGGTTGGGTGAGCAAACGCAGACCCTTTAAAGTAATACTGCGTGGTACCCATCGCATGGGTCCCAAATCTCCAGGTTCAAGGGCAACTTGCTACATCGAAAACATGTATGAGAAACCCAGAAGATGGTACACCGTGTGATGGGGAAAGGTTTCTAAAACGCACCTCATTTCTCATCTCCTTGTGCTCGGGTTTGCCATTCCAGCCACTTTACTAGCAATCTCCCTACTTGGAGCATCAGCACCTTTAACCTCCTGTTCCGTACAGATTGCAATTTGTCCTGAGGATGAACGGGAAGACTTGGAACCAATGAGAGACTAGCTCTTGGTATAGGGACAGGCACAGGTCACTCTATTTTCCCATCAGGAAGAAGAATTAACCACAGGCTCAGCCTGCCCCCCGGAACCAGAACAGGGCCTGAAGCCATCCTGCGCTTTGGCGGCCAGCTCCCTAAAAAGCGAGTTGTAAAATGGAGCTTCAGGGCACTGCAATTCACAAACCTGCAGAGTTATAAATGATAACTCTCGTCCACAAATATATTGAGGGAAGGCAAAGAAGAGGATTTGAAATCAAGGCAGAATTGCAGGAAACAGATTTCAGGAGGTAGATTCGAATCGCCTTTAAAGCACATGAAAAGCGGCAAAACGTTGACAATGATGCCCTTGGCCAAAAAGGGCGTATGCGTTTTTTCCTGAATATATTCAGGAAAAAACGCATACGCCCTTTTTGGCCAACCAAGCAACCTGGAAAGGCAAATCAGCGCTACAAAGAAGACTCGCTTCCCATCGGTCAAAAGGGCCATGCTGAAAAATGTGTCAAAACCAGAAATGCAGGACAGGCCATGGAGAAATGGGAGCCTTGCTACACTGATGGGCGGGATGTAAATTGCCAACAGCCACTCTGGAGAAGTGTACGGTGAGTCCTGAAACGTCTAAAAAGCAAAGCTTAGAGAGCATAGGGCACTTCCACTCATGGGGGTATACATTGGGAAAATTAAAAATCAGCAAGACACAAGCACCCCAAAGTTTAGGGCTGCTCTCTTGACAAGGACCTCCACTTCATTCCACCTTCAATATCCCAGGAAAGAGAAAAATGGATAAAGAAGTTGTGGTCCTTATATACAATGGAATATCACTCAGCCATGAAATCAATGTCATAAGGCTAGTAGCAGCATGATGAGTGGATTTAGGTATGACGATTCTAAGTGAAAAAAGTCACACAGAAAAGGACACTTCTCATAATGTATCACTTATAGAGGGAATGTAAAAACCGTTACACTTGAACTGAATTACAAAACAGAACAGAGTCACACATGCAGAAAACACACTATGGCTGCTTAACGGGAAAGGTGAGGTGGGGTGATACATAAAACAAGGGTTTCAAATTAGCTCAGATACCGTTCCATAAAACCAATATGTAATAGACAAGACCTACTCCTTGCTCAGAGAACTGGACTCAACACGCCCTATTCACCGCACAAGAATATATCTGACTAGTAATAATCTTAAAACCTATGTATTGATATCTCTCTGTTAGTGTGTCAAGTGGGTGTAAAGCGGCATAAACACAGCAGTGAAAAGCAGCTAAACCCCATTATAAAAATAAATTACTTTGAAAAACCCATGAAACAAAGACAGTGAAAGAGAGCGAAATTCTTACACAATGCGTTCAGGGGTTGTGATGCAACCTGGATTGACCATATCTAGACCCACAGCTGGATGAGACATAAGGGTGGACACTCTTGTGGCTGAGAGGTTTGGTGAGGTTGGGTGAGCAAACGCAGACCCTTTAAAGTAATACTGCGTGGTACCCATCGCATGGGTCCCAAATCTCCAGGTTCAAGGGCATCTTGCTACATCGAAAACATGTATGAGAAACCCAGAAGATGGTACACCGTGTGATGGGGAAAGGTTTCTAAAACGCACCTCATTTCTCATCTCCTTGTGCTCGGGTTTGCCATTCCAGCCACTTTACTAGCAATCTCCCTACTTGGAGCATCAGCACCTTTAACCTCCTGTTCCGTACAGATTGCAATTTGTCCTGAGGATGAACGGGAAGACTTGGAACCAATGAGAGACTAGCTCTTGGTATAGGGACAGGCACAGGTCACTCTATTTTCCCATCAGGAAGAAGAATTAACCACAGGCTCAGCCTGCCCCCCGGAACCAGAACAGGGCCTGAAGCCATCCTGCGCTTTGGCGGCCAGCTCCCTAAAAAGCGAGTTGTAAAATGGAGCTTCAGGGCACTGCAATTCACAAACCTGCAGAGTTATAAATGATAACTCTCGTCCACAAATATATTGAGGGAAGGCAAAGAAGAGGATTTGAAATCAAGGCAGAATTGCAGGAAACAGATTTCAGGAGGTAGATTCGAATCGCCTTTAAAGCACATGAAAAGCGGCAAAACGTTGACAATGATGCCCTTGGCCAAAAAGGGCGTATGCGTTTTTTCCTGAATATATTCAGGAAAAAACGCATACGCCCTTTTTGGCCAACCAAGCAACCTGGAAAGGCAAATCAGCGCTACAAAGAAGACTCGCTTCCCATCGGTCAAAAGGGCCATGCTGAAAAAAGTGTCAAAACCAGAAATGCAGGACAGGCCATGGAGAAATGGGAGCCTTGCTACACTGATGGGCGGGATGTAAATTGCCAACAGCCACTCTGGAGAAGTGTACGGTGTGTCCTGAAACATCTAAACAACACAGCTTAGTGAGCATAGGGCACTTCCACTCATGGGGGTATACATTGGGAAAATTAAAAATCAGCAAGACACAAGCACCCCAAAGTTTAGGGCTGCCCTGTTGACAAGGACCTCCACTTCATTCCACCTTCAATATCCCAGGAAAGAGAAAAATGGATAAAGGAGTTGTGGTCCTTATATACAATGGAATATCACTCAGCCATGAAATCAATGTCATAAGGCTAGTAGCAGCATGATGAGTGGATTTAGGTACGACGATTCTAAGTGAAATAAGTCACACAGAAAAGGACACTTCTCATAAGGTATCACTGATAGAGGGAATGTAAAAACCGTTACACTTGAACTGAATTACAAAACAGAACGGAGTCACACATGCAGAAAACACACTATGGCTGCTTAACGGGAAATGTGAGGTGGGGTGATACATAAAACAAGGGTTTCAAATTAGCTCAGATACCGTTCCATAAAACCAATATGTAATAGACAAGACCTACTCCTTGCTCAGAGAACTGGACTCAACACGCCCTATTCACCGCACAAGAATATATCTGACTAGTAATAATCTTAAAACCTATGTATTGATATCTCTCTGTTAGTGTGTCAAGTGGGTGTAAAGCGGCATAAACACAGCAATGAAAAGCAGCTAAACCCCATTATAAAAATAAATTACTTCGAAAAACCCATGAAACAAAGACAGTGAAAGAGAGCGAAATTCTTACACAATGCGTTCAGGGGCTGTGATGCAACCTGGATTGACCATATCTAGACCCACAGCTGGATGAGACATAAGGGTGGACACTCTTGGGGCTGAGAGGTTTGGTGAGGTTGGGTGAGCAAACGCAGACCCTTTAAAGTAATACTGCGTGGTACCCATCGCATGGGTCCCAAATCTCCAGGTTCAAGGGCATCTTGCTACATCGAAAACATGCATGAGAAACCCAGAAGATGGTACACCGTGTGATGGGGAAAGGTTTCTAAAACGCACCTCATTTCTCATCTCCTTGTGCTCGGGTTCGCCATTCCAGCCACTTTACTAGCAATCTCCCTACTTGGAGCATCAGCACCTTTAACCTCCTGTTCCGTACAGGTTGCAATTTGTCCTGAGGATGAACGGGAAGACATGGAACCAATGAGAGACTAGCTCTTGGTGTTGGGACATGCAGAGGTCACTCTATTTTCCCATCAGGAAGAAGAATTAACCACAGGCTCATCCTGCCCCCCGGAACCAGAACAGGGCCTGAAGCCATCCTGCGCTTTTGCGGCCATCTCCCAAAAAGGCGAGTTGTAAAATGGAGGTTCAGGGAACTGCAATTCACAAACCTGCAGAGTTATAAATGATAACTCTCGTCCACAAATATATTGAGGGAAGGCAAAGAAGAGGATTTGAAATCAAGGCAGAATTGCAGGAAACAGATTTCAGGAGGTAGATTCGAATCGCCTTTAAAGCACATGAAAAGCGGCAAAACGTTGACAATGATGCCCTTGGCCAAAAAGGGCGTATGCGTTTTTTCCTGAATATATTCAGGAAAAAACGCATACGCCCTTTTTGGCCAACCAAGCAACCTGGAAAGGCAAATCAGTGCTACAAAGAAGTCTCGCTTCGCATCGGTCAAAAGGGCCATGCTGAAAAAAGTGTCAAAACCAGAAATGCAGGACAGGCCATGGAGAAATGGGAGCCTTGCTACACTGATGGGCGGGATGTAAATTGCCAACAGCCACTCTGGAGAAGAGTACGGTGTGTCCTGAAACATCTAAAAAACACAGCTTAGAGAGCATAGGGCACTTCCACTCATGGGGGTATACATTGGGAAAATTAAAAATCAGCAAGACACAAGCACCCCAAAGTTTAGGGCTGCTCTGTTGACAAGGACCTCCACTTCATTCCACCTTCAATATCCCAGGAAAGAGAAAAATGGATAAAGGAGTTGTGGTCCTTATATACAATGGAATATCACTCAGCCATGAAATCAATGTCATAAGGCTAGTAGCAGCATGATGAGTGGATTTAGGTACGACGATTCTAAGTGAAATAAGTCACACAGAAAAGGACACTTCTCATAAGGTATCACTGATAGAGGGAATGTAAAAACCGTTACACTTGAACTGAATTACAAAACAGAACGGAGTCACACATGCAGAAAACACACTATGGCTGCTTAACGGGAAATGTGAGGTGGGGTGATACATAAAACAAGGGTTTCAAATTAGCTCAGATACCGTTCCATAAACCCAATATGTAATAGACAAGACCTACTCCTTGCTCAGAGAACTGGACTCAACACGCCCTATTCACCGCACAAGAATATATCTGACTAGTAATAATCTTAAAACCTATGTATTGATATCTCTCTGTTAGTGTGTCAAGTGGGTGTAAAGCGGCATAAACACAGCAGTGAAAAGCAGCTAAACCCCATTATAAAAATAAATTACTTTGAAAAACCCATGAAACAAAGACAGTGAAAGAGAGCGAAATTCTTACACAATGCGTTCAGCGGCTGTGATGCAACCTGGATTGACCATATCTAGACCCACAGCTGGATGAGACATAAGGGTGGACACTCTTGGGGCTGAGAGGTTTGGTGAGGTTGGGTGAGCAAACGCAGACCCTTTAAAGTAATACTGCGTGGTACCCATCGCATGGGTCCCAAATCTCCAGGTTCAAGGGCAACTTGCTACATCGAAAACATGTATGAGAAACCCAGAAGATGGTACACCGTGTGATGGGGAAAGGTTTCTAAAACGCACCTCATTTCTCATCTCCTTGTGCTCGGGTTTGCCATTCCAGCCACTTTACTAGCAATCTCCCTACTTGGAGCATCAGCACCTTTAACCTCCTGTTCCGTACAGATTGCAATTTGTCCTGAGGATGAACGGGAAGACTTGGAACCAATGAGAGACTAGCTCTTGGTATAGGGACAGGCACAGGTCACTCTATTTTCCCATCAGGAAGAAGAATTAACCACAGGCTCAGCCTGCCCCCCGGAACCAGAACAGGGCCTGAAGCCATCCTGCGCTTTGGCGGCCAGCTCCCTAAAAAGCGAGTTGTAAAATGGAGCTTCAGGGCACTGCAATTCACAAACCTGCAGAGTTATAAATGATAACTCTCGTCCACAAATATATTGAGGGAAGGCAAAGAAGAGGATTTGAAATCAAGGCAGAATTGCAGGAAACAGATTTCAGGAGGTAGATTCGAATCGCCTTTAAAGCACATGAAAAGCGGCAAAACGTTGACAATGATGCCCTTGGCCAAAAAGGGCGTATGCGTTTTTTCCTGAATATATTCAGGAAAAAACGCATACGCACTTTTTGGCCAACCAAGCAACCTGGAAAGGCAAATCAGCGCTACAAAGAAGACTCGCTTCCCATCGGTCAAAAGGGCCATGCTGAAAAAAGTGTCAAAACCAGAAATGCAGGACAGGCCATGGAGAAATGGGAGCCTTGCTACACTGATGGGCGGGATGTAAATTGCCAACAGCCACTCTGGAGAAGTGTACGGTGTGTCCTGAAACATCTAAACAACACAGCTTAGTGAGCATAGGGCACTTCCACTCATGGGGGTATACATTGGGAAAATTAAAAATCAGCAAGACACAAGCACCCCAAAGTTTAGGGCTGCCCTGTTGACAAGGACCTCCACTTCATTCCACCTTCAATATCCCAGGAAAGAGAAAAATGGATAAAGGAGTTGTGGTCCTTATATACAATGGAATATCACTCAGCCATGAAATCAATGTCATAAGGCTAGTAGCAGCATGATGAGTGGATTTAGGTACGACGATTCTAAGTGAAATAAGTCACACAGAAAAGGACACTTCTCATAAGGTATCACTGATAGAGGGAATGTAAAAACCGTTACACTTGAACTGAATTACAAAACAGAACGGAGTCACACATGCAGAAAACACACTATGGCTGCTTAACGGGAAATGTGAGGTGGGGTGATACATAAAACAAGGGTTTCAAATTAGCTCAGATACCGTTCCATAAAACCAATATGTAATAGACAAGACCTACTCCTTGCTCAGAGAACTGGACTCAACACGCCCTATTCACCGCACAAGAATATATCTGACTAGTAATAATCTTAAAACCTATGTATTGATATCTCTCTGTTAGTGTGTCAAGTGGGTGTAAAGCGGCATAAACACAGCAATGAAAAGCAGCTAAACCCCATTATAAAAATAAATTACTTCGAAAAACCCATGAAACAAAGACAGTGAAAGAGAGCGAAATTCTTACACAATGCGTTCAGGGGCTGTGATGCAACCTGGATTGACCATATCTAGACCCACAGCTGGATGAGACATAAGGGTGGACACTCTTGGGGCTGAGAGGTTTGGTGAGGTTGGGTGAGCAAACGCAGACCCTTTAAAGTAATACTGCGTGGTACCCATCGCATGGGTCCCAAATCTCCAGGTTCAAGGGCATCTTGCTACATCGAAAACATGCATGAGAAACCCAGAAGATGGTACACCGTGTGATGGGGAAAGGTTTCTAAAACGCACCTCATTTCTCATCTCCTTGTGCTCGGGTTCGCCATTCCAGCCACTTTACTAGCAATCTCCCTACTTGGAGCATCAGCACCTTTAACCTCCTGTTCCGTACAGGTTGCAATTTGTCCTGAGGATGAACGGGAAGACATGGAACCAATGAGAGACTAGCTCTTGGTGTTGGGACATGCAGAGGTCACTCTATTTTCCCATCAGGAAGAAGAATTAACCACAGGCTCATCCTGCCCCCCGGAACCAGAACAGGGCCTGAAGCCATCCTGCGCTTTTGCGGCCATCTCCCAAAAAGGCGAGTTGTAAAATGGAGGTTCAGGGAACTGCAATTCACAAACCTGCAGAGTTATAAATGATAACTCTCGTCCACAAATATATTGAGGGAAGGCAAAGAAGAGGATTTGAAATCAAGGCAGAATTGCAGGAAACAGATTTCAGGAGGTAGATTCGAATCGCCTTTAAAGCACATGAAAAGCGGCAAAACGTTGACAATGATGCCCTTGGCCAAAAAGGGCGTATGCGTTTTTTCCTGAATATATTCAGGAAAAAACGCATACGCCCTTTTTGGCCAACCAAGCAACCTGGAAAGGCAAATCAGTGCTACAAAGAAGTCTCGCTTCGCATCGGTCAAAAGGGCCATGCTGAAAAAAGTGTCAAAACCAGAAATGCAGGACAGGCCATGGAGAAATGGGAGCCTTGCTACACTGATGGGCGGGATGTAAATTGCCAACAGCCACTCTGGAGAAGAGTACGGTGTGTCCTGAAACATCTAAAAAACACAGCTTAGAGAGCATAGGGCACTTCCACTCATGGGGGTATACATTGGGAAAATTAAAAATCAGCAAGACACAAGCACCCCAAAGTTTAGGGCTGCTCTGTTGACAAGGACCTCCACTTCATTCCACCTTCAATATCCCAGGAAAGAGAAAAATGGATAAAGGAGTTGTGGTCCTTATATACAATGGAATATCACTCAGCCATGAAATCAATGTCATAAGGCTAGTAGCAGCATGATGAGTGGATTTAGGTACGACGATTCTAAGTGAAATAAGTCACACAGAAAAGGACACTTCTCATAAGGTATCACTGATAGAGGGAATGTAAAAACCGTTACACTTGAACTGAATTACAAAACAGAACAGAGTCACACATGCAGAAAACACACTATGGCTGCTTAACGGGAAAGGTGAGGTGGGTGATACATAAAACAAGGGTTTCAAATTAGCTCAGATACCGTTCCATAAAACCAATATGTAATAGACAAGACCTACTACTTGCTCAGAGAACTGGACTCAACACGCCCTATTCACCGCACAAGAATATATCTGACTAGTAATAATCTTAAAACCTATGTATTGATATCTCTCTGTTAGTGTGTCAAGTGGGTGTAAAGCGGCATAAACACAGCAGTGAAAAGCAGCTAAACCCCATTATAAAAATAAATTACTTTGAAAAACCCATGAAACAAAGACAGTGAAAGAGAGCGAAATTCTTACACAATGCGTTCAGCGGCTGTGATGCAACCTGGATTGACCATATCTAGACCCACAGCTGGATGAGACATAAGGGTGGACACTCTTGGGGCTGAGAGGTTTGGTGAGGTTGGGTGAGCAAACGCAGACCCTTTAAAGTAATACTGCGTGGTACCCATCGCATGGGTCCCAAATCTCCAGGTTCAAGGGCAACTTGCTACATCGAAAACATGTATGAGAAACTCAGAAGATGGTACACCGTGTGATGGGGAAAGGTTTCTAAAACGCACCTCATTTCTCATCTCCTTGTGCTCGGGTTTGCCATTCCAGCCACTTTACTAGCAATCTCCCTACTTGGAGCATCAGCACCTTTAACCTCCTGTTCCGTACAGATTGCAATTTGTCCTGAGGATGAACGGGAAGACTTGGAACCAATGAGAGACTAGCTCTTGGTATAGGGACAGGCACAGGTCACTCTATTTTCCCATCAGGAAGAAGAATTAACCACAGGCTCAGCCTGCCCCCCGGAACCAGAACAGGGCCTGAAGCCATCCTGCGCTTTGGCGGCCAGCTCCCTAAAAAGCGAGTTGTAAAATGGAGCTTCAGGGCACTGCAATTCACAAACCTGCAGAGTTATAAATGATAACTCTCGTCCACAAATATATTGAGGGAAGGCAAAGAAGAGGATTTGAAATCAAGGCAGAATTGCAGGAAACAGATTTCAGGAGGTAGATTCGAATCGCCTTTAAAGCACATGAAAAGCGGCAAAACGTTGACAATGATGCCCTTGGCCAAAAAGGGCGTATGCGTTTTTTCCTGAATATATTCAGGAAAAAACGCATACGCCCTTTTTGGCCAACCAAGCAACCTGGAAAGGCAAATCAGCGCTACAAAGAAGACTCGCTTCCCATCGGTCAAAAGGGCCATGCTGAAAAATGTGTCAAAACCAGAAATGCAGGACAGGCCATGGAGAAATGGGAGCCTTGCTACACTGATGGGCGGGATGTAAATTGCCAACAGCCACTCTGGAGAAGTGTACGGTGAGTCCTGAAACGTCTAAAAAGCAAAGCTTAGAGAGCATAGGGCACTTCTACTCATGGGGGTATACATTGGGAAAATTAAAAATCAGCAAGACACAAGCACCCCAAAGTTTAGGGCTGCCCTGTTGACAAGGACCTCCACTTCATTCCACCTTCAATATCCCAGGAAAGAGAAAAATGGATAAAGGAGTTGTGGTCCTTATATACAATGGAATATCACTCAGCCATGAAATCAATGTCATAAGGCTAGTAGCAGCATGATGAGTGGATTTAGGTACGACGATTCTAAGTGAAATAAGTCACACAGAAAAGGACACTTCTCATAAGGTATCACTGATAGAGGGAATGTAAAAACCGTTACACTTGAACTGAATTACAAAACAGAACGGAGTCACACATGCAGAAAACACACTATGGCTGCTTAACGGGAAATGTGAGGTGGGGTGATACATAAAACAAGGGTTTCAAATTAGCTCAGATACCGTTCCATAAAACCAATATGTAATAGACAAGACCTACTCCTTGCTCAGAGAACTGGACTCAACACGCCCTATTCACCGCACAAGAATATATCTGACTAGTAATAATCTTAAAACCTATGTATTGATATCTCTCTGTTAGTGTGTCAAGTGGGTGTAAAGCGGCATAAACACAGCAATGAAAAGCAGCTAAACCCCATTATAAAAATAAATTACTTCGAAAAACCCATGAAACAAAGACAGTGAAAGAGAGCGAAATTCTTACACAATGCGTTCAGGGGCTGTGATGCAACCTGGATTGACCATATCTAGACCCACAGCTGGATGAGACATAAGGGTGGACACTCTTGGGGCTGAGAGGTTTGGTGAGGTTGGGTGAGCAAACGCAGACCCTTTAAAGTAATACTGCGTGGTACCCATCGCATGGGTCCCAAATCTCCAGGTTCAAGGGCATCTTGCTACATCGAAAACATGCATGAGAAACCCAGAAGATGGTACACCGTGTGATGGGGAAAGGTTTCTAAAACGCACCTCATTTCTCATCTCCTTGTGCTCGGGTTCGCCATTCCAGCCACTTTACTAGCAATCTCCCTACTTGGAGCATCAGCACCTTTAACCTCCTGTTCCGTACAGGTTGCAATTTGTCCTGAGGATGAACGGGAAGACATGGAACCAATGAGAGACTAGCTCTTGGTGTTGGGACATGCAGAGGTCACTCTATTTTCCCATCAGGAAGAAGAATTAACCACAGGCTCATCCTGCCCCCCGGAACCAGAACAGGGCCTGAAGCCATCCTGCGCTTTTGCGGCCATCTCCCAAAAAGGCGAGTTGTAAAATGGAGGTTCAGGGAACTGCAATTCACAAACCTGCAGAGTTATAAATGATAACTCTCGTCCACAAATATATTGAGGGAAGGCAAAGAAGAGGATTTGAAATCAAGGCAGAATTGCAGGAAACAGATTTCAGGAGGTAGATTCGAATCGCCTTTAAAGCACATGAAAAGCGGCAAAACGTTGACAATGATGCCCTTGGCCAAAAAGGGCGTATGCGTTTTTTCCTGAATATATTCAGGAAAAAACGCATACGCCCTTTTTGGCCAACCAAGCAACCTGGAAAGGCAAATCAGTGCTACAAAGAAGTCTCGCTTCGCATCGGTCAAAAGGGCCATGCTGAAAAAAGTGTCAAAACCAGAAATGCAGGACAGGCCATGGAGAAATGGGAGCCTTGCTACACTGATGGGCGGGATGTAAATTGCCAACAGCCACTCTGGAGAAGAGTACGGTGTGTCCTGAAACATCTAAAAAACACAGCTTAGAGAGCATAGGGCACTTCCACTCATGGGGGTATACATTGGGAAAATTAAAAATCAGCAAGACACAAGCACCCCAAAGTTTAGGGCTGCTCTGTTGACAAGGACCTCCACTTCATTCCACCTTCAATATCCCAGGAAAGAGAAAAATGGATAAAGGAGTTGTGGTCCTTATATACAATGGAATATCACTCAGCCATGAAATCAATGTCATAAGGCTAGTAGCAGCATGATGAGTGGATTTAGGTACGACGATTCTAAGTGAAATAAGTCACACAGAAAAGGACACTTCTCATAAGGTATCACTGATAGAGGGAATGTAAAAACCGTTACACTTGAACTGAATTACAAAACAGAACAGAGTCACACATGCAGAAAACACACTATGGCTGCTTAACGGGAAAGGTGAGGTGGGGTGATACATAAAACAAGGGTTTCAAATTAGCTCAGATACCGTTCCATAAAACCAATATGTAATAGACAAGACCTACTACTTGCTCAGAGAACTGGACTCAACACGCCCTATTCACCGCACAAGAATATATCTGACTAGTAATAATCTTAAAACCTATGTATTGATATCTCTCTGTTAGTGTGTCAAGTGGGTGTAAAGCGGCATAAACACAGCAGTGAAAAGCAGCTAAACCCCATTATAAAAATAAATTACTTTGAAAAACCCATGAAACAAAGACAGTGAAAGAGAGCGAAATTCTTACACAATGCGTTCAGCGGCTGTGATGCAACCTGGATTGACCATATCTAGACCCACAGCTGGATGAGACATAAGGGTGGACACTCTTGGGGCTGAGAGGTTTGGTGAGGTTGGGTGAGCAAACGCAGACCCTTTAAAGTAATACTGCGTGGTACCCATCGCATGGGTCCCAAATCTCCAGGTTCAAGGGCAACTTGCTACATCGAAAACATGCATGAGAAACCCAGAAGATGGTACACCGTGTGATGGGGAAAGGTTTCTAAAACGCACCTCATTTCTCATCTCCTTGTGCTCGGGTTCGCCATTCCAGCCACTTTACTAGCAATCTCCCTACTTGGAGCATCAGCACCTTTAACCTCCTGTTCCGTACAGGTTGCAATTTGTCCTGAGGATGAACGGGAAGACTTGGAACCAATGAGAGACTAGCTCTTGGTGTAGGGACAGGCACAGGTCACTCTATTTTCCCATCAGGAAGAAGAATTAACCACAGGCTCAGCCTGCCCCCCGGAACCAGAACAGGGCCTGAAGCCATCCTGCGCTTTGGCGGCCAGCTCCCTAAAAAGCGAGTTGTAAAATGGAGCTTCAGGGCACTGCAATTCACAAACCTGCAGAGTTATAAATGATAACTCTCGTCCACAAATATATTGAGGGAAGGCAAAGAAGAGGATTTGAAATCAAGGCAGAATTGCAGGAAACAGATTTCAGGAGGTAGATTCGAATCGCCTTTAAAGCATATGAAAAGCGGCAAAACGTTGACAATGATGCCCTTGGCCAAAAAGGGCGTATGCGTTTTTTCCTGAATATATTCAGGAAAAAACGCATACGCCCTTTTTGGCCAACCAAGCAACCTGGAAAGGCAAATCAGCGCTACAAAGAACACTCGCTTCCCATCGGTTAAAAGGGCCATGCTCAAAAAAGTGTCAAAACCAGAAATGCAGGACAGGCCATGGAGAAATGGGAGCCTTGCTACACTGATGGGCGGGATGTAAATTGCCAACAGCCACTCTGGAGAAGACTACGGTGTGTCCTGAAATATCTAAAATACACAGCTTAGAGAGCATAGGGCACTTCCACTCATGGGGGTATAAATTGGGAAAATGAAAAATCAGCAAGACACAAGCACCCCAAAGTTTAGGGCTGCTCTGTTGACAAGGACCTCCACTTCATTCCACCTTCAATATCCCAGGAAAGAGAAAAATGGATAAAGGAGTTGTGGTCCTTATGTACAATGGAATATCACTCAGCCATGAAATCAATGTCATAAGGCTAGTAGCAACATGATGAGTGGATTTAGGTACGACGATTCTAACTGAAATAAGTCACACAGAAAAGGACACTTCTCATAAGGTATCACTGATAGAGGGAATGTAAAAACCGTTACACTTCAACTGAATTACAAAACAGAACGGAGTCACACATGCAGAAAACACACTATGGCTGCTTAACGGGAAAGGTGAGGTGGGGTGATACATAAAACAAGGGTTTCAAATTAGCTCAGATACCGTTCCATAAACCCAATATGTAATAGACAAGACCTACTCCTTGCTCAGAGAACTGGACTCAACACGCCCTATTCACCGCACAAGAATATATCTGACTAGTAATAATCTTAAAACCTATGTATTGATATCTCTCTGTTAGTGTGTCAAGTGGGTGTAAAGCGGCATAAACACAGCAGTGAAAAGCAGGTAAACCCCATTATAAAAATAAATTACTTTGAAAAACCCATGAAAAAAAGACAGTGAAAGAGAGCGAAATTCTTACACAATGCATTCAGGGGCTGTGATGCAACCTGGATTGACCATATCTAGACCCACAGCTGGATGAGACATAAGGGTGGACACTCTTGGGGCTGAGAGGTTTGGTGAGGTTGGGTGAGCAAACGCAGACCCTTTAAAGTAATACTGCGTGGTAACCATCGCATGGATCCCAAATCTCCAGGTTCAAGGGCATCTTCCTACATCGAAAACATGCATGAGAAACCCAGAAGATGGTACACCGTGTGATGGGGAAAGGTTTCTAAAACGCACCTCATTTCTCATCTCCTTGTGCTCGGGTTCGCCATTCCAGCCACTTTACTAGCAATCTCCCTACTTGGAGCATCAGCACCTTTAACCTCCTGTTCCGTACAGGTTGCAATTTGTCCTGAGGATGAACGGGAAGACTTGGAACCAATGAGAGACTAGCTCTTGGTGTAGGGACAGGCACAGGTCACTCTATTTTCCCATCAGGAAGAAGAATTAACCACAGGCTCAGCCTGCCCCCCGGAACCAGAACAGGGCCTGAAGCCATCCTGCGCTTTGGCGGCCAGCTCCCTAAAAAGCGAGTTGTAAAATGGAGCTTCAGGGCACTGCAATTCACAAACCTGCAGAGTTATAAATGATAACTCTCGTCCACAAATATATTGAGGGAAGGCAAAGAAGAGGATTTGAAATCAAGGCAGAATTGCAGGAAACAGATTTCAGGAGGTAGATTCGAATCGCCTTTAAAGCACATGAAAAGCGGCAAAACGTTGACAATGATGCCCTTGGCCAAAAAGGGCGTATGCGTTTTTTCCTGAATATATTCAGGAAAAAACGCATACGCCCTTTTTGGCCAACCAAGCAACCTGGAAAGGCAAATCAGTGCTACAAAGAAGTCTCGCTTCCCATCGGTCAAAAGGGCCATGCTGAAAAAAGTGTCAGAACCAGAAATGCAGGACAGGCCATGGAGAAATGGGAGCCTTGCTACACTGATGGGCGGGATGTAAATTGCCAAATGCCACTCTGGAGAAGAGTACGGTGTGTCCTGAAACATCTAAAAAACACAGCTTAGAGAGCATAGGGCACTTCCACTCATGGGGGTATACATTGGGAAAATTAAAAATCAGCAAGACACAAGCACCCCAAAGTTTAGGGCTGCTCTGTTGACAAGGACCTCCACTTCATTCCACCTTCAATATCCCAGGAAAGAGAAAAATGGATAAAGGAGTTGTGGTCCTTATGTACAATGGAATATCACTCAGCCATGAAATCAATGTCATAAGGCTAGTAGCAGCATGATGAGTGGATTTAGGTACGACGATTCTAAGTGAAATAAGTCACACAGAAAAGGACACTTCTCATAAGGTATCACTGATAGAGGGAATGTAAAAACCGTTACACTTGAACTGAATTACAAAACAGAACGGAGTCACACATGCAGAAAACACACTATGGCTGCTTAACGGGAAAGGTGAGGTGGGGTGATACATAAAACAAGGGTTTCAAATTAGCTCAGATACCGTTCCATAAACCCAATATGTAATAGACAAGACCTACTCCTTGCTCAGAGAACTGGACTCAACACGCCCTATTCACCGCACAAGAATATATCTGACTAGTAATAATCTTAAAACCTATGTATTGATATCTCTCTGTTAGTGTGTCAAGTGGGTGTAAAGCGGCATAAACACAGCAGTGAAAAGCAGCTAAACCCCATTATAAAAATAAATTACTTTGAAAAACCCATGAAACAAAGACAGTGAAAGAGAGCGAAATTCTTACACAATGCGTTCAGGGGCTGTGATGCAACCTGGATTGACCATATCTAGACCCACAGCTGGATGAGACAAAAGGTTGGACACTCTTGGGGCTGAGAGGTTTGGTGAGGTTGGGTGAGCAAACGCAGACCCTTTAAAGTAATACTGCGTGGTACCCATCGCATGGGTCCCAAATCTCCAGGTTCAAGGTCATCTTGCTACATCGAAAACATGCATGAGAAACCCAGAAGATGGTACACCGTGTGATGGGGAAAGGTTTCTAAAACGCACCTCATTTCTCATCTCCTTGTGCCCGGGTTCGCCATTCCAGCCGCTTTACTAGCAATCTCCCTCCTTGGAGCATCAGCACCTTTAACCTCCTGTTCCGTACAGGTTGCAATTTGTCCTGAGGATGAACGGGAAGACGTGGAACAAATGAGACACTAGCTCTTGGTGTGGGGACAGGCATAGGTCACCCTATTTTCCCATCAGGAAGAAGAATTAACAACAGGCGCAGCCTGCCCCCCGGAACCAGAACAGGGCCTGAAGCCATCCTGCGCTTTTGCGGCCAGCTCCCTAAAAAGCGAGTTGTAAAATGGAGCTTCAGGGCACTGCAATTCACAAACCTGCAGAGTTTTAAATGATAACTCTCGTCCACAAATATATTGAGGGAAGGCAAAGAAGAGGATTTGAAATCAAGGCAGAATTGCAGGAAACAGATTTCAGGAGGTAGATTCGAATCGCCTTTAAGGCACATGAAAAGCGGCAAAACGTTGACAATGATGCCATTGGCCAAAAAGGGCGTATGCGTTTTTTCCTGAATATATTCAGGAAAAAACGCATACGCCCTTTTTGGCCAACCAAGCAACCTGGAAAGGCAAATCACCGCTAAAAAGAAGTCTCGCTACCCATTGGTCAAAATGGCCATGCTGAAAAAAGTCTCAAAACCAGAAATGCAGGAAAGGCCATGGAGAAATGGGAGCCTTGCTACACTGATGGGCGGGATGTAAATTGCCAACAGCCACTCTGGAGAAGACTACGGTGTGTCCTGAAATATCTAAAAAACACAGCTTAGAGAGCATAGGGCACTTCCACTCATGGGGGTATAAATTGGGAAAATGAAAAATCAGCAAGACACAAGCACCCCAAAGTTTAGGGCTGCTCTGTTGACAAGGACCTCCACTTCATTCCACCTTCAATATCCCAGGAAAGAGAAAAATGGATAAAGGAGTTGTGGTCCTTATGTACAATGGAATATCACTCAGCCATGAAATCAATGTCATAAGGCTAGTAGCAGCATGATGAGTGGATTTAGGTACGACTATTCTAAGTGAAATAAGTCACACAGAAAAGGACACTTCTCATAAGGTATCACTGATAGAGGGAATGTAAAAACCGTTACACTTGAACTGAATTACAAAACAGAACGGAGTCACACATGCAGAAAACACACTATGGCTGCTTAACGGGAAAGGTGAGGTGGGGTGATACATAAAACAAGGGTTTCAAATTAGCTCAGATACCGTTCCATAAACACAATATGTAATAGACAAGACCTACTCCTTGCTCAGAGAACTGGACTCAACACGCCCTATTCACTGCACAAGAATATATCTGACTAGTAATAATCTTAAAACCTATGTATTGATATCTCTCTCTTAGTGTGTCAAGTGGGTGTAAAGCGGCATAAACACAGCAGTGAAAAGCAGGTAAACCCCATTATAAAAATAAATTACTTTGAAAAACCCATGAAAAAAAGACAGTGAAAGAGAGCGAAATTCTTACACAATGCGTTCAGGGGCTGTGATGCAACCTGGATTGACCATATCTAGACCCACAGCTGGATGAGACATAAGGGTGGACACTCTTGGGGCTGAGAGGTTTGGTGAGGTTGGGTGAGCAAACGCAGACCCATTAAAGTAATACTGCGTGGTACCCATCGCATGGGTCCCAAATCTCCAGGTTCAAGGGCATCTTGCTACATCGAAAACATGCATGAGAAACCCAGAAGATGGTACACCGTGTGATGGGGAAAGGTTTCTAAAACGCACCTCATTTCTCATCTCCTTGTGCTCGGGTTCGCCATTCCAGCCACTTTACTAGCAATCTCCCTACTTGGAGCATCAGCACCTTTAACCTCCTGTTCCGTACAGGTTGCAATTTGTCCTGAGGATGAACGGGAAGACTTGGAACCAATGAGAGACTAGCTCCTGGTGTAGGGACAGGCACAGGTCACTCTATTTTCCCATCAGGAAGAAGAATTAACCACAGGCTCAGCCTGCCCCCCAGAACCAAAACAGGGCCTGAAGCCATCCTGCGCTTTTGCGGCCAGCTCCCTAAAAAGCGAGTTGTAAAATGGAGCTTCAGGGCACTGAAATTCACAAACCTGCAGAGTTATAAATGATAACTCTCGTCCACAAATATATTGAGGGAAGGCAAAGAAGAGGATTTGAAATCAAGGCAGAATTGCAGGAAACAGATTTCAGGAGGTAGATTCGAATCGCCTTTAAAGCACATGAAAAGCGGCAAAACGTTGACAATGATGCCCTTGGCCAAAAAGGGCGTATGCGTTTTTTCCTGAATATATTCAGGAAAAAACGCATACGCCCTTTTTGGCCAACCAAGCAACCTGGAAAGGCAAATCAGCGCTACAAAGAAGTCTCGCTTCCCATCGGTTAAAAGGGCCATGCTGAAAAAAGTGTCAAAACCAGAAATACAGGTAAGGCCAGGGAGAAATGGGAGCCTTGCTACACTGATGGGCGGGATGTAAATTGCCAACAGCCACTCTGGAGAAGTGTACGGTGAGTCCTGAAACGTCTAAAAAGCAAAGCTTATAGAGCATAGGGCACTTCCACTCAGGGGGGTATACATTGGGAAAAATAAAAATCAGCAAGGCACAAGCACTCCAAAGTTTAGGGCTGCTCTCTTGACAAGGACCTCCACTTCATTCCACCTTCAATATCCCAGGAAAGAGAAAAATGGATAAAGAAGTTGTGGTCCTTATATACAATGGAATATCACTCAGCCATGAAATCAATGTCATAAGGCTAGTAGCAGCATGATGAGTGGATTTAGGTACGACGATTCTAAGTGAAATAAGTCACACAGAAAAGGACACTTCTCATAATGTATCACTTATAGAGGGAATGTAAAAACCGTTACACTTGAACTGAATTACAAAACAGAACAGAGTCACACATGCAGAAAACACACTATGGCTGCTTAACGGGAAAGGTGAGGTGGGGTGATACATAAAACAAGGGTTTCAAATTAGCTCAGATACCGTTCCATAAACCCAATATGTAATAGACAAGACCTACTCCTTGCTCAGAGAACTGGACTCAACACGCCCTATTCACCGCACAAGAATATATCTGACTAGTAATAATCTTAAAACCTATGTATTGATATCTCTCTGTTAGTGTGTCAAGTGGGTGTAAAGTGGCATAAACACAGCAGTGAAAAGCAGCTAAACCCCATTATAAAAATAAATTACTTCGAAAAACCCATGAAACAAAGACAGTGAAAGAGAGCGAAATTCTTACACAATGCGTTCAGGGGCTGTGATGCAACCTGGATTGACCATATCTAGACCCACAGCTGGATGAGACATAAGGGTGGACACTCTTGTGGCTGAGAGGTTTGGTGAGGTTGGGTGAGCAAACGCAGACCCTTTAAAGTAATACTGCGTGGTACCCATCGCATGGGTCCCAAATCTCCAGGTTCAAGGGCATCTTGCTACATCGAAAACATGCATGAGAAACCCAGAAGATGGTACACCGTGTGATGGGGAAAGATTTCTAAAACGCACCTCATTTCTCATCTCCTTGTGCTCGGGTTCGCCATTCCAGCCACTTTACTAGCAATCTCCCTACTTGGAGCATCAGCACCTTTAACCTCCTGTTCCGTACAGGTTGCAATTTGTCCTGAGGATGAACGGGAAGACTTGGAACCAATGAGAGACTAGCTCTTGGTGTAGGGACAGGCACAGGTCACTCTATTTTCCCATCAGGAAGAAGAATTAACCACAGGCTCAGCCTGCCCCCCGGAACCAGAACAGGGCCTGAAGCCATCCTGTGCTTTGGCGGCCAGCTCCCTAAAAAGCGAGTTGTAAAATGGAGCTTCAGGGCACTGCAATTCACAAACCTGCAGAGTTATAAATGATAACTCTCGTCCACAAATATATTGAGGGAAGGCAAAGAAGAGGATTTGAAATCAAGGCAGAATTGCAGGAAACAGATTTCAGGAGGTAGATTCGAATCGCCTTTAAAGCACATGAAAAGCGGCAAAACGTTGACAATGATGCCCTTGGCCAAAAAGGGCGTATGCGTTTTTTCCTGAATATATTCAGGAAAAAACGCATACGCCCTTTTTGGCCAACCAAGCAACCTGGAAAGGCAAATCAGCGCTACAAAGAAGACTCGCTTCCCATCGGTCAAAAGGGCCATGCTGAAAAAAGTGTCAAAACCAGAAATGCAGGACAGGCCATGGAGAAATGGGAGCCTTGCTACACTGATGGGCGGGATGTAAATTGCCAACAGCCACTCTGGAGAAGTGTACGGTGTGTCCTTAAACATCTAAACAACACAGCTTAGTGAGCATAGGGCACTTCCACTCATGGGGGTATAAATTGGGAAAATTAAAAATCAGCAAGACACAAGCACCCCAAAGTTTAGGGCTGCCCTGTTGACAAGGACCTCCACTTCATTCCACCTTCAATATCCCAGGAAAGAGAAAAATGGATAAAGGAGTTGTGGTCCTTATGTACAATGGAATATCACTCAGCCATGAAATCAATGTCATAAGCCTAGTAGCAGCATGATGAGTGGATTTAGGTACGACGATTCTAAGTGAAATAAGTCACACAGAAAAGGACACTTCTCATAAGGTATCACTGATAGAGGGAATGTAAAAACCGTTACACTTGAACTGAATTACAAAACAGAACGGAGTCACACATGCAGAAAACACACTATGGCTGCTTAACGGGAAAGGTGAGGTGGGGTGATACATAAAACAAGGGTTTCAAATTAGCTCAGATACCGTTCCATAAACCCAATATGTAATAGACAAGACCTACTCCTTGCTCAGAGAACTGGACTCAACACGCCCTATTCACCGCACAAGAATATATCTGACTAGTAATAATCTTAAAACCTATGTATTGATATCTCTCTGTTAGTGTGTCAAGTGGGTGTAAAGCGGCATAAACACAGCAGTGAAAAGCAGCTAAACCCCATTATAAAAATAAATTACTTTGAAAAACCCATGAAACAAAGACAGTGAAAGAGAGCGAAATTCTTACACAATGCGTTCAGGGGCTGTGATGCAACCTGGATTGACCATATCTAGACCCACAGCTGGATGAGACATAAGGGTGGACACTCTTGGGGCTGAGAGGTTTGGTGAGGTTGGGTGAGCAAACGCAGACCCATTAAAGTAATACTGCGTGGTACCCATCGCATGGGTCCCAAATCTCCAGGTTCAAGGGCATCTTGCTACATCGAAAACATGCATGAGAAACCCAGAAGATGGTACACCGTGTGATGGGGAAAGATTTCTAAAACGCACCTCATTTCTCATCTCCTTGTGCTCGGGTTCGCCATTCCAGCCACTTTACTAGCAATCTCCCTACTTGGAGCATCAGCACCTTTAACCTCCTGTTCCGTACAGGTTGCAATTTGTCCTGAGGATGAACGGGAAGACTTGGAACCAATGAGAGACTAGCTCCTGGTGTAGGGACAGGCACAGGTCACTCTATTTTCCCATCAGGAAGAAGAATTAACCACAGGCTCAGCCTGCCCCCCGGAACCAGAACAGGGCCTGAAGCCATCCTGCGCTTTGGCGGCCAGCTCCCTAAAAAGCGAGTTGTAAAATGGAGCTTCAGGGCACTGCAATTCACAAACCTGCAGAGTTATAAATGATAACTCTCGTCCACAAATATATTGAGGGAAGGCAAAGAAGAGGATTTGAAATCAAGGCAGAATTGCAGGAAACAGATTTCAGGAGGTAGATTCGAATCGCCTTTAAAGCACATGAAAAGCGGCAAAACGTTGACAATGATGCCCTTGGCCAAAAAGGGCGTATGCGTTTTTTCCTGAATATATTCAGGAAAAAACGCATACGCCCTTTTTGGCCAACCAAGCAACCTGGAAAGGCAAATCAGCGCTACAAAGAAGTCTCACTTCCCATCGGTCAAAAGGGCCATGCTGAAAAAAGTGTCAAAACCAGAAATGCAGGACAGGCCATGGAGAAATGGGAGCCTTGCTACACTGATGGGCGGGATGTAAATTGCCAACAGCCGCTCTGGAGAAGTGTACGGTGTGTCCTGAAACATCTAAACAACACAGCTTAGTGAGCATAGGGCACTTCCACTCATGGGGGTATAAATTGGGAAAATGAAAAATCAGCAAGACACAAGCACCCCAAAGTTTAGGGCTGCTCTGTTGACAAGGACCTCCACTTCATTCCACCTTCAATATCCCAGGAAAGAGAAAAATGGATAAAGGAGTTGTGGTCCTTATGTACAATGGAATATCACTCAGCCATGAAATCAATGTCATAAGGCTAGTAGCAGCATGATGAGTGGATTTAGGTACGACGATTCTAAGTGAAATAAGTCACACAGAAAAGGACACTTCTCATAAGGTATCACTGATAGAGGGAATGTAAAAACCGTTACACTTGAACTGAATTACAAAACAGAACGGAGTCACACATGCAGAAAACACACTATGGCTGCTTAACGGGAAAGGTGAGGTGGGGTGATACATAAAACAAGGGTTTCAAATTAGCTCAGATACCGTTCCATAAACACAATATGTAATAGACAAGACCTACTCCTTGCTCAGAGAACTGGACTCAACACGCCCTATTCACTGCACAAGAATATATCTGACTAGTAATAATCTTAAAACCTATGTATTGATATCTCTCTCTTAGTGTGTCAAGTGGGTGTAAAGCGGCATAAACACAGCAGTGAAAAGCAGGTAAACCCCATTATAAAAATAAATTACTTTGAAAAACCCATGAAAAAAAGACAGTGAAAGAGAGCGAAATTCTTACACAATGCGTTCAGGGGCTGTGATGCAACCTGGATTGACCATATCTAGACCCACACCTGGATGAGACATAAGGGTGGACACTCTTGGGGCTGAGAGGTTTGGTGAGGTTGGGTGAGCAAACGCAGACCCATTAAAGTAATACTGCGTGGTACCCATCGCATGGGTCCCAAATCTCCAGGTTCAAGGGCATCTTGCTACATCGAAAACATGCATGAGAAACCCAGAAGATGGTACACCGTGTGATGGGGAAAGGTTTCTAAAACGCACCTCATTTCTCATCTCCTTGTGCTCGGGTTCGCCATTCCAGCCACTTTACTAGCAATCTCCCTACTTGGAGCATCAGCACCTTTAACCTCCTGTTCCGTACAGGTTGCAATTTGTCCTGAGGATGAACGGGAAGACTTGGAACCAATGAGAGACTAGCTCCTGGTGTAGGGACAGGCACAGGTCACTCTATTTTCCCATCAGGAAGAAGAATTAACCACAGGCTCAGCCTGCCCCCCAGAACCAAAACAGGGCCTGAAGCCATCCTGCGCTTTTGCGGCCAGCTCCCTAAAAAGCGAGTTGTAAAATGGAGCTTCAGGGCACTGAAATTCACAAACCTGCAGAGTTATAAATGATAACTCTCGTCCACAAATATATTGAGGGAAGGCAAAGAAGAGGATTTGAAATCAAGGCAGAATTGCAGGAAACAGATTTCAGGAGGTAGATTCGAATCGCCTTTAAAGCACATGAAAAGCGGCAAAACGTTGACAATGATGCCCTTGGCCAAAAAGGGCGTATGCGTTTTTTCCTGAATATATTCAGGAAAAAACGCATACGCCCTTTTTGGCCAACCAAGCAACCTGGTAAGGCAAATCAGCGCTACAAAGAAGTCTCGCTTCCCATCGGTTAAAAGGGCCATGCTGAAAAAAGTGTCAAAACCAGAAATACAGGAAAGGCCAGGGAGAAATGGGAGCCGTGCTACACTGATGGGCGGGATGTAAATTGCCAACAGCCACTCTGGAGAAGTGTACTGTGAGTCCTGAAACGTCTAAAAAGCAAAGCTTATAGAGCATAGGGCACTTCCACTCAGGGGGGTATACATTGGGAAAAATAAAAATCAGCAAGGCACAAGCACTCCAAAGTTTAGGGCTGCTCTCTTGACAAGGACCTCCACTTCATTCCACCTTCAATATCCCAGGAAAGAGAAAAATGGATAAAGAAGTTGTGGTCCTTATATACAATGGAATATCACTCAGCCATGAAATCAATG
The DNA here is from genome assembly GCF_028023285.1 of Balaenoptera ricei. Taxonomy (NCBI): domain Eukaryota; kingdom Metazoa; phylum Chordata; class Mammalia; order Artiodactyla; family Balaenopteridae; genus Balaenoptera; species Balaenoptera ricei. Next base: position 48,214 of record NW_026777426.1, on the reverse strand, counting down.
TCATAAGGCTAGTAGCAGCATGATGAGTGGATTTAGGTACGACGATTCTAAGTGAAATAAGTCACACAGAAAAGGACACTTCTCATAATGTATCACTTATAGAGGGAATGTAAAAACCGTTACACTTGAACTGAATTACAAAACAGAACAGAGTCACACATGCAGAAAACACACTATGGCTGCTTAACGGGAAAGGTGAGGTGGGGTGATACATAAAACAAGGGTTTCAAATTAGCTCAGATACCGTTCCATAAACCCAATATGTAATAGACAAGACCTACTCCTTGCTCAGAGAACTGGACTCAACACGCCCTATTCACCGCACAAGAATATATCTGACTAGTAATAATCTTAAAACCTATGTATTGATATCTCTCTGTTAGTGTGTCAAGTGGGTGTAAAGTGGCATAAACACAGCAGTGAAAAGCAGCTAAACCCCATTATAAAAATAAATTACTTCGAAAAACCCATGAAACAAAGACAGTGAAAGAGAGCGAAATTCTTACACAATGCGTTCAGGGGCTGTGATGCAACCTGGATTGACCATATCTAGACCCACAGCTGGATGAGACATAAGGGTGGACACTCTTGTGGCTGAGAGGTTTGGTGAGGTTGGGTGAGCAAACGCAGACCCTTTAAAGTAATACTGCGTGGTACCCATCGCATGGGTCCCAAATCTCCAGGTTCAAGGGCATCTTGCTACATCGAAAACATGCATGAGAAACACAGAAGATGGTACACCGTGTGATGGGGAAAGGTTTCTAAAACGCACCTCATTTCTCATCTCCTTGTGCTCGGGTTCGCCATTCCAGCCACTTTACTAGCAATCTCCCTACTTGGAGCATCAGCACCTTTAACCTCCTGTTCCGTACAGGTTGCAATTTGTCCTGAGGATGAACGGGAAGACTTGGAACCAATGAGAGACTAGCTCTTGGTGTAGGGACAGGCACAGGTCACTCTATTTTCCCATCAGGAAGAAGAATTAACCACAGGCTCAGCCTGCCCCCCGGAACCAGAACAGGGCCTGAAGCCATCCTGCGCTTTGGCGGCCAGCTCCCTAAAAAGCGAGTTGTAAAATGGAGCTTCAGGGCACTGCAATTCACAAACCTGCAGAGTTATAAATGATAACTCTCGTCCACAAATATATTGAGGGAAGGCAAAGAAGAGGATTTGAAATCAAGGCAGAATTGCAGGAAACAGATTTCAGGAGGTAGATTCGAATCGCCTTTAAAGCACATGAAAAGCGGCAAAACGTTGACAATGATGCCCTTGGCCAAAAAGGGCGTATGCGTTTTTTCCTGAATATATTCAGGTAAAAACGCATACGCCCATTTTGGCCAACCAAGCAACCTGGAAAGGCAAATCAGCGCTACAAAGAAGACTCGCTTCCCATCGGTCAAAAGGGTCATGCTGAAAAAAGTGTCAAAACCAGAAATGCAGGACAGGCCATGGAGAAATGGGAGCCTTGCTACACTGATGGGCGGGATGTAAATTGCCAACAGCCACTCTGGAGAAGTGTACGGTGTGTCCTTAAACATCTAAACAACACAGCTTAGTGAGCATAGGGCACTTCCACTCATGGGGGTATAAATTGGGAAAATTAAAAATCAGCAAGACACAAGCACCCCAAAGTTTAGGGCTGCCCTGTTGACAAGGACCTCCACTTCATTCCACCTTCAATATCCCAGGAAAGAGAAAAATGGATAAAGGAGTTGTGGTCCTTATGTACAATGGAATATCACTCAGCCATGAAATCAATGTCATAAGCCTAGTAGCAGCATGATGAGTGGATTTAGGTACGACGATTCTAAGTGAAATAAGTCACACAGAAAAGGACACTTCTCATAAGGTATCACTGATAGAGGGAATGTAAAAACCGTTACACTTGAACTGAATTACAAAACAGAACGGAGTCACACATGCAGAAAACACACTATGGCTGCTTAACGGGAAAGGTGAGGTGGGGTGATACATAAAACAAGCGTTTCAAATTAGCTCAGATACCGTTCCATAAACCCAATATGTAATAGACAAGACCTACTCCTTGCTCAGAGAACTGGACTCAACACGCCCTATTCACCGCACAAGAATATATCTGACTAGTAATAATCTTAAAACCTATGTATTGATATCTCTCTGTTAGTGTGTCAAGTGGGTGTAAAGCGGCATAAACACAGCAGTGAAAAGCAGCTAAACCCCATTATAAAAATAAATTACTTTGAAAAACCCATGAAACAAAGACAGTGAAAGAGAGCGAAATTCTTACACAATGCGTTCAGGGGCTGTGATGCAACCTGGATTGACCATATCTAGACCCACAGCTGGATGAGACATAAGGGTGGACACTCTTGGGGCTGAGAGGTTTGGTGAGGTTGGGTGAGCAAACGCAGACCCATTAAAGTAATACTGCGTGGTACCCATCGCATGGGTCCCAAATCTCCAGGTTCAAGGGCATCTTGCTACATCGAAAACATGCATGAGAAACCCAGAAGATGGTACACCGTGTGATGGGGAAAGATTTCTAAAACGCACCTCATTTCTCATCTCCTTGTGCTCGGGTTCGCCATTCCAGCCACTTTACTAGCAATCTCCCTACTTGGAGCATCAGCACCTTTAACCTCCTGTTCCGTACAGGTTGCAATTTGTCCTGAGGATGAACGGGAAGACTTGGAACCAATGAGAGACTAGCTCCTGGTGTAGGGACAGGCACAGGTCACTCTATTTTCCCATCAGGAAGAAGAATTAACCACAGGCTCAGCCTGCCCCCCGGAACCAGAACAGGGCCTGAAGCCATCCTGCGCTTTGGCGGCCAGCTCCCTAAAAAGCGAGTTGTAAAATGGAGCTTCAGGGCACTGAAATTCACAAACCTGCAGAGTTATAAATGATAACTCTCGTCCACAAATATATTGAGGGAAGGCAAAGAAGAGGATTTGAAATCAAGGCAGAATTGCAGGAAACAGATTTCAGGAGGTAGATTCGAATCGCCTTTAAAGCACATGAAAAGCTGCAAAACGTTGACAATGATGCCCTTGGCCAAAAAGGGCGTATGCGTTTTTTCCTGAATATATTCAGGAAAAAACGCATACGCCCTTTTTGGCCAACCAAGCAACCTGGAAAGGCAAATCAGCGCTACAAAGAAGTCTCACTTCCCATCGGTTAAAAGGGCCATGCTGAAAAAAGTGTCAAAACCAGAAATGCAGGACAGGCCATGGAGAAATGGGAGCCTTGCTACACTGATGGGCGGGATGTAAATTGCCAACAGCCACTCTGGAGAAGTGTACGGTGTGTCCTGAAACATCTAAACAACACAGCTTAGTGAGCATAGGGCACTTCCACTCATGGGGGTATAAATTGGGAAAATGAAAAATCAGCAAGACACAAGCACCCCAAAGTTTAGGGCTGCTCTGTTGACAAGGACCTCCACTTCATTCCACCTTCAATATCCCAGGAAAGAGAAAAATGGATAAAGGAGTTGTGGTCCTTATGTACAATGGAATATCACTCAGCCATGAAATCAATGTCATAAGGCTAGTAGCAGCATGATGAGTGGATTTAGGTACGACGATTCTAAGTGAAATAAGTTACACAGAAAAGGACACTTCTCATAAGGTATCACTGATAGAGGGAATGTAAAAACCGTTACACTTGAACTGAATTACAAAACAGAACGGAGTCACACATGCAGAAAACACACTATGGCTGCTTAACGGGAAAGGTGAGGTGGGGTGATACATAAAACAAGGGTTTCAAATTAGCTCAGATACCGTTCCATAAACACAATATGTAATAGACAAGGACTACTCCTTGCTCAGAGAACTGGACTCAACACGCCCTATTCACTGCACAAGAATATATCTGACTAGTAATAATCTTAAAACCTATGTATTGATATCTCTCTCTTAGTGTGTCAAGTGGGTGTAAAGCGGCATAAACACAGCAGTGAAAAGCAGGTAAACCCCATTATAAAAATAAATTACTTTGAAAAACCCATGAAAAAAAGACAGTGAAAGAGAGCGAAATTCTTACACAATGCGTTCAGGGGCTGTGATGCAACCTGGATTGACCATATCTAGACCCACACCTGGATGAGACATAAGGGTGGACACTCTTGGGGCTGAGAGGTTTGGTGAGGTTGGGTGAGCAAACGCAGACCCATTAAAGTAATACTGCGTGGTACCCATCGCATGGGTCCCAAATCTCCAGGTTCAAGGGCATCTTGCTACATCGAAAACATGCATGAGAAACCCAGAAGATGGTACACCGTGTGATGGGGAAAGGTTTCTAAAACGCACCTCATTTCTCATCTCCTTGTGCTCGGGTTCGCCATTCCAGCCACTTTACTAGCAATCTCCCTACTTGGAGCATCAGCACCTTTAACCTCCTGTTCCGTACAGGTTGCAATTTGTCCTGAGGATGAACGGGAAGACTTGGAACCAATGAGAGACTAGCTCCTGGTGTAGGGACAGGCACAGGTCACTCTATTTTCCCATCAGGAAGAAGAATTAACCACAGGCTCAGCCTGCCCCCCAGAACCAAAACAGGGCCTGAAGCCATCCTGCGCTTTTGCGGCCAGCTCCCTAAAAAGCGAGTTGTAAAATGGAGCTTCAGGGCACTGAAATTCACAAACCTGCAGAGTTATAAATGATAACTCTCGTCCACAAATATATTGAGGGAAGGCAAAGAAGAGGATTTGAAATCAAGGCAGAATTGCAGGAAACAGATTTCAGGAGGTAGATTCGAATCGCCTTTAAAGCACATGAAAAGCGGCAAAACGTTGACAATGATGCCCTTGGCCAAAAAGGGCGTATGCGTTTTTTCCTGAATATATTCAGGAAAAAACGCATACGCCCTTTTTGGCCAACCAAGCAACCTGGTAAGGCAAATCAGCGCTACAAAGAAGTCTCGCTTCCCATCGGTTAAAAGGGCCATGCTGAAAAAAGTGTCAAAACCAGAAATACAGGAAAGGCCAGGGAGAAATGGGAGCCGTGCTACACTGATGGGCGGGATGTAAATTGCCAACAGCCACTCTGGAGAAGTGTACTGTGAGTCCTGAAACGTATAAAAAGCAAAGCTTATAGAGCATAGGGCACTTCCACTCAGGGGGGTATACATTGGGAAAAATAAAAATCAGCAAGGCACAAGCACTCCAAAGTTTAGGGCTGCTCTCTTGACAAGGACCTCCACTTCATTCCACCTTCAATATCCCAGGAAAGAGAAAAATGGATAAAGAAGTTGTGGTCCTTATATACAATGGAATATCACTCAGCCATGAAATCAATGTCATAAGGCTAGTAGCAGCATGATGAGTGGATTTAGGTACGACGATTCTAAGTGAAATAAGTCACACAGAAAAGGACACATCTCATAATGTATCACTTATAGAGGGAATGTAAAAACCGTTACACTTGAACTGAATTACAAAACAGAACAGAGTCACACATGCAGAAAACACACTATGGCTGCTTAACGGGAAAGGTGAGGTGGGGTGATACATAAAACAAGGGTTTCAAATTAGCTCAGATACCGTTCCATAAACCCAATATGTAATAGACAAGACCTACTCCTTGCTCAGAGAGCTGGACTCAACACGCCCTATTCACTGCACAAGAATATATCTGACTAGTAATAATCTTAAAACCTATGTATTGATATCTCTCTGTTAGTGTGTCAAGTGGGTGTAAAGTGGCATAAACACAGCAGTGAAAAGCAGCTAAACCCCATTATAAAAATAAATTACTTCGAAAATCCCATGAAACAAAGACAGTAAAAGAGAGCGAAATTCTTACACAATGCGTTCAGGGGCTGTGATGCAACCTGGATTGACCATATCTAGACCCACAGCTGGATGAGACATAAGGGTGGACACTCTTGTGGCTGAGAGGTTTGGTGAGGTTGGGTGAGCAAACGCAGACCCTTTAAAGTAATACTGCGTGGTACCCATCGCATGGGTCCCAAATCTCCAGGTTCAAGGGCATCTTGCTACATCGAAAACATGCATGAGAAACACAGAAGATGGTACACCGTGTGATGGGGAAAGGTTTCTAAAACGCACCTCATTTCTCATCTCTGTGTGCTCGGGTTCGCCATTCCAGCCACTTTACTAGCAATCTCCCTACTTGGAGCATCAGCACCTTTAACCTCCTGTTCCGTACAGGTTGCAATTTGTCCTGAGGATGAACGGGAAGACTTGGAACCAATGAGAGACTAGCTCTTGGTGTAGGGACAGGCACAGGTCACTCTATTTTCCCATCAGGAAGAAGAATTAACCACAGGCTCAGCCTGCCCCCCGGAACCAGAACAGGGCCTGAAGCCATCCTGCGCTTTGGCGGCCAGCTCCCTAAAAAGCGAGTTGTAAAATGGAGCTTCAGGGCACTGCAATTCACAAACCTGCAGAGTTATAAATGATAACTCTCGTCCACAAATATATTGAGGGAAGGCAAAGAAGAGGATTTGAAATCAAGGCAGAATTGCAGGAAACAGATTTCAGGAGGTAGATTCGAATCGCCTTTAAAGCACATGAAAAGCGGCAAAACGTTGACAATGATGCCCTTGGCCAAAAAGGGCGTATGCGTTTTTTCCTGAATATATTCAGGAAAAAACGCATACGCCCTTTTTGGCCAACCAAGCAACCTGGAAAGGCAAATCAGCGCTACAAAGAAGACTCGCTTCCCATCGGTCAAAAGGGCCATGCTGAAAAAAGTGTCAAAACCAGAAATGCAGGACAGGCCATGGAGAAATGGGAGCCTTGCTACACTGATGGGCGGGATGTAAATTGCCAACAGCCACTCTGGAGAAGTGTACGGTGTGTCCTTAAACATCTAAACAACACAGCTTAGTGAGCATAGGGCACTTCCACTCATGGGGGTATAAATTGGGAAAATTAAAAATCAGCAAGACACAAGCACCCCAAAGTTTAGGGCTGCCCTGTTGACAAGGACCTCCACTTCATTCCACCTTCAATATCCCAGGAAAGAGAAAAATGGATAAAGGAGTTGTGGTCCTTATGTACAATGGAATATCACTCAGCCATGAAATCAATGTCATAAGCCTAGTAGCAGCATGATGAGTGGATTTAGGTACGACGATTCTAAGTGAAATAAGTCACACAGAAAAGGACACTTCTCATAAGGTATCACTGATAGAGGGAATGTAAAAACCGTTACACTTGAACTGAATTACAAAACAGAACGGAGTCACACATGCAGAAAACACACTATGGCTGCTTAACGGGAAAGGTGAGGTGGGGTGATACATAAAACAAGGGTTTCAAATTAGCTCAGATACCGTTCCATAAACCCAATATGTAATAGACAAGACCTACTCCTTGCTCAGAGAACTGGACTCAACACGCCCTATTCACCGCACAAGAATATATCTGACTAGTAATAATCTTAAAACCTATGTATTGATATCTCTCTGTTAGTGTGTCAAGTGGGTGTAAAGCGGCATAAACACAGCACTGAAAAGCAGCTAAACCCCATTATAAAAATAAATTACTTTGAAAAACCCATGAAACAAAGACAGTGAAAGAGAGCGAAATTCTTACACAATGCGTTCAGGGGCTGTGATGCAACCTGGATTGACCATATCTAGACCCACAGCTGGATGAGACATAAGGGTGGACACTCTTGGGGCTGAGAGGTTTGGTGAGGTTGGGTGAGCAAACGCAGACCCATTAAAGTAATACTGCGTGGTACCCATCGCATGGGTCCCAAATCTCCAGGTTCAAGGGCATCTTGCTACATCGAAAACATGCATGAGAAACCCAGAAGATGGTACACCGTGTGATGGGGAAAGATTTCTAAAACGCACCTCATTTCTCATCTCCTTGTGCTCGGGTTCGCCATTCCAGCCACTTTACTAGCAATCTCCCTACTTGGAGCATCAGCACCTTTAACCTCCTGTTCCGTACAGGTTGCAATTTGTCCTGAGGATGAACGGGAAGACTTGGAACCAATGAGAGACTAGCTCCTGGTGTAGGGACAGGCACAGGTCACTCTATTTTCCCATCAGGAAGAAGAATTAACCACAGGCTCAGCCTGCCCCCCGGAACCAAAACAGGGCCTGAAGCCATCCTGCGCTTTTGCGGCCAGCTCCCTAAAAAGCGAGTTGTAAAATGGAGCTTCAGGGCACTGAAATTCACAAACATGCAGAGTTATAAATGATAACTCTCGTCCACAAATATATTGAGGGAAGGCAAAGAAGAGGATTTGAAATCAAGGCAGAATTGCAAGAAACAGATTTCAGGAGGTAGATTCGAATCGCCTTTAAAGCACATGAAAAGCGGCAAAACGTTGACAATGATGCCCTTGGCCAAAAAGGGCGTATGCGTTTTTTCCTGAATATATTCAGGAAAAAACGCATACGCCCTTTTTGGCCAACCAAGCAACCTGGAAAGGCAAATCAGCGCTACAAAGAAGTCTCACTTCCCATCGGTTAAAAGGGCCATGCTGAAAAAAGTGTCAAAACCAGAAATACAGGAAAGGCCATGGAGAAATGGGAGCCGTGCTACACTGATGGGCGGGATGTAAATTGCCAACAGCCACTCTGGAGAAGTGTACGGTGAGTCCTGAAACGTCTAAAAAGAAAAGCTTAGAGAGCATAGGGCACTTCCACTCATGGGGGTATACATTGGGAAAATTAAAAATCAGCAAGACACAAGCACCCCAAAGTTTAGGGCTGCCCTGTTGGCAAGGACCTCCACTTCATTCCACCTTCAATATCCCAGGAAAGAGAAAAATGGATAAAGGAGTTGTGGTCCTTATGTACAATGGAATATCACTCAGCCATGAAATCAATGTCATAAGGCTAGTAGCAGCATGATGAGTGGATTTAGGTACGACAATTCTAAGTGAAATAAGTCACACAGAAAAGGACACTTCTCATAAGGTATCACTGATAGAGGGAATGTAAAAACCGTTACACTTGAACTGAATTACAAAACAGAACGGAGTCACACATGCAGAAAACACACTATGGCTGCTTAACGGGAAATGTGAGGTGGGGTGATACATAAAACAAGGGTTTCAAATTAGCTCAGATACCGTTCCATAAACCCAATATGTAATAGACAAGACCTACTCCTTGCTCAGAGAACTGGACTCAACACGCCCTATTCACCGCACAAGAATATATCTGACTAGTAATAATCTTAAAACCTATGTATTGATATCTCTCTCTTAGTGTGTCAAGTGGGTGTAAAGCGGCATAAACACAGCAGTGAAAAGCAGCTAAACCCCATTATAAAAATAAATTACTTTGAAAAACCCATGAAACAAAGACAGTGAAAGAGAGCGAAATTCTTACACAATGCGTTCAGGGGCTGTGATGCAACCTGGATTGACCATATCTAGACCCACAGCTGGATGAGACATAAGGGTGGACACTCTTGGGGCTGAGAGGTTTGGTGAGGTTGGGTGAGCAAACGCAGACCCTTTAAAGTAATACTGCGTGGTACCCATCGCATGGGTCCCAAATCTCCAGGTTCAAGGGCATCTTGCTACATCGAAAACATGCATGAGAAACCCAGAAGATGGTACACCGTGTGATGGGGAAAGGTTTCTAAAACGCACCTCATTTCTCATCTCCTTGTGCTCGGGTTCGCCATTCCAGCCACTTTACTAGCAATCTCCCTACTTGGAGCATCAGCACCTTTAACCTCCTGTACCGTACAGGTTGCAATTTGTCCTGAGGATGAACGGGAAGACTTGGAACCAATGAGAGACTAGCTCTTGGTGTAGGGACAGGCACAGGTCACTCTATTTTCCCATCAGGAAGAAGAATTAACCACAGGCTCAGCCTGCCCCCCGGAACCAGAACAGGGCCTGAAGCCATCCTGCGCTTTGGCGGCCAGCTCCCTAAAAAGCGAGTTGTAAAATGGAGCTTCAGGGCACTGCAATTCACAAACCTGCAGAGTTATAAATGATAACTCTCGTCCACAAATATATTGAGGGAAGGCAAAGAAGAGGATTTGAAATCAAGGCAGAATTGCAGGAAACAGATTTCAGGAGGTAGATTCGAATCGCCTTTAAAGCACATGAAAAGCGGCAAAACGTTGACAATGATGCCCTTGGCCAAAAAGGGCGTATGCGTTTTTTCCTGAATATATTCAGGAAAAAACGCATACGCCCTTTTTGGCCAACCAAGCAACCTGGAAAGGCAAATCAGCGCTACAAAGAAGTCTCACTTCCCATCGGTTAAAAGGGCCATGCTGAAAAAAGTGTCAAAACCAGAAATACAGGAAAGGCCATGGAGAAATGGGAGCCGTGCTACACTGATGGGCGGGATGTAAATTGCCAACAGCCACTCTGGAGAAGTGTACGGTGAGTCCTGAAACGTCTAAAAAGAAAAGCTTAGAGAGCATAGGGCACTTCCACTCATGGGGGTATACATTGGGAAAATTAAAAATCAGCAAGACACAAGCACCCCAAAGTTTAGGGCTGCCCTGTTGGCAAGGACCTCCACTTCATTCCACCTTCAATATCCCAGGAAAGAGAAAAATGGATAAAGGAGTTGTGGTCCTTATGTACAATGGAATATCACTCAGCCATGAAATCAATGTCATAAGGCTAGTAGCAGCATGATGAGTGGATTTAGGTACGACAATTCTAAGTGAAATAAGTCACACAGAAAAGGACACTTCTCATAAGGTATCACTGATAGAGGGAATGTAAAAACCGTTACACTTGAACTGAATTACAAAACAGAACGGAGTCACACATGCAGAAAACACACTATGGCTGCTTAACGGGAAATGTGAGGTGGGGTGATACATAAAACAAGGGTTTCAAATTAGCTCAGATACCGTTCCATAAACCCAATATGTAATAGACAAGACCTACTCCTTGCTCAGAGAACTGGACTCAACACGCCCTATTCACCGCACAAGAATATATCTGACTAGTAATAATCTTAAAACCTATGTATTGATATCTCTCTCTTAGTGTGTCAAGTGGGTGTAAAGCGGCATAAACACAGCAGTGAAAAGCAGCTAAACCCCATTATAAAAATAAATTACTTTGAAAAACCCATGAAACAAAGACAGTGAAAGAGAGCGAAATTCTTACACAATGCGTTCAGGGGCTGTGATGCAACCTGGATTGACCATATCTAGACCCACAGCTGGATGAGACATAAGGGTGGACACTCTTGGGGCTGAGAGGTTTGGTGAGGTTGGGTGAGCAAACGCAGACCCTTTAAAGTAATACTGCGTGGTACCCATCGCATGGGTCCCAAATCTCCAGGTTCAAGGGCATCTTGCTACATCGAAAACATGCATGAGAAACCCAGAAGATGGTACACCGTGTGATGGGGAAAGGTTTCTAAAACGCACCTCATTTCTCATCTCCTTGTGCTCGGGTTCGCCATTCCAGCCACTTTACTAGCAATCTCCCTACTTGGAGCATCAGCACCTTTAACCTCCTGTACCGTACAGGTTGCAATTTGTCCTGAGGATGAACGGGAAGACTTGGAACCAATGAGAGACTAGCTCTTGGTGTAGGGACAGGCACAGGTCACTCTATTTTCCCATCAGGAAGAAGAATTAACCACAGGCTCAGCCTGCCCCCCGGAACCAGAACAGGGCCTGAAGCCATCCTGCGCTTTGGCGGCCAGCTCCCTAAAAAGCGAGTTGTAAAATGGAGCTTCAGGGCACTGCAATTCACAAACCTGCAGAGTTATAAATGATAACTCTCGTCCACAAATATATTGAGGGAAGGCAAAGAAGAGGATTTGAAATCAAGGCAGAATTGCAGGAAACAGATTTCAGGAGGTAGATTCGAATCGCCTTTAAAGCACATGAAAAGCGGCAAAACGTTGACAATGATGCCCTTGGCCAAAAAGGGCGTATGCGTTTTTTCCTGAATATATTCAGGAAAAAACGCATACGCCCTTTTTGGCCAACCAAGCAACCTGGAAAGGCAAATCAGCGCTACAAAGAAGTCTCACTTCCCATCGGTTAAAAGGGCCATGCTGAAAAAAGTGTCAAAACCAGAAATACAGGAAAGGCCATGGAGAAATGGGAGCCGTGCTACACTGATGGGCGGGATGTAAATTGCCAACAGCCACTCTGGAGAAGTGTACGGTGAGTCCTGAAACGTCTAAAAAGAAAAGCTTAGAGAGCATAGGGCACTTCCACTCATGGGGGTATACATTGGGAAAATTAAAAATCAGCAAGACACAAGCACCCCAAAGTTTAGGGCTGCCCTGTTGGCAAGGACCTCCACTTCATTCCACCTTCAATATCCCAGGAAAGAGAAAAATGGATAAAGGAGTTGTGGTCCTTATGTACAATGGAATATCACTCAGCCATGAAATCAATGTCATAAGGCTAGTAGCAGCATGATGAGTGGATTTAGGTACGACAATTCTAAGTGAAATAAGTCACACAGAAAAGGACACTTCTCATAAGGTATCACTGATAGAGGGAATGTAAAAACCGTTACACTTGAACTGAATTACAAAACAGAACGGAGTCACACATGCAGAAAACACACTATGGCTGCTTAACGGGAAATGTGAGGTGGGGTGATACATAAAACAAGGGTTTCAAATTAGCTCAGATACCGTTCCATAAACCCAATATGTAATAGACAAGACCTACTCCTTGCTCAGAGAACTGGACTCAACACGCCCTATTCACCGCACAAGAATATATCTGACTAGTAATAATCTTAAAACCTATGTATTGATATCTCTCTCTTAGTGTGTCAAGTGGGTGTAAAGCGGCATAAACACAGCAGTGAAAAGCAGCTAAACCCCATTATAAAAATAAATTACTTTGAAAAACCCATGAAACAAAGACAGTGAAAGAGAGCGAAATTCTTACACAATGCGTTCAGGGGCTGTGATGCAACCTGGATTGACCATATCTAGACCCACAGCTGGATGAGACATAAGGGTGGACACTCTTGGGGCTGAGAGGTTTGGTGAGGTTGGGTGAGCAAACGCAGACCCTTTAAAGTAATACTGCGTGGTACCCATCGCATGGGTCCCAAATCTCCAGGTTCAAGGGCATCTTGCTACATCGAAAACATGCATGAGAAACCCAGAAGATGGTACACCGTGTGATGGGGAAAGGTTTCTAAAACGCACCTCATTTCTCATCTCCTTGTGCTCGGGTTCGCCATTCCAGCCACTTTACTAGCAATCTCCCTACTTGGAGCATCAGCACCTTTAACCTCCTGTACCGTACAGGTTGCAATTTGTCCTGAGGATGAACGGGAAGACTTGGAACCAATGAGAGACTAGCTCTTGGTGTAGGGACAGGCACAGGTCACTCTATTTTCCCATCAGGAAGAAGAATTAACCACAGGCTCAGCCTGCCCCCCGGAACCAGAACAGGGCCTGAAGCCATCCTGCGCTTTGGCGGCCAGCTCCCTAAAAAGCGAGTTGTAAAATGGAGCTTCAGGGCACTGCAATTCACAAACCTGCAGAGTTATAAATGATAACTCTCGTCCACAAATATATTGAGGGAAGGCAAAGAAGAGGATTTGAAATCAAGGCAGAATTGCAGGAAACAGATTTCAGGAGGTAGATTCGAATCGCCTTTAAAGCACATGAAAAGCGGCAAAACGTTGACAATGATGCCCTTGGCCAAAAAGGGCGTATGCGTTTTTTCCTGAATATATTCAGGAAAAAACGCATACGCCCTTTTTGGCCAACCAAGCAACCTGGAAAGGCAAATCAGCGCTACAAAGAAGACTCGCTTCCCATCGGTCAAAAGGGCCATGCTGAAAAAAGTGTCAAAACCAGAAATGCAGGACAGGCCATGGAGAAATGGGAGCCTTGCTACACTGATGGGCGGGATGTAAATTGCCAACAGCCACTCTGGAGAAGTGTACGGTGTGTCCTGAAACATCTAAAAAACACAGCTTAGAGAGCATAGGGCACTTCCACTCATGGGGGTATAAATTGGGAAAATTAAAATTCAGCAAGACACAAGCACCCCAAAGTTTAGGGCTGCCCTGTTGACAAGGACCTCCACTTCATTCCACCTTCAATATCCCAGGAAAGAGAAAAATGGATAAAGGAGTTGTGGTCCTTATGTACAATGGAATATCACTCAGCCATGAAATCAATGTCATAAGGCTAGTAGCAGCATGATGAGTGGATTTCGGTACGACGATTCTAAGTGAAATAAGTCACACAGAAAAGGACACTTCTCATAAGGTATCACTGATAGAGGGAATGTAAAAACCGTTACAATTGAACTGAATTACAAAACAGAACAGAGTCACACATGCAGAAAACACACTATGGCTGCTTAACGGGAAAGGTGAGGTGGGGTGATACATAAAACAAGGGTTTCAAATTAGCTCAGATACCGTTCCATAAACCCAATATGTAATAGACAAGACCTACTCCTTGCTCAGAGAACTGGACTCAACAAGCCCTATTCACCGCACAAGAATATATCTGACTAGTAATAATCTTAAAACCTATGTATTGATATCTCTCTGTTAGTGTGTCAAGTGGGTGTAAAGCGGCATAAACACAGCAGTGAAAAGCAGCTAAACCCCATTATAAAAATAAATTACTTTGAAAAACCCATGAAACAAAGACAGTGAAAGAGAGCGAAATTCTTACACAATGCGTTCAGGGGCTGTGATGCAACCTGGATTGACCATATCTAGACCCACAGCTGGATGAGACATAAGGGTGGACACTCTTGGGGCTGAGAGGTTTGGTGAGGTTGGGTGAGCAAACGCAGACCCATTAAAGTAATACTGCGTGGTACCCATCGCATGGGTCCCAAATCTCCAGATTCAAGGGCATCTTGCTACATCGAAAACATGCATGAGAAACCCAGAAGATGGTACACCGTGTGATGGGGAAAGGTTTCTAAAACGCACCTCATTTCTCATCTCCTTGTGCTCGGGTTCGCCATTCCAGCCACTTTACTAGCAATCTCCCTACTTGGAGCATCAGCACCTTTAACCTCCTGTTCCGTACAGGTTGCAATTTGTCCTGAGGATGAACGGGAAGACTTGGAACCAATGAGAGACTAGCTCCTGGTGTAGGGACAGGCACAGGTCACTCTATTTTCCCATCAGGAGGAAGAATTAACCACAGGCTCAGCCTGCCCCCCGGAACCAGAACAGGGCCTGAAGCCATCCTGCGCTTTTGCGGCCAGCTCCCTAAAAAGCGAGTTGTAAAATGGAGCTTCAGGGCACTGAAATTCACAAACCTGCAGAGTTATAAATGATAACTCTCGTCCACAACTATATTGAGGGAAGGCAAAGAAGAGGATTTGAAATCAAGGCAGAATTGCAGGAAACAGATTTCAGGAGGTAGATTCGAATCGCCTTTAAAGCACATGAAAAGCGGAAAAACGTTGACAATGATGCCCTTGGCCAAAAAGGGCGTATGCGTTTTTTCCTGAATATATTCAGGAAAAAACGCATACGCCCTTTTTGGCCAACCAAGCAACCTGGAAAGGCAAATCAGCGCTACAAAGAAGTCTCGCTTCCCATCGGTTAAAAGGGCCATGCTGAAAAAAGTGTCAAAACCAGAAATACAGGAAAGGCCATGGAGAAATGGGAGCCATGCTACACTGATGGGCGGGATGTAAATTGCCAACAGCCACTCTGGAGAAGTGTACGGTGAGTCCTGAAACGTCTAAAAAGCAAAGCTTAGAGAGCATAGGGCACTTCCACTCATGGGGGTATACATTGGGAAAATTAAAAATCAGCAAGACACAAGCACCCCAAAGTTTAGGGCTGCCCTGTTGACAAGGACCTCCACTTCATTCCACCTTCAATATCCCAGGAAAGAGAAAAATGGATAAAGGAGTTGTGGTCCTTATGTACAATGGAATATCACTCAGCCATGAAATCAATGTCATAAGGCTAGTAGCAGCATGATGAGTGGATTTAGGTACGACGATTCTAAGTGAAATAAGTCACACAGAAAAGGACACTTCTCATAAGGTATCACTGATAGAGCGAATGGAAAAACCGTTACACTTGAACTGAATTACAAAACAGAACAGAGTCACAAATGCAGAAAACACACTATGGCTGCTTAACGGGAAAGGTGAGGTGGGGTGATACATAAAACAAGGGTTTCAAATTAGCTCAGATACCGTTCCATAAAACCAATATGTAATAGACAAGACCTACTCCTTGCTCAGAGAACTGGACTCAACACGCCCTATTCACCGCACAAGAATATATCTGACTAGTAATAATCTTAAAACCTATGTATTGATATCTCTCTGTTAGTGTGTCAAGTGGGTGTAAAGCGGCATAAACACAGCAGTGAAAAGAAGCTAAACCCCATTATAAAAATAAATTACTTTGAAAAACCCATGAAACAAAGACAGTGAAAGAGAGCGAAATTCTTACACAATGCGTTCAGGGGCTGTGATGCAACCTGGATTGACCATATCTAGACCCACAGCTGGATGAGACATAAGGGTGGACACTCTTGTGGCTGAGAGGTTTGGTGAGGTTGGGTGAGCAAACGCAGACCCTTTAAAGTAATACTGCGTGGTACCCATCGCATGGGTCCCAAATCTCCAGGTTCAAGGGCATCTTGCTACATCGAAAACATGCATGAGAAACCCAGAAGATGGTACACCGTGTGATGGGGAAAGGTTTCTAAAACGCACCTCATTTCTCATCTCCTTGTGCTCGGGTTCGCCATTCCAGCCACTTTACTAGCAATCTCCCTACTTGGAGCATCAGTACCTTTAACCTCCTGTTCCGTACAGGTTGCAATTTGTCCTGAGGATGAACGGGAAGACTTGGAACCAATGAGAGACCAGCTCTTGGTGTAGGGACAGGCACAGGTCACTCTATTTTCCCATCAGGAAGAAGAATTAACCACAGGCTCAGCCTGCCCCCCGGAACCAGAACAGGGCCTGAAGCCATCCTGCGCTTTGGCGGCCAGCTCCCTAAAAAGCGAGTTGTAAAATGGAGCTTAAGGGCACTGCAATTCACAAACCTGCAGAGTTATAAATGATAACTCTCGTCCACAAATATATTGAGGGAAAGCAAAGAAGAGGATTTGAAATCAAGGCAGAATTGCAGGAAACAGATTTCAGGAGGTAGATTCGAATTGCCTTTAAAGCACATGAAAAGCGGCAAAACGTTGACAATGATGCCCTTGGCCAAAAAGGGCGTATGCGTTTTTTCCTGAATATATTCAGGAAAAAACGCATACGCCCTTTTTGGCCAACCAAGCAACCTGGAAAGGCAAATCAGCGCTACAAAGAAGACTCGCTTCCCATCGGTCAAAAGGGCCATGCTGAAAAAAGTGTCAAAACCAGAAATGCAGGACAGGCCATGGAGAAATGGGAGCCTTGCTACACTGATGGGCGGGATGTAAATTGCCAACAGCCACTCTGGAGAAGTGTACGGTGTGTCCTTAAACATCTAAACAACACAGCTTAGTGAGCATAGGGCACTTCCACTCATGGGGGTATAAATTGGGAAAATTAAAAATCAGCAAGACACAAGCACCCCAAAGTTTAGGGCTGCCCTGTTGACAAGGACCTCCACTTCATTCCACCTTCAATATCCCAGGAAAGAGAAAAATGGATAAAGGAGTTGTGGTCCTTATGTACAATGGAATATCACTCAGCCATGAAATCAATGTCATAAGGCTAGTAGCAGCATGATGAGTGGATTTCGGTACGACGATTCTAAGTGAAATAAGTCACACAGAAAAGGACACTTCTCATAAGGTATCACTGATAGAGGGAATGTAAAAACCGTTACACTTGAACTGAATTACAAAACAGAACGGAGACACACATGCAGAAAACACACTATGGCTGCTTAACGGGAAAGGTGAGGTGGGGTGATACATAAAACAAGGGTTTCAAATTAGCTCAGAAACCGTTCCATAAACCCAATATGTAATAGACAAGACCTACTCCTTGCTCAGAGAACTGGACTCAACACGCCCTATTCACCGCACAAGAATATATCTGACTAGTAATAATCTTAAAACCTATGTATTGATATCTCTCTGTTAGTGTGTCAAGTGGGTGTAAAGCGGCATAAACACAGCAGTGAAAAGCAGCTAAACCCCATTATAAAAATAAATTACTTTGAAAAACCCATGAAACAAAGACAGTGAAAGAGAGCGAAATTCTTACACAATGCGTTCAGGGGCTGTGATGCAACCTGGATTGACCATATCTAGACCCACAGCTGGATGAGACATAAGGGTGGACACTCTTGGGGCTGAGAGGTTTGGTGAGGTTGGGTGAGCAAACGCAGACCCATTAAAGTAATACTGCGTGGTACCCATCGCATGGGTCCCAAATCTCCAGATTCAAGGGCATCTTGCTACATCGAAAACATGCATGAGAAACCCAGAAGATGGTACACCGTGTGATGGGGAAAGGTTTCTAAAACGCACCTCATTTCTCATCTCCTTCTGCTCGGGTTCGCCATTCCAGCCACTTTACTAGCAATCTCCCTACTTGGAGCATCAGCACCTTTAACCTCCTGTTCCGTACAGGTTGCAATTTGTCCTGAGGATGAACGGGAAGACTTGGAACCAATGAGAGACTAGCTCCTGGTGTAGGGACAGGCACAGGTCACTCTATTTTCCCATCAGGAGGAAGAATTAACCACAGGCTCAGCCTGCCCCCCGGAACCAGAACAGGGCCTGACGCCATCCTGCGCTTTTGCGGCCAGCTCCCTAAAAAGCGAGTTGTAAAATTGAGCTTCAGGGCACTGAAATTCACAAACCTGCAGAGTTATAAATGATAACTCTCGTCCACAAATATATTGAGGGAAGGCAAAGAAGAGGATTTGAAATCAAGGCAGAATTGCACGAAACAGATTTCAGGATGTAGATACGAATCGCCTTTAAAGCACATGAAAAGCGGCAAAACGTTGACAATGATGCCCTTGGCCAAAAAGGGCGTATGCGTTTTTTCCTGAATATATTCAGGAAAAAACGCATACGCCCTTTTTGGCCAACCAAGCAACCTGGAAAGGCAAATCAGCGCTACAAAGAAGTCTCGCTTCCCATCGGTTAAAAGGGCCATGCTGAAAAAAGTGTCAAAACCAGAAATACAGGAAAGGCCATGGAGAAATGGGAGCCGTGCTACACTGATGCGCGGGATGTAAATTGCCAACAGCCACTCTGGAGAAGTGTACGGTGAGTCCTGAAACGTCTAAAAAGCAAAGCTTAGAGAGCATAGGGCACTTCCACTCATGGGGGTATACATTGGGAAAATTAAAAATCAGCAAGACACAAGCACCCCAAAGTTTAGGGCTGCTCTCTTGACAAGGACCTCCACTTCATTCCACCTTCAATATCCCAGGAAAGAGAAAAATGGATAAAGAAGTTGTGGTCCTTATATACAATGGAATATCACTCAGCCATGAAATCAATGTCATAAGGCTAGTAGCAACATGATGAGTGGATTTAGGTACGACGATTCTAAGTGAAATAAGTCACACAGAAAAGGACACTTCTCATAATGTATCACTTATAGAGGGAATGTAAAAACCGTTACACTTGAACTGAATTACAAAACAGAACAGAGTCACAAATGCAGAAAACACACTATGGCTGCTTAACGGGAAAGGTGAGGTGGGGTGATACATAAAACAAGGGTTTCAAATTAGCTCAGATACCGTTCCATAAAACCAATATGTAATAGACAAGACCTACTCCTTGCTAAGAGAACTGGACTCAACACGCCCTATTCACCGCACAAGAATATATCTGACTAGTAATAATCTTAAAACCTATGTATTGATATCTCTCTGTTAGTGTGTCAAGTGGGTGTAAAGCGGCATAAACACAGCAGTGAAAAGAAGCTAAACCCCATTATAAAAATAAATTACTTTGAAAAACCCATGAAACAAAGACAGTGAAAGAGAGCGAATTTCTTACACAATGCGTTCAGGGGCTGTGATGCAACCTGGATTGACCATATCTAGACCCACAGCTGGATGAGACATAAGGGTGGACACTCTTGGGGCTGAGAGGTTTGGTGAGGTTGGGTGAGCAAACGCAGACCCTTTAAAGTAATACTGCGTGGTACCCATCGCATGGGTCCCAAATCTCCAGGTTCAAGGGCATCTTGCTACATCGAAAACATGCATGAGAAACCCAGAAGATGGTACACCATGTGATGGGGAAAGGTTTCTAAAACGCACCTCATTTCTCATCTCCTTGTGCTCGGGTTCGCCATTCCAGCCACTTTACTAGCAATCTCCCTACTTGGAGCATCAGCACCTTTAACCTCCTGTTCCGTACAGGTTGCAATTTGTCCTGAGGATGAACGGGAAGACTTGGAACCAATGAGAGACCAGCTCTTGGTGTAGGGACAGGCACAGGTCACTCTATTTTCCCATCAGGAAGAAGAATTAACCACAGGCTCAGCCTGCCCCCCGGAACCAGAACAGGGCCTGAAGCCATCCTGCGCTTTGGCGGCCAGCTCCCTAAAAAGCGAGTTGTAAAATGGAGCTTCAGGGCACTGCAATTCACAAACCTGCAGAGTTATAAATGATAACTCTCGTCCACAAATATATTGAGGGAAGGCAAAGAAGAGGATTTGAAATCAAGGCAGAATTGCAGGAAACAGATTTCAGGAGGTAGATTCGAATCGGCTTTAAAGCACATGAAAAGCGGCAAAACGTTGACAATGATGCCCTTGGCCAAAAAGGGCGTATGCGTTTTTTCCTGAATATATTCAGGAAAAAACGCATACGCCCTTTTTGGCCAACCAAGCAACCTGGAAAGGCAAATCAGCGCTACAAAGAAGACTCGCTTCCCATCGGTCAAAAGGGCCATGCTGAAAAAAGTGTCAAAACCAGAAATGCAGGACAGGCCATGGAGAAATGGGAGCCTTGCTACACTGATGGGCGGGATGTAAATTGCCAACAGCCACTCTGGAGAAGTGTACGGTGTGTCCTTAAACATCTAAACAACACAGCTTAGTGAGCATAGGGCACTTCCACTCATGGGGGTATAAATTGGGAAAATTAAAAATCAGCAAGACACAAACACCCCAAAGTTTAGGGCTGCCCTGTTGACAAGGACCTCCACTTCATTCCACCTTCAATATCCCAGGAAAGAGAAAAATGGATAAAGGAGTTGTGGTCCTTATGTACAATGGAATATCACTCAGCCATGAAATCAATGTCATAAGGCTAGTAGCAGCATGATGAGTGGATTTAGGTACGACGATTCTAAGTGAAATAAGTCACACAGAAAAGGACACTTCTCATAAGGTATCACTGATAGAGGGAATGTAAAACCGTTACACTTGAACTGAATTACAAAACAGAACGGAGTCACACATGCAGAAAACACACTATGGCTGCTTAACGGGAAAGGTGAGGTGGGGTGATACATAAAACAAGGGTTTCAAATTAGCTCAGATACCGTTCCATAAACCCAATATGTAATAGACAAGACCTACTCCTTGCTCAGAGAACTGGACTCAACACGCCCTATTCACCGCACAAGAATATATCTGACTAGTAATAATCTTAAAACCTATGTATTGATATCTCTCTGTTAGTGTGTCAAGTGGGTGTAAAGCGGCATAAACACAGCAGTGAAAAGCAGCTAAACCCCATTATAAAAATAAATTACTTTGAAAAACCCATGAAACAAAGACAGTGAAAGAGAGCGAAATTCTTACACAATGCGTTCAGGGGCTGTGATGCAACCTGGATTGACCATATCTAGACCCACAGCTGGATGAGACATAAGGGTGGACACTCTTGGGGCTGAGAGGTTTGGTGAGGTTGGGTGAGCAAACGCAGACCCTTTAAAGTAATACTGCGTGGTACCCATCGCATGGGTCCCAAATCTCCAGGTTCAAGGGCATCCTGCTACATCGAAAACATGCATGAGAAACCCAGAAGATGGTACACCATGTGATGGGGAAAGGTTTCTAAAACGCACCTCATTTCTCATCTCCTTGTGCTCGGGTTCGCCATTCCAGCCACTTTACTAGCAATCTCCCTACTTGGAGCATCAGCACCTTTAACCTCCTGTTCCGTACAGGTTGCAATTTGTCCTGAGGATGAGCGGGAAGACATGGAACCAATGAGAGACTAGTTCTTGGTGTTGGGACATGCAGAGGTCACTCTATTTTCCCATCAGGAAGAAGAATTAACCACAGGCTCATCCTGCCCCCGGAACCAGAACAGGGCCTGAAGCCACCCGGCGCTTTTGCGGCCATCTCCCAAAAAGGCGAGTTATAAAATGGAGGTTCAGGGCACTGCAATTCACAAACCTGCAGAGTTATAAATGATAACTCTCGTCCACAAATATATTGAGGAAAGGCAAAGAAGAGGATTTGAAATCAAGGCAGAATTGCAGGAAACAGATTTCAGGAGGTAGATTCGAATCGCCTTTAAAGCACATGAAAAGCGGCAAAACGTTGACAATGATGCCCTTGGCCAAAAAGGGCGTATGCGTTTTTTCCTGAATATATTCAGGAAAAAACGCATACGCCCTTTTTGGCCAACCAAGCAACCTGGAAAGGCAAATCAGCGCTACAAAGAAGACTCGCTTCCCATCGGTCAAAAGGGCCATGCTGAAAAAAGTGTCAAAACCAGAAATGCAGGACAGGCCATGGAGAAATGGGAGCCTTGCTACACTGATGGGCGGGATGTAAATTGCCAACAGCCACTCTGGAGAAGTGTACGGTGTGTCCTTAAACATCTAAACAACACAGCTTAGTGAGCATAGGGCACATCCACTCATGGGGGTATAAATTGGGAAAATTAAAAATCAGCAAGACACAAGCACCCCAAAGTTTAGGGCTGCCCTGTTGACAAAGACCTCCACTTCATTCCACCTTCAATATCCCAGGAAAGAGAAAAATGGATAAAGGAGTTGTGGTCCTTATGTACAATGGAATATCACTCAGCCATGAAATCAATGTCATAAGGCTAGTCGCAGCATGATGAGTGGATTTAGGTACGACGATTCTAAGTGAAATAAGTCACACAGAAAAGGACACTTCTCATAAGGTATCACTGATAGAGGGAATGTAACAACCGTTACACTTGAACTGAATTACAAAACAGAACGGAGTCACACATGCAGAAAACACACTATGGCTGCTTAACGGGAAAGGTGAGGTGGGGTGATACATAAAACAAGGGTTTCAAATTAGCTCAGATACCGTTCCATAAACCCAATATGTAATAGACAAGACCTACTCCTTGCTCAGAGAACTGGACTCAACACGCCCTATTCACCGCACAAGAATATATCTGACTAGTAATAATCTTAAAACCTATGTATTGATATCTCTCTGTTAGTGTGTCAAGTGGGTGTAAAGTGGCATAAACACAGCAGTGAAAAGCAGCTAAACCCCATTATAAAAATAAATTACTGTGAAAAACCCATGAAACAAAGACAGTGAAAGAGAGCGAAATTCTTACACAATGCGTTCAGGGGCTGTGATGCAACCTGGATTGACCATATCTAGACCCACAGCTGGATGAGACATAAGGGTGGACACTCTTGGGGCTGAGAGGTTTGGTGAGGTTGGGTGAGCAAACGCAGACCCTTTAAAGTAATACTGCGTGGTACCCATCGCATGGGTCCCAAATCTCCAGGTTCAAGGGCATCTTGCTACATCGAAAACATGCATGAGAAACCCAGAAGATGGTACACCGTGTGATGGGGAAAGGTTTCTAAAACGCACCTCATTTCTCATCTCCTTGTGCTCGGGTTCGCCATTCCAGCCACTTTACTAGCAATCTCCCTACTTGGAGCATCAGCACCTTTAACCTCCTGTTCCGTACAGGTTGCAATTTGTCCTGAGGATGAACGGGAAGACTTGGAACCAATGAGAGACTAGCTCCTGGTGTAGGGACAGGCACAGGTCACTCTATTTTCCCATCAGGAAGAAGAATTAACCACAGGCTCAGCCTGCCCCCCGGAACCAGAACAGGGCCTGAAGCCATCCTGCGCTTTGGCGGCCAGCTCCCTAAAAAGCGAGTTGTAAAATGGAGCTTCAGGGCACTGCAATTCACAAACCTGCAGAGTTATAAATGATAACTCTCGTCCACAAATATATTGAGGGAAGGCAAAGAAGAGGATTTGAAATCAAGGCAGAATTGCAGGAAACAGATTTCAGGAGGTAGATTCGAATCGCCTTTAAAGCACATGAAAAGCGGCAAAACGTTGACAATGATGCCCTTGGCCAAAAAGGGCGTATGCGTTTTTTCCTGAATATATTCAGGAAAAAACGCATACGCCCTTTTTGGCCAACCAAGCAACCCTGAAAGGCAAATCAGCACTACAAAGAAGACTCGCTTCCCATCGGTCAAAAGGGCCATGCTGAAAAATGTGTCAAAACCAGAAATGCAGGACAGGCCATGGAGAAATGGGAGCCTTGCTACACTGATGGGCGGGATGTAAATTGCCAACAGCCACTCTGGAGAAGTGTACGGTGTATCCTTAAACATCTAAACAACACAGCTTAGTGAGCATAGGGCACTTCCACTCATGGGGGTATACATTGGGAAAATTAAAAATCAGCAAGACACAAGCACCCCATAGTTTAGGGCTGCTCTCTTGACAAGGACCTCCACTTCATTCCACCTTCAATATCCCAGGAAAGAGAAAAATGGATAAAGGAGTTGTGGTCCTTATGTACAATGGAATATCACTCAGCCATGAAATCAATGTCATAAGGCTAGTAGCAGCATGATGAGTGGATTTAGGTACGACGATTCTAAGTGAAATAAGTCACACAGAAAAGGACACTTCTCATAAGGTATCACTGATAGAGGGAATGTAAAAACCGTTACACTTGAACTGAATTACAAAACAGAACGGAGTCACACATGCAGAAAACACACTATGGCTGCTTAACGGGAAAGGTGAGGTGGGGTGATACATAAAACAAGGGTTTCAAATTAGCTCAGATACCGTTCCATAAACCCAATATGTAATAGACAAGACCTACTCCTTGCTCAGAGAACTGGACTCAACACGCCCTATTCACCGCACAAGAATATATCTGACTAGTAATAATCTTAAAACCTATGTATTGATATCTCTCTGTTAGTGTGTCAAGTGGGTGTAAAGCGGCATAAACACAGCAGTGAAAAGCAGCTAAACCCCATTATAAAAATAAATTACTTTGAAAAACCCATGAAACAAAGACAGTGAAAGAGAGCGAAATTCTTACACAATGCGTTCAGGGGCTGTGATGCAACCTGGATTGACCATATCTAGACCCACAGCTGGATGAGACATAAGGGTGGACACTCTTGGGGCTGAGAGGTTTGGTGAGGTTGGGTGAGCAAACACAGACCCTTTAAAATAATAGTGAGTGGTGGCCATCCAATGGGCCCCAAATCTCCAGGTTCAAGGGCATCTTCCTACATCGAAAACATGCATGAGAAACCCAGAAGATGGTACACCGTGTGATGGGGAAAGGTTTCTAAAACGCACCTCATTTCTCATCTCCTTGTGCCCGGGTTCGCTATTCCAGCCGCTTTACTAGCAATCTCCCTACTTGGAGCATCAGCACCTTTAACCTCCTGTTCCGTACAGGTTGCAATTTGTCCTGAGGGTGAACGGGAAGACGTGGAACCAATGAGAGACTAGATCTTGGTGTAGGGACAGGCACAGGTCACTCTATTTTCCCATCAGGAAGAAGAATTAACCACAGGCTCAGCCTGCCCCCCGGAACCAGAACAGGGCCTGAAGCCAACCTGCGCTTTGGCGGCCAGCTCCCTAAAAAGCGAGTTGTAAAATGGAGCTTCAGGGCACTGCAATTCACAAACCTGCAGATTTATAAATGATAACTCTCGTCCACAAATATATTGAGGGAAGGCAAAGAAGAGGATTTGAAATCAAGGCAGAATTGCAGGAAACAGATTTCAGGAGGTAGATTCGAATCGCCTTTAAAGCACATGAAAAGCGGCAAAACGTTGACAATGATGCCCTTGGCCAAAAAGGGCGTATGCGTTTTTTCCTGAATATATTCAGGAAAAAACGCATACGCCCTTTTTGGCCAACCAAGCAACCTGGAAAGGCAAATCAGCGCTACAAAGAAGACTCGCTTCCCATCGGTCAAAAGGGCCATGCTGAAAAAAGTGTCAAAACCAGAAATGCAGGACAGGCCATGGAGAAATGGGAGCCTTGCTACACTGATGGGCGGGATGTAAATTGCCAACAGCCACTCTGGAGAAGAGTACGGTGTGTCCTGAAACATCTAAAAAACACAGCTTAGAGAGCATAGGGCACTTCCACTCATGGGGGTATACATTGGGAAAATTAAAAATCAGCAAGACACAAGCACCCCAAAGTTTAGGGCTGCTCTCTTGACAAGGACCTCCACTTCATTCCACCTTCAATATCCCAGGAAAGAGAAAAATGGATAAAGGAGTTGTGGTCCTTATGTACAATGGAATATCACTCAGCCATGAAATCAATGTCATAAGGCTAGTAGCAGCATGATGAGTGGATTTAGGTACGACGATTCTAAGTGAAATAAGTCACACAGAAAAGGACACTTCTCATAAGGTATCACTGATAGAGGGAATGTAAAAACCGTTACACTTGAACTGAATTACAAAACAGAACGGAGACACACAGGCAGAAAACACACTATGGCTGCTTAACGGGAAAGGTGAGGTGGGGTGATACATAAAACAAGGGTTTCAAATTAGCTCAGATACCGTTCCATAAACCCAATATGTAATAGACAAGACCTACTCCTTGCTCAGAGAACTGGACTCAACACACCCTATTCACCGCACAAGAATATATCTGACTAGTAATAATCTTAAAACCTATGTATTGATATCTCTCTGTTAGTGTGTCAAGTGGGTGTAAAGCGGCATAAACACAGCAGTGAAAAGCAGCTAAACCCCATTATAAAAATAAATTACTTTGAAAAACCCATGAAACAAAGACAGTGAAAGAGAGCGAAATTCTTACACAATGCGTTCAGGGGCTGTGATGCAACCTGGATTGACCATATCTAGACCCACAGCTGGATGAGACAAAAGGTTGGACACTCTTGGGGCTGAGAGGTTTGGTGAGGTTGGGTGAGCAAACGCAGACCCTTTAAAGTAATACTGCGTGGTACCCATCGCATGGGTCCCAAATCTCCAGGTTCAAGTTCATCTTGCTACATCGAAAACATGCATGAGAAACACAGAAGATGGTACACCGTGTGATGGGGAAAGGTTTCTAAAACGCACCTCATTTCTCATCTCCTTGTGCCCGGGTTCGCCATTCCAGCCGCTTTACTAGCAATCTCCCTCCTTGGAGCATCAGCACCTTTAACCTCCTGTTCCGTACAGGTTGCAATTTGTCCTGAGGATGAACGGGAAGACGTGGAACCAATGAGAGACTAGCTCTTGGTGTGGGGACAGGCACAGGTCACCCTATTTTCCCATCAGGAAGAAGAATTAACAACAGGCTCAGCCTGCCCCCCGGAACCAGAACAGGGCCTGAAGCCATCCTGCGCTTTGCGGCCAGCTCCCTAAAAAGCGAGTTGTAAAATGGAGCTTCAGGGCACTGCAATTCACAAACCTGCAGAGTTTTAAATGATAACTCTCGTCCACAAATATATTGAGGGAAGGCAAAGAAGAGGATTTGAAATCAAGGCAGAATTGCAGGAAACAGATTTCAGGAGGTAGATTCGAATCGCCTTTAAAGCACATGAAAAGCGGCAAAACGTTGACAATGATGCCCTTGGCCAAAAAGGGCGTATGCGTTTTTTCCTGAATATATTCAGGAAAAAACGCATACGCCCTTTTTGGCCAACCAAGCAACCTGGAAAGGCAAATCAGCGCTACAAAGAAGTCTCGCTTCCCATCGGTCAAAAGGGCCATACTGAAAAAAGTGTCAAAACCAGAAATGCAGGACAGGCCATGGAGAAATGGGAGCCTTGCTACACTGATGGGCGGGATGTAAATTGCCAACAGCCACTCTGGAGAAGTGTACGGTGTGTCCTTAAACATCTAAACAACACAGCTTAGTGAGCATAGGGCACTTCCACTCATGGGGGTATAAATTGGGAAAATTAAAAATCAGCAAGACACAAGCACCCCAAAGTTTAGGGCTGCCCTGTTGACAAGGACCTCCACTTCATTCCACCTTCAATATCCCAGGAAAGAGAAAAATGGATAAAGGAGTTGTGGTCCTTATGTACAATGGAATATCACTCAGCCATGAAATCAATGTCATAAGGCTAGTAGCAGCATGATGAGTGGATTTAGGTACGACGATTCTAAGTGAAATAAGTCACACAGAAAAGGACACTTCTCATAATGTATCATTTATAGAGGGAATGTAAAAACCGTTACACTTGAACTGAATTACAAAACAGAACAGAGTCACACATGCAGAAAACACACTATGGCTGCTTAACGGGAAAGGTGAGGTGGGGTGATACATAAAACAAGGGTTTCAAATTAGCTCAGATACCGTTCCATAAACCCAATATGTAATAGACAAGACCTACTCCTTGCTCAGAGAACTGGACTCAACACGCCCTATTCACCGCACAAGAATATATCTGACTAGTAATAATCTTAAAACCTATGTATTGATATCTCTCTGTTAGTGTGTCAAGTGGGTGTAAAGCGGCATAAACACAGCAGTGAAAAGCAGCTAAACCCCATTATAAAAATAAATTACTTTGAAAAACCCATGAAACAAAGACAGTGAAAGAGAGCGAAATTCTTACACAATGCGTTCAGGGGCTGTGATGCAACCTGGATTGACCATATCTAGACCCACAGCTGGATGAGACATAAGGGTGGACACTCTTGGGGCTGAGAGGTTTGGTGAGGTTGGGTGAGCAAACGCAGACCCTTTAAAATAATAGTGAGTGGTGGCCATCCAATGGGCCCCAAATCTCCAGGTTCAAGGGCATCTTCCTACATCGAAAACATGCATGAGAAACCCAGAAGATGGTACACCGTGTGATGGGGAAAGGTTTCTAAAACGCACCTCATTTCTCATCTCCTTGTGCCCGGGTTCGCTATTCCAGCCGCTTTACTAGCAATCTCCCTACTTGGAGCATCAGCACCTTTAACCTCCTGTTCCGTACAGGTTGCAATTTGTCCTGAGGGTGAACGGGAAGACGTGGAACCAATGAGAGACTAGATCTTGGTGTAGGGACAGGCACAGGTCACTCTATTTTCCCATCAGGAAGAAGAATTAACCACAGGCTCAGCCTGCCCCCCGGAACCAGAACAGGGCCTGAAGCCAACCTGCGCTTTGGCGGCCAGCTCCCTAAAAAGCGAGTTGTAAAATGGAGCTTCAGGGCACTGCAATTCACAAACCTGCAGATTTATAAATGATAACTCTCGTCCACAAATATATTGAGGGAAGGCAAAGAAGAGGATTTGAAATCAAGGCAGAATTGCAGGAAACAGATTTCAGGAGGTAGATTCGAATCGCCTTTAAAGCACATGAAAAGCGGCAAAACGTTGACAATGATGCCCTTGGCCAAAAAGGGCGTATGCGTTTTTTCCTGAATATATTCAGGAAAAAACGCATACGCCCTTTTTGGCCAACCAAGCAACCTGGAAAGGCAAATCAGCGCTACAAAGAAGACTCGCTTCCCATCGGTCAAAAGGGCCATGCTGAAAAAAGTGTCAAAACCAGAAATGCAGGACAGGCCATGGAGAAATGGGAGCCTTGCTACACTGATGGGCGGGATGTAAATTGCCAACAGCCACTCTGGAGAAGAGTACGGTGTGTCCTGAAACATCTAAAAAACACAGCTTAGAGAGCATAGGGCACTTCCACTCATGGGGGTATACATTGGGAAAATTAAAAATCAGCAAGACACAAGCACCCCAAAGTTTAGGGCTGCTCTCTTGACAAGGACCTCCACTTCATTCCACCTTCAATATCCCAGGAAAGAGAAAAATGGATAAAGGAGTTGTGGTCCTTATGTACAATGGAATATCACTCAGCCATGAAATCAATGTCATAAGGCTAGTAGCAGCATGATGAGTGGATTTAGGTACGACGATTCTAAGTGAAATAAGTCACACAGAAAAGGACACTTCTCATAAGGTATCACTGATAGAGGGAATGTAAAAACCGTTACACTTGAACTGAATTACAAAACAGAACGGAGTCACACAGGCAGAAAACACACTATGGCTGCTTAACGGGAAAGGTGAGGTGGGGTGATACATAAAACAAGGGTTTCAAATTAGCTCAGATACCGTTCCATAAACCCAATATGTAATAGACAAGACCTACTCCTTGCTCAGAGAACTGGACTCAACACACCCTATTCACCGCACAAGAATATATCTGACTAGTAATAATCTTAAAACCTATGTATTGATATCTCTCTGTTAGTGTGTCAAGTGGGTGTAAAGCGGCATAAACACAGCAGTGAAAAGCAGCTAAACCCCATTATAAAAATAAATTACTTTGAAAAACCCATGAAACAAAGACAGTGAAAGAGAGCGAAATTCTTACACAATGCGTTCAGGGGCTGTGATGCAACCTGGATTGACCATATCTAGACCCACAGCTGGATGAGACAAAAGGTTGGACACTCTTGGGGCTGAGAGGTTTGGTGAGGTTGGGTGAGCAAACGCAGACCCTTTAAAGTAATACTGCGTGGTACCCATCGCATGGGTCCCAAATCTCCAGGTTCAAGTTCATCTTGCTACATCGAAAACATGCATGAGAAACACAGAAGATGGTACACCGTGTGATGGGGAAAGGTTTCTAAAACGCACCTCATTTCTCATCTCCTTGTGCCCGGGTTCGCCATTCCAGCCGCTTTACTAGCAATCTCCCTCCTTGGAGCATCAGCACCTTTAACCTCCTGTTCCGTACAGGTTGCAATTTGTCCTGAGGATGAACGGGAAGACGTGGAACCAATGAGAGACTAGCTCTTGGTGTGGGGACAGGCACAGGTCACCCTATTTTCCCATCAGGAAGAAGAATTAACAACAGGCTCAGCCTGCCCCCCGGAACCAGAACAGGGCCTGAAGCCATCCTGCGCTTTGCGGCCAGCTCCCTAAAAAGCGAGTTGTAAAATGGAGCTTCAGGGCACTGCAATTCACAAACCTGCAGAGTTATAAATGATAACTCTCGTCCACAAATATATTGAGGGAAGGCAAAGAAGAGGATTTGAAATCAAGGCAGAATTGCAGGAAACAGATTTCAGGAGGTAGATTCGAATCGCCTTTAAAGCACATGAAAAGCGGCAAAACGTTGACAATGATGCCCTTGGCCAAAAAGGGCGTATGCGTTTTTTCCTGAATATATTCAGGAAAAAACGCATACGCCCTTTTTGGCCAACCAAGCAACCTGGAAAGGCAAATCAGCACTACAAAGAAGACTCGCTTCCCATCGGTCAAAAGGGCCATGCTGAAAAATGTGTCAAAACCAGAAATGCAGGACAGGCCATGGAGAAATGGGAGCCTTGCTACACTGATGGGCGGGATGTAAATTGCCAACAGCCACTCTGGAGAAGTGTACGGTGTGTCCTTAAACATCTAAACAACACAGCTTAGTGAGCATAGGGCACTTCCACTCATGGGGGTATACATTGGGAAAATTAAAAATCAGCAAGACACAAGCACCCCATAGTTTAGGGCTGCTCTCTTGACAAGGACCTCCACTTCATTCCACCTTCAATATCCCAGGAAAGAGAAAAATGGATAAAGGAGTTGTGGTCCTTATGTACAATGGAATATCACTCAGCCATGAAATCAATGTCATAAGGCTAGTAGCAGCATGATGAGTGGATTTAGGTACGACGATTCTAAGTGAAATAAGTCACACAGAAAAGGACACTTCTCATAAGGTATCACTGATAGAGGGAATGTAAAAACCGTTACACTTGAACTGAATTACAAAACAGAACGGAGTCACACATGCAGAAAACACACTATGGCTGCTTAACGGGAAAGGTGAGGTGGGGTGATACATAAAACAAGGGTTTCAAATTAGCTCAGATACCGTTCCATAAACCCAATATGTAATAGACAAGACCTACTCCTTGCTCAGAGAACTGGACTCAACACGCCCTATTCACCGCACAAGAATATATCTGACTAGTAATAATCTTAAAACCTATGTATTGATATCTCTCTGTTAGTGTGTCAAGTGGGTGTAAAGCGGCATAAACACAGCAGTGAAAAGCAGCTAAACCCCATTATAAAAATAAATTACTTTGAAAAACCCATGAAACAAAGACAGTGAAAGAGAGCGAAATTCTTACACAATGCGTTCAGGGGCTGTGATGCAACCTGGATTGACCATATCTAGACCCACAGCTGGATGAGACATAAGGGTGGACACTCTTGGGGCTGAGAGGTTTGGTGAGGTTGGGTGAGCAAACGCAGACCCTTTAAAATAATAGTGAGTGGTGGCCATCCAATGGGCCCCAAATCTCCAGGTTCAAGGGCATCTTCCTACATCGAAAACATGCATGAGAAACCCAGAAGATGGTACACCGTGTGATGGGGAAAGGTTTCTAAAACGCACCTCATTTCTCATCTCCTTGTGCCCGGGTTCGCTATTCCAGCCGCTTTACTAGCAATCTCCCTACTTGGAGCATCAGCACCTTTAACCTCCTGTTCCGTACAGGTTGCAATTTGTCCTGAGGGTGAACGGGAAGACGTGGAACCAATGAGAGACTAGATCTTGGTGTAGGGACAGGCACAGGTCACTCTATTTTCCCATCAGGAAGAAGAATTAACCACAGGCTCAGCCTGCCCCCCGGAACCAGAACAGGGCCTGAAGCCAACCTGCGCTTTGGCGGCCAGCTCCCTAAAAAGCGAGTTGTAAAATGGAGCTTCAGGGCACTGCAATTCACAAACCTGCAGAGTTATAAATGATAACTCTCGTCCACAAATATATTGAGGGAAGGCAAAGAAGAGGATTTGAAATCAAGGCAGAATTGCAGGAAACAGATTTCAGGAGGTAGATTCGAATCGCCTTTAAAGCACATGAAAAGCGGCAAAACGTTGACAATGATGCCCTTGGCCAAAAAGGGCGTATGCGTTTTTTCCTGAATATATTCAGGAAAAAACGCATACGCCCTTTTTGGCCAACCAAGCAACCTGGAAAGGCAAATCAGCACTACAAAGAAGACTCGCTTCCCATCGGTCAAAAGGGCCATGCTGAAAAATGTGTCAAAACCAGAAATGCAGGACAGGCCATGGAGAAATGGGAGCCTTGCTACACTGATGGGCGGGATGTAAATTGCCAACAGCCACTCTGGAGAAGTGTACGGTGTGTCCTTAAACATCTAAACAACACAGCTTAGTGAGCATAGGGCACTTCCACTCATGGGGGTATACATTGGGAAAATTAAAAATCAGCAAGACACAAGCACCCCATAGTTTAGGGCTGCTCTCTTGACAAGGACCTCCACTTCATTCCACCTTCAATATCCCAGGAAAGAGAAAAATGGATAAAGGAGTTGTGGTCCTTATGTACAATGGAATATCACTCAGCCATGAAATCAATGTCATAAGGCTAGTAGCAGCATGATGAGTGGATTTAGGTACGACGATTCTAAGTGAAATAAGTCACACAGAAAAGGACACTTCTCATAAGGTATCACTGATAGAGGGAATGTAAAAACCGTTACACTTGAACTGAATTACAAAACAGAACGGAGTCACACATGCAGAAAACACACTATGGCTGCTTAACGGGAAAGGTGAGGTGGGGTGATACATAAAACAAGGGTTTCAAATTAGCTCAGATACCGTTCCATAAACCCAATATGTAATAGACAAGACCTACTCCTTGCTCAGAGAACTGGACTCAACACGCCCTATTCACCGCACAAGAATATATCTGACTAGTAATAATCTTAAAACCTATGTATTGATATCTCTCTGTTAGTGTGTCAAGTGGGTGTAAAGCGGCATAAACACAGCAGTGAAAAGCAGCTAAACCCCATTATAAAAATAAATTACTTTGAAAAACCCATGAAACAAAGACAGTGAAAGAGAGCGAAATTCTTACACAATGCGTTCAGGGGCTGTGATGCAACCTGGATTGACCATATCTAGACCCACAGCTGGATGAGACATAAGGGTGGACACTCTTGGGGCTGAGAGGTTTGGTGAGGTTGGGTGAGCAAACGCAGACCCTTTAAAATAATAGTGAGTGGTGGCCATCCAATGGGCCCCAAATCTCCAGGTTCAAGGGCATCTTCCTACATCGAAAACATGCATGAGAAACCCAGAAGATGGTACACCGTGTGATGGGGAAAGGTTTCTAAAACGCACCTCATTTCTCATCTCCTTGTGCCCGGGTTCGCTATTCCAGCCGCTTTACTAGCAATCTCCCTACTTGGAGCATCAGCACCTTTAACCTCCTGTTCCGTACAGGTTGCAATTTGTCCTGAGGGTGAACGGGAAGACGTGGAACCAATGAGAGACTGGATCTTGGTGTAGGGACAGGCACAGGTCACTCTATTTTCCCATCAGGAAGAAGAATTAACCACAGGCTCAGCCTGCCCCCCGGAACCAGAACAGGGCCTGAAGCCAACCTGCGCTTTGGCGGCCAGCTCCCTAAAAAGCGAGTTGTAAAATGGAGCTTCAGGGCACTGCAATTCACAAACCTGCAGATTTATAAATGATAACTCTCGTCCACAAATATATTGAGGGAAGGCAAAGAAGAGGATTTGAAATCAAGGCAGAATTGCAGGAAACAGATTTCAGGAGGTAGATTCGAATCGCCTTTAAAGCACATGAAAAGCGGCAAAACGTTGACAATGATGCCCTTGGCCAAAAAGGGCGTATGCGTTTTTTCCTGAATATATTCAGGAAAAAACGCATACGCCCTTTTTGGCCAACCAAGCAACCTGGAAAGGCAAATCAGCGCTACAAAGAAGACTCGCTTCCCATCGGTCAAAAGGGCCATGCTGAAAAAAGTGTCAAAACCAGAAATGCAGGACAGGCCATGGAGAAATGGGAGCCTTGCTACACTGATGGGCGGGATGTAAATTGCCAACAGCCACTCTGGAGAAGAGTACGGTGTGTCCTGAAACATCTAAAAAACACAGCTTAGAGAGCATAGGGCACTTCCACTCATGGGGGTATACATTGGGAAAATTAAAAATCAGCAAGACACAAGCACCCCAAAGTTTAGGGCTGCTCTCTTGACAAGGACCTCCACTTCATTCCACCTTCAATATCCCAGGAAAGAGAAAAATGGATAAAGGAGTTGTGGTCCTTATGTACAATGGAATATCACTCAGCCATGAAATCAATGTCATAAGGCTAGTAGCAGCATGATGAGTGGATTTAGGTACGACGATTCTAAGTGAAATAAGTCACACAGAAAAGGACACTTCTCATAAGGTATCACTGATAGAGGGAATGTAAAAACCGTTACACTTGAACTGAATTACAAAACAGAACGGAGTCACACAGGCAGAAAACACACTATGGCTGCTTAACGGGAAAGGTGAGGTGGGGTGATACATAAAACAAGGGTTTCAAATTAGCTCAGATACCGTTCCATAAACCCAATATGTAATAGACAAGACCTACTCCTTGCTCAGAGAACTGGACTCAACACACCCTATTCACCGCACAAGAATATATCTGACTAGTAATAATCTTAAAACCTATGTATTGATATCTCTCTGTTAGTGTGTCAAGTGGGTGTAAAGCGGCATAAACACAGCAGTGAAAAGCAGCTAAACCCCATTATATAAATAAATTACTTTGAAAAACCCATGAAACAAAGACAGTGAAAGAGAGCGAAATTCTTACACAATGCGTTCAGGGGCTGTGATGCAACCTGGATTGACCATATCTAGACCCACAGCTGGATGAGACAAAAGGTTGGACACTCTTGGGGCTGAGAGGTTTGGTGAGGTTGGGTGAGCAAACGCAGACCCTTTAAAGTAATACTGCGTGGTACCCATCGCATGGGTCCCAAATCTCCAGGTTCAAGTTCATCTTGCTACATCGAAAACATGCATGAGAAACACAGAAGATGGTACACCGTGTGATGGGGAAAGGTTTCTAAAACGCACCT
This sequence comes from Balaenoptera ricei, assembly GCF_028023285.1. NCBI lineage: Eukaryota > Metazoa > Chordata > Mammalia > Artiodactyla > Balaenopteridae > Balaenoptera > Balaenoptera ricei. Next base: position 12,244 of record NW_026777426.1, on the reverse strand, counting down.
CATTTCTCATCTCCTTGTGCCCGGGTTCGCCATTCCAGCCGCTTTACTAGCAATCTCCCTCCTTGGAGCATCAGCACCTTTAACCTCCTGTTCCGTACAGGTTGCAATTTGTCCTGAGGATGAACGGGAAGACGTGGAACCAATGAGAGACTAGCTCTTGGTGTGGGGACAGGCACAGGTCACCCTATTTTCCCATCAGGAAGAAGAATTAACAACAGGCTCAGCCTGCCCCCCGGAACCAGAACAGGGCCTGAAGCCATCCTGCGCTTTGCGGCCAGCTCCCTAAAAAGCGAGTTGTAAAATGGAGCTTCAGGGCACTGCAATTCACAAACCTGCAGAGTTTTAAATGATAACTCTCGTCCACAAATATATTGAGGGAAGGCAAAGAAGAGGATTTGAAATCAAGGCAGAATTGCAGGAAACAGATTTCAGGAGGTAGATTCGAATCGCCTTTAAAGCACATGAAAAGCGGCAAAACGTTGACAATGATGCCCTTGGCCAAAAAGGGCGTATGCGTTTTTTCCTGAATATATTCAGGAAAAAACGCATACGCCCTTTTTGGCCAACCAAGCAACCTGGAAAGGCAAATCAGCGCTACAAAGAAGTCTCGCTTCCCATCGGTCAAAAGGGCCATACTGAAAAAAGTGTCAAAACCAGAAATGCAGGACAGGCCATGGAGAAATGGGAGCCTTGCTACACTGATGGGCGGGATGTAAATTGCCAACAGCCACTCTGGAGAAGTGTACGGTGTGTCCTTAAACATCTAAACAACACAGCTTAGTGAGCATAGGGCACTTCCACTCATGGGGGTATAAATTGGGAAAATTAAAAATCAGCAAGACACAAGCACCCCAAAGTTTAGGGCTGCCCTGTTGACAAGGACCTCCACTTCATTCCACCTTCAATATCCCAGGAAAGAGAAAAATGGATAAAGGAGTTGTGGTCCTTATGTACAATGGAATATCACTCAGCCATGAAATCAATGTCATAAGGCTAGTAGCAGCATGATGAGTGGATTTAGGTACGACGATTCTAAGTGAAATAAGTCACACAGAAAAGGACACTTCTCATAATGTATCATTTATAGAGGGAATGTAAAAACCGTTACACTTGAACTGAATTACAAAACAGAACAGAGTCACACATGCAGAAAACACACTATGGCTGCTTAACGGGAAAGGTGAGGTGGGGTGATACATAAAACAAGGGTTTCAAATTAGCTCAGATACCGTTCCATAAACCCAATATGTAATAGACAAGACCTACTCCTTGCTCAGAGAACTGGACTCAACACGCCCTATTCACCGCACAAGAATATATCTGACTAGTAATAATCTTAAAACCTATGTATTGATATCTCTCTGTTAGTGTGTCAAGTGGGTGTAAAGCGGCATAAACACAGCAGTGAAAAGCAGCTAAACCCCATTATAAAAATAAATTACTTTGAAAAACCCATGAAACAAAGACAGTGAAAGAGAGCGAAATTCTTACACAATGCGTTCAGGGGCTGTGATGCAACCTGGATTGACCATATCTAGACCCACAGCTGGATGAGACATAAGGGTGGACACTCTTGGGGCTGAGAGGTTTGGTGAGGTTGGGTGAGCAAACGCAGACCCTTTAAAATAATAGTGAGTGGTGGCCATCCAATGGGCCCCAAATCTCCAGGTTCAAGGGCATCTTCCTACATCGAAAACATGCATGAGAAACCCAGAAGATGGTACACCGTGTGATGGGGAAAGGTTTCTAAAACGCACCTCATTTCTCATCTCCTTGTGCCCGGGTTCGCTATTCCAGCCGCTTTACTAGCAATCTCCCTACTTGGAGCATCAGCACCTTTAACCTCCTGTTCCGTACAGGTTGCAATTTGTCCTGAGGGTGAACGGGAAGACGTGGAACCAATGAGAGACTAGATCTTGGTGTAGGGACAGGCACAGGTCACTCTATTTTCCCATCAGGAAGAAGAATTAACCACAGGCTCAGCCTGCCCCCGGAACCAGAACAGGGCCTGAAACCAACCTGCGCTTTGGCGGCCAGCTCCCTAAAAAGCGAGTTGTAAAATGGAGCTTCAGGGCACTGCAATTCACAGACCTGCAGATTTATAAATGATAACTCTCGTCCACAAATATATTGAGGGAAGGCAAAGAAGAGGATTTGAAATCAAGGCAGAATTGCAGGAAACAGATTTCAGGAGGTAGATTCGAATCGCCTTTAAAGCACATGAAAAGCGGCAAAACGTTGACAATGATGCCCTTGGCCAAAAAGGGCGTATGCGTTTTTTCCTGAATATATTCAGGAAAAAACGCATACGCCCTTTTTGGCCAACCAAGCAACCTGGAAAGGCAAATCAGCGCTACAAAGAAGACTCGCTTCCCATCGGTCAAAAGGGCCATGCTGAAAAAAGTGTCAAAACCAGAAATGCAGGACAGGCCATGGAGAAATGGGAGCCTTGCTACACTGATGGGCGGGATGTAAATTGCCAACAGCCACTCTGGAGAAGAGTACGGTGTGTCCTGAAACATCTAAAAAACACAGCTTAGAGAGCATAGGGCACTTCCACTCATGGGGGTATACATTGGGAAAATTAAAAATCAGCAAGACACAAGCACCCCAAAGTTTAGGGCTGCTCTCTTGACAAGGACCTCCACTTCATTCCACCTTCAATATCCCAGGAAAGAGAAAAATGGATAAAGGAGTTGTGGTCCTTATGTACAATGGAATATCACTCAGCCATGAAATCAATGTCATAAGGCTAGTAGCAGCATGATGAGTGGATTTAGGTACGACGATTCTAAGTGAAATAAGTCACACAGAAAAGGACACTTCTCATAAGGTATCACTGATAGAGGGAATGTAAAAACCGTTACACTTGAACTGAATTACAAAACAGAACGGAGTCACACAGGCAGAAAACACACTATGGCTGCTTAACGGGAAAGGTGAGGTGGGGTGATACATAAAACAAGGGTTTCAAATTAGCTCAGATACCGTTCCATAAACCCAATATGTAATAGACAAGACCTACTCCTTGCTCAGAGAACTGGACTCAACACACCCTATTCACCGCACAAGAATATATCTGACTAGTAATAATCTTAAAACCTATGTATTGATATCTCTCTGTTAGTGTGTCAAGTGGGTGTAAAGCGGCATAAACACAGCAGTGAAAAGCAGCTAAACCCCATTATAAAAATAAATTACTTTGAAAAACCCATGAAACAAAGACAGTGAAAGAGAGCGAAATTCTTACACAATGCGTTCAGGGGCTGTGATGCAACCTGGATTGACCATATCTAGACCCACAGCTGGATGAGACAAAAGGTTGGACACTCTTGGGGCTGAGAGGTTTGGTGAGGTTGGGTGAGCAAACGCAGACCCTTTAAAGTAATACTGCGTGGTACCCATCGCATGGGTCCCAAATCTCCAGGTTCAAGGTCATCTTGCTACAACGAAAACATGCATGAGAAACACAGAAGATGGTACACCGTGTGATGGGGAAAGGTTTCTAAAACGCACCTCATTTCTCATCTCCTTGTGCCCGGGTTCGCCATTCCAGCCGCTTTACTAGCAATCTCCCTCCTTGGAGCATCAGCACCTTTAACCTCCTGTTCCGTACAGGTTGCAATTTGTCCTGAGGATGAACGGGAAGACGTGGAACCAATGAGAGACTAGCTCTTGGTGTGGGGACAGGCACAGGTCACCCTATTTTCCCATCAGGAAGAAGAATTAACAACAGGCTCAGCCTGCCCCCCGGAACCAGAACAGGGCCTGAAGCCATCCTGCGCTTTTGCGGCCAGCTCCCTAAAAAGCGAGTTGTAAAATGGAGCTTCAGGGCACTGCAATTCACAAACCTGCAGAGCTTTAAATGATAACTCTCGTCCACAAATATATTGAGGGAAGGCAAAGAAGAGGATTTGAAATCAAGGCAGAATTGCAGGAAACAGATTTCAGGAGGTAGATTCGAATCGCCTTTAAAGCACATGAAAAGCGGCAAAACGTTGACAATGATGCCATTGGCCAAAAAGGGCGTGTGCGTTTTTTCCTGAATATATTCAGGAAAAAACGCATACGCCCTTTTTGGCCAACCAAGCAACCTGGAAAGGCAAATCACCGCTAAAAAGAAGTCTCGCTACCCATTGGTCAAAATGGCCATGCTGAAAAAAGTCTCAAAACCAGAAATGCAGGAAAGGCCATGGAGAAATGGGAGCCGTGCTACACTGATGGGCGGGATGTAAATTGCCAACAGCCACTCTGGAGAAGTGTACGGAGAGTCCTGAAACGTCTAAAAAGCAAAGCTTAGAGAGCATAGGGCACTTCCACTCATGGGGGTATACATTGGGAAAATTAAAAATCAGCAAGACACAAGCACCGCAAAGTTTAGGGCTGCTCTCTTGACAAGGACCTCCACTTCATTCCACCTTCAATATCCCAGGAAAGAGAAAAATGGATAAAGAAGTTGTGGTCCTTATATACAATGGAATATCACTCAGCCATGAAATCAATGTCATAAGGCTAGTAGCAGCATGATGAGTGAATTTAGGTACGACGATTCTAAGTGAAATAAGTCACACAGAAAAGGACACTTCTCATAATGTATCACTTATAGAGGGAATGTAAAAACCGTTACACTTGAACTGAATTACAAAACAGAACAGAGTCACACATGCAGAAAACACACTATGGCTGCTTAACGGGAAAGGTGAGGTGGGGTGATACATAAAACAAGGGTTTCAAATTAGCTCAGATACCGTTCCATAAACCCAATATGTAATAGACAAGACCTACTCCTTACTCAGAGAACTGGACTCAACACGCCCTATTCACTGCACAAGAATATATCTGACTAGTAACAATCTTAAAACCTATGTATTGATATCTCTCTGTTAGTGTGTCAAGTGGGTGTAAAGCGGCATAAACACAGCAGTGAAAAGCAGCTAAACCCCATTATAAAAATAAATTACTTTGAAAAACCCATGAAACAAAGACAGTGAAAGAGAGCGAAATTCTTACACAATGCGTTCAGGGGCTGTGATGCAACCTGGATTGACCATATCTAGACCCACAGCTGGATGAGACATAAGGGTGGACACTCTTGGGGCTGAGAGGTTTGGTGAGGTTGGGTGAGCAAACGCAGACCCTTTAAAATAATAGTGAGTGGTGGCCATCCAATGGGCCCCAAATCTCCAGGTTCAAGGGCATCTTCCTACATCGAAAACATGCATGAGAAACCCAGAAGATGGTACACCGTGTGAGGGGGAAGGTTTCTAAAACGCACCTCATTTCTCATCTCCTTGTGCCCGGGTTCGCTATTCCAGCCGCTTTACTAGCAATCTCCCTACTTGGAGCATCAGCACCTTTAACCTCCTGTTCCGTACAGGTTGCAATTTGTCCTGAGGGTGAACGGGAAGACGTGGAACCAATGAGAGACTAGATCTTGGTGTAGGGACAGGCACAGGTCACTCTATTTTCCCATCAGGAAGAAGAATTAACCACAGGCTCAGTCTGCCCCCCGGAACCAGAACAGGGCCTGAAGCCATCCTGCGCTTTGGCGGCCAGCTCCCTAAAAAGCGAGTTGTAAAATGGAGCTTCAGGGCACTGCAATTCACAAACCTGCAGAGTTATAAATGATAACTCTCGTCCACAAATATATTGAGGGAAGGCAAAGAAGACGATTTGAAATCAAGGCAGAATTGCAGGAAACAGATTTCAGGAGGTAGATTCGAATCGCCTTTAAAGCACATGAAAAGCGGCAAAACGTTGACAATGATGCCCTTGGCCAAAAAGGGCGTATGCGTTTTTTCCTGAATATATTCAGGAAAAAACGCATACGCCCTTTTTGGCCAACCAAGCAACCTGGAAAGGCAAATCAGTGCTACAAAGAAGTCTCGCTTCCCATCGGTCAAAAGGGCCATGCTGAAAAATGTGTCAAAACCAGAAATGCAGGACAGGCCATGGAGAAATGGGAGCCTTGCTACACTGATGGGCGGGATGTAAATTGTCAACAGCCACTCTGGAGAAGAGTACGGTGTGTCCTGAAACATCTAAAAAACACAGCTTAGAGAGCATAGGGCACTTCCACTCATGGGGGTATACATTGGGAAAATTAAAAATCAGCAAGACACAAGCACCCCAAAGTTTAGGGCTGCTCTGTTGACAAGGACCTCCACTTCATTCCACCTTCAATATCCCAGGAAAGAGAAAAATGGATAAAGGAGTTGTGGTCCTTATGTACAAAGGAATAACACTCAGCCATGAAATCAATGTCATAAGGCTAGTAGCAGCATGATGAGTGGATTTAGGTACGACGATTCTAAGTGAAGTAAGTCACACAGAAAAGGACACTTCTCATAAGGTATCACTGATAGAGGGAATGTAAAACCGTTACACTTGAACTGAATTACAAAACAGAACAGAGTCACACATGCAGAAAACACACTATGGCTGCTTAACGGGAAAGGTGAGGTGGGGTGATACATAAAACAAGGGTTTCAAATTAGCTCAGATACCGTTCCATAAACCCAATATGTAATAGACAAGACCTACTCCTTGCTCAGAGAACTGGACTCAACACGCCCTATTCACTGCACAAGAATATATCGGACTAGTAATAATCTTAAAACCTATGTATTGATATCTCTCTGTTAGTGTGTCAAGTGGGTGTAAAGCGGCATAAACACAGCAGTGAAAAGCAGCTAAACCCCATTATAAAAATAAATTACTTTGAAAAACCCATGAAACAAAGACAGTGAAAGAGAGAGAAATTCTTACACAATGCGTTCAGGGGCTGTGATGCAACCTGGATTGACCATATCTAGACCCACAGCTGGATGAGACAAAAGGTTGGACACTCTTGGGGCTGAGAGGTTTGGTGAGGTTGGGTGAGCAAACACAGACCCTTTAAAGTAATACTGCGTGGTACCCATCGCATGGGTCCCAAATCTCCAGGTTCAAGGTCATCTTGCTACATCGAAAACATGCATGAGAAACACAGAAGATGGTACACCGTGTGATGGGGAAAGGTTTCTAAAACGCACCTCATTTCTCATCTCCTTGTGCCCGGGTTCGCCATTCCAGCCGCTTTACTAGCAATCTCCCTACTTGGAGCATCAGCACCTTTAACCTCCTGTTCCGTACAGGTTGCAATTTGTCCTGAGGATGAACGGGAAGACATGGAACCAATGAGAGACTAGCTCTTGGTGTTGGGACATGCAGAGGTCACTCTATTTTCCCATCAGGAAGAAGAATTAACCACAGGCTCATCCTGCCCCCCGGAACCAGAAGAGGGCCTGAAGCCACCCTGCGCTTTTGCGGCTATCTCCCAAAAAGGCGAGTTGTAAAATGGAGGTTCAGGACACTGCAATTCACAAACCTGCAGAGTTATAAATGATAACTCTCGTCCACAAATATATTGAGGGAAGGCAAAGAAGAGGATTTGAAATCAAGGCAGAATTGCAGGAAACAGATTTCAGGAGGTAGATTCGAATCGCCTTTAAAGCACATGAAAAGCGGCAAAACGTTGACAATGATGCCCTTGGCCAAAAAGGGCGTATGCGTTTTTTCCTGAATATATTCAGGAAAAAACGCATACGCCCTTTTTGGCCAACCAAGCAACCTGAAAAGGCAAATCAGTGCTACAAAGAAGTCTCGCTTCCCATCGGTCAAAAGGGCCATGCTGAAAAAAGTGTCAAAACCAGAAATGCAGGACAGGCCATGGAGAAATGGGAGCCTTGCTACACTGATGGGCGGGATGTAAATTGTCAACAGCCACTCTCGAGAAGAGTACGGTGTGTCCTGAAACATCTAAAAAACACAGCTTAGAGAGCATAGGGCACTTCCACTCATGGGGGTATACATTGGGAAAATTAAAAATCAGCAAGACACAAGCACCCCAAAGTTTAGGGCTGCTCTGTTGACAAGGACCTCCACTTCATTCCACCTTCAATATCCCAGGAAAGAGAAAAATGGATAAAGGAGTTGTGGTCCTTATGTACAATGGAATATCACTCAGCCATGAAATCAATGTCATAAGGCTAGTAGCAGCATGATGAGTGGATTTAGATACGACGATTCTAAGTGAAATAAGTCACACAGAAAAGGACACTTCTCATAAGGTATCACTGATAGAGGGAATGTAAAAACCGTTACACTTGAACTGAATTACAAAACAGAATGGAGTCACACATGCAGAAAACACACTATGGCTGCTTAACGGGAAAGGTGAGGTGGGGTGATACATAAAACAAGGGTTTCAAATTAGCTCAGATACCGTTCCATAAACCCAATATGTAATAGACAAGACCTACTCCTTGCTCAGAGAACTGGACTCAACACGCCCTATTCACCGCACAAGAATATATCTGACTAGTAATAATCTTAAAACCTATGTATTGATATCTCTCTGTTAGTGTGTCAAGTGGGTGTAAAGCGGCATAAACACAGCAGTGAAAAGCAGCTAAACCCCATTATAAAAATAAATTACTTTGAAAAACCCATGAAACAAAGACAGTGAAAGAGAGAGAAATTCTTACACAACGCGTTCAGGGGCTGTGATGCAACCTGGATTGACCATATCTAGACCCACAGCTGGATGAGACAAAAGGTTGGACACTCTTGGGGCTGAGAGGTTTGGTGAGGTTGGGTGAGCAAACGCAGACCCTATAAAGTAATACTGCGTGGTACCCATCGCATGGGTCCCAAATCTCCAGGTTCAAGGTCATCTTGCTACATCGAAAACATGCATGAGAAACACAGAAGATGGTACACCGTGTGATGGGGAAAGGTTTCTAAAACGCACCTCATTTCTCATCTCCTTGTGCCCGGGTTCGCCATTCCAGCCGCTTTACTAGCAATCTCCCTACTTGGAGCATCAGCACCTTTAACCTCCTGTTCCGTACAGGTTGCAATTTGTCCTGAGGGTGAACGGGAAGACGTGGAACCAATGAGAGACTAGATCTTGGTGTAGGGACAGGCACAGGTCACTCTATTTTCCCATCAGGAAGAAGAATTAACCACAGACTCAGCCTGCCCCCCGGAACCAGAACAGGGCCTGAAGCCATCCTGCGCCTTGGCGGCCAGCTCCCTAAAAAGCGAGTTGTAAAATGGAGTTTCAGGGCACTGCAATTCACAAACCTGCAGAGTTATAAATGATAACTCTCGTCCACAAATATATTGAGGGAAGGCAAAGAAGAGGATTTGAAATAAAGGCAGAATTGCAGGAAACAGATTTCAGGAGGTAGATTCGAATCGCCTTTAAAGCACATGAAAAGCGGCAAAACGTTGACAATGATGCCCTTGGCCAAAAAGGGCGTATGCGTTTTTTCCTGAATATATTCAGGAAAAAACGCATACGCCCTTTTTGGCCAACCAAGCAACCTGGAAAGGCAAATCAGTGCTACAAAGAAGTCTCGCTTCCCATCGGTCAAAAGGGCCATGCTGAAAAAAGTGTCAAAACCAGAAATGCAGGACAGACCATGGAGAAATGGGAGCCTTGCTACACTGATGGGCGGGATGTAAATTGTCAACAGCCACTCTGGAGAAGAGTACGGTGTGTCCTGAAACATCTAAAAAACACAGCTTAGAGAGCATAGGGCACTTCCACTCATGGGGGTATACATTGGGAAAATTAAAAATCAGCAAGACACAAGCACCCCAAAGTTTAGGGCTGCTCTGTTGACAAGGACCTCCACTTCATTCCACCTTCAATATCCCAGGAAAGAGAAAAATGGATAAAGGAGTTGTGGTCCTTATGTACAATGGAATATCACTCAGCCATGAAATCAATGTCATAAGGCTAGTAGCAGCATGATGAGTGGATTTAGGTACGACGATTCTAAGTGAAATAAGTCACACAGAAAAGGACACTTCTCATAAGGTATCACTGATAGAGGGAATGTAAAAACCGTTACACTTGAACTGAATTACAAAACAGAACGGAGTCACACATGCAGAAAACACACTATGGCTGCTTAACGGGAAAGGTGAGGTGGGGTGATACATAAAACAAGGGTTTCAAATTAGCTCAGATACCGTTCCATAAACCCAATATGTAATAGACAAGACCTACTCCTTGCTCAGAGAACTGGACTCAACACGCCCTATTCACTGCACAAGAATATATCTGACTAGTAATAATCTTAAAACCTATGTATTGATATCTCTCTGTTAGTGTGTCAAGTGGGTGTAAAGCGGCATAAACACAGCAGTGAAAAGCAGCTAAACCCCATTATAAAAATAAATTACTTTGAAAAACCCATGAAACAAAGACAGTGAAAGAGAGCGAAATTCTTACACAATGCGTTCAGGGGCTGTGATGCAACCTGGATTGACCATATCTAGACCCACAGCTGGATGAGACAAAAGGTTGGACACTCTTGGGGCTGAGAGGTTTGGTGAGGTTGGGTGAGCAAACACAGACCCTTTAAAGTAATACTGCGTGGTACCCATCGCATGGGTCCCAGATCTCCAGGTTCAAGGTCATCTTGCTACATCGAAAACATGCATGAGAAACACAGAAGATGGTACACCGTGTGATGGGGAAAGGTTTCTAAAACGCACCTCATTTCTCATCTCCTTGTGCCCGGGTTCGCCATTCCAGCCGCTTTACTAGCAATCTCCCTCCTTGGAGCATCAGCACCTTTAACCTCCTGTTCCATACAGGTTGCAATTTGTCCTGAGGATGAACGGGAAGACGTGGAACCAATGAGAGACTAGCTCTTGGTGTGGGGACAGGCACAGGTCACCCTATTTTCCCATCAGGAAGAAGAATTAACAACAGGCTCAGCCTGCCCCCCGGAACCAGAACAGGGCCTGAAGCCATCCTGCGCTTTTGCGGCCAGCTCCCTAAAAAGCGAGTTGTAAAATGGAGCTTCAGGGCACTGCCATTCACAAACCTGCAGAGTTTTAAATGATAACTCTCGTCCACAAATATATTGAGGGAAGGCAAAGAAGAGGATTTGAAATCAAGGCAGAATTGCAGGAAACAGATTTCAGGAGGTAGATTCGAATCGCCTTTAAAGCACATGAAAAGCGGCAAAACGTTGACAATGATGCCATTGGCCAAAAAGGGCGTATGCGTTTTTTCCTGAATATATTCAGGAAAAAACGCATACGCCCTTTTTGGCCAACCAAGCAACCTGGAAAGGCAAATCACCGCTAAAAAGAAGTCTCGCTACCCATTGGTCAAAATGGCCATGCTGAAAAAAGTCTCAAAACCAGAAATGCAGGAAAGGCCATGGAGAAATGGGAGCCGTGCTACACTGATGGGCGGGATGTAAATTGCCAACAGCCACTCTGGAGAAGTGTACGGAGAGTCCTGAAACGTCTAAAAAGCAAAGCTTAGAGAGCATAGGGCACTTCCACTCATGGGGGTATACATTGGGAAAATTAAAAATCAGCAAGACACAAGCACCGCAAAGTTTAGGGCTGCTCTCTTGACAAGGACCTCCACTTCATTCCACCTTCAATATCCCAGGAAAGAGAAAAATGGATAAAGAAGTTGTGGTCCTTATATACAATGGAATATCACTCAGCCATGAAATCAATGTCATAAGGCTAGTAGCAGCATGATGAGTGGATTTAGGTACGACGATTCTAAGTGAAGTAAGTCACACAGAAAAGGACACTTCTCATAAGGTATCACTTATAGAGGGAATGTAAAAACCGTTACACTTGAACTGAATTACAAAACAGAACGGAGTCACACAAGCAGAAAACACACTATGGCTGCTTAACGGGAAAGGTGAGGTGGGGTGATACATAAAACAAGGGTTTCAAATTAGCTCAGATACCGTTCCATAAACCCAATATGTAATAGACAAGACCTACTCCTTGCTCAGAGAACTGGACTCAACACGCCCTATTCACCGCACAAGAATATATCTGACTAGTAATAATCTTAAAACCTATGTATTGATATCTCTCTGTTAGTGTGTCAAGTGGGTGTAAAGCGGCATAAACACAGCAGTGAAAAGCAGCTAAACCCCATTATAAAAATAAATTACTTTGAAAAACCCATGAAACAAAGACAGTGAAAGAGAGCGAAATTCTTACACAATGCGTTCAGGGGCTGTGATGCAACCTGGATTGACCATATCTAGACCCACAGCTGGATGAGACATAAGGGTGGACACTCCTGGGGCTGAGAGGTTTGGTGAGGTTGGGTGAGCAAACGCAGACCCTTTAAAATAATAGTGAGTGGTGGCCATCCAATGGGCCCCAAATCTCCAGGTTCAAGGGCATCTTCCTA